>NC_091127.1:49881640-50230390 GCF_040183065.1 Periplaneta americana
ATATTTCCGTTCAGTAATTCTGCGTTATCATATGATGAAGGATAGCTTGAGAGGAGAAAAATTCTCTCTGGCACCAGGATTCGAACCTGGGTTTTCAGCTGACGCTCTATCCACTAAGCCACACCGTATTCTAATTCCGATGCGGGATTGAATCCTCTCAGTTTAAGCTCCACCTCTTAGTTTCCCTTCAGTGCACAACCCTCATGTACATCATAATTTTTAACCTTTTTTATATGTATTTCAATCCATGTAATTTTAACAGTAAGATTTTCTAATTATGTGTATCAATATTTATATTCACTTATGTTATCTTTTGTACACATTACATGTATATGTCCCTGAGTATATTTATGCAATTTGTTCATATGACATTTACATTTTTTTCATTTGCCTGAAAATGCTGAACTTAAGCGAAAACGTTCACAACAAATGTATGTAATGTAAAGTATATTGTAGTTTAGGCCTGCACTAAAATTGATAAGTCATATGACTGAATCACAACATTTTAAGAAATAATATTCTGTTCTTTCTTCTGTATAATAATACAATCTTTTTCTGATGTCGTTTTTAATCTATTTGATCTACGTTTTCCAGCCATTTTCCTTATAATCTTGTTCTTTACGACAATTAAGTATTTTCAGTTAACTAACCGTGTAATTATTTCTTCATTTTCTCATGTAGTGCAAAGTAGGTAATTTAAAGATGCCATTTCTTCTGCCTTCAATAATATATCTCTATCTTGTTCTATCATCGTCATCGTATTGCTAATGTTTTAGTCTAATATTGAAAGATTATTATTATTATTATTATTATTATTATTATTATTATTGTTATTATTATATACTCTAATATATTTATTCCTCTTTTAGCCCACATATTTAATATTAGTTTGAAAAATGGTGAATTTCCCTCACTATGGAAACAAGCTGCAATTATTCCTATATTTAAAAACGGAAAAAGAAATGATGTCAGAAACTACAGACCTATCTCGATCCTAAATAACTTTTCAAAAATTTTTGAAACCATTATTCACAGACATATATCGTTTTATGTGAAAAACAAGCTCAATTCTTCACAACATGGATTTACTAAAACTAAATCCACTGTCACTAACCTGGTCACATATCTAAATCAAATTGTACCAATAATTGAAACACAGGGACAAACTGATTCAATATATTTTGATTTCAGCAAAGTTTTTGATGTAGTTCCGCACTATATCCTTCTTCATAAGTTAGGAAATATTGGCCTTTCTGTAAGCTACGTAAAGTGGTTCGAAAATTATTTAAGTAATAGAGTTTCATGTGTAAGACTGTTTAATATACACTCTTATTCTTATAATATAACTTGCGGAGTCCCGCAGGGATCTACTTTAGGACCTCTCCTATTTATTATATTCATAGATGATATATGTAAAAGAATAAGTTCTGACTGTTTATTATTTGCAGACGATTTAAAAATTTTTCGTACAATCAAAAGTAGTACTGACTGTCAATCACTTCAATGTGACATTAATTCAGTCGCTAAATGGTCGGAAGACAATGGTATGAAAATTAACGTATCCAAAACTAATGTAATAACCTTTTCTAGAAAAACTTCTTCACTGAAATTTAATTATTATCTAAATAATGTACTAATTAACAGAACGGATTGCGTAAAAGATTTGGGAATATTCTTTGACAGTAAATTGTATTTTCATAGTCACGTTGATTACATTTACAATCACGCAATCAGAATGCTAGGAATAATACGGTCAATAACTTATTCTTTTTCCACGCCCGATTCTCTTTTAATGCTATACTATACATTGGTGCGATCGAAACTAGAATATGCATCTGTAATTTGGAACTCGATTACAACTACGGACTCGGCTAAATTAGAAAATATACAAAGAAAATTTATATCCTTATGTTCATTCAGATTTCTGCCCATTAATTCCGGGTATAGTTATGAGAGAAAATGTGAATATTTTAATTGTCAAAATCTATATGCTAGACGCCATGAGCTAGATTATCTGTTCTTTTGTAAAGTCCTCAAAGGTGATATATCCTGTGACTCTTTCTTAAACAATATTACCTTACGTATTCCAACAAAAGATATGAGAGCCCACAAACTTTTCTATATTAGAAATTCGAAATTTCTTTCACCAGTCTCCAGATGCATTAAAAATGCCAACATGCATGGCTGCGAATTCGATCCCTTCAATGTATAGACTTTGTTTGCTCTTGACAATGATTTATCATTTATGTATTCTTTTAGGCATTATACTCAATTAACATTGTCTCATAGTATTCTTAGTTATCCATTCATCGTCATTATTGTAATTGTAATTATATTTATGTGTAATAATTATTTTTGTTTTATGTTTTTGTTATATTTGTGCTGAACTGTAATTGGCCACTGGCTGTTTTACAGCACATTAAATAAATAAATAAATAAATAAATAAATAAATAAATAAATAAATAAATAAAAATAAATTATTATTATTTTGTTTTCTGTCTGTAATTAACTGCTCTGCGCAGCCAAGGCGCAAGGGGACCGCGGTCCCTCGGTTGAGAATCACTGGTCCAGACAAAACAGCGATATTCTCCGGGTACTCCGGTTGCTTTTACATATTCCAACAATTCACCACCACCATTACCACCACCACCAGTGCAATGTAGATCGAACGCCTGTGGTGCACTCTCGATGGTTTAGACTAAGTTATCTATTCTCGACACTGGCGACATCTGTAATAATTGCTCGTATAGTCGAGGCAAATAACGAAAAGTAAATAGTCCTGCTGCTTGTGTACAAAAGAGGAACCTGCAAACATTTTTGGCTTTGAAAATCTATACTGAACTTTAATAAAATAAGAGGGGCTCGGACATGAAACATGGTAACAGACATTTTGGTAAAAAGAAAATGAGATATGTAGCGTATAATATGGTATCTTACATTCTGCGTCAAATGTGTTGTTAGTTTTCCAACATGTCAACAGATGGCACAAGTGTGCAGATTTTTCTTACCTGGTAACTACACAAACTGTTGCATGTATAAATGTTTACCTACCTAGTAACTTCAAAACACTAAAACGTCACTTACCATATGATGAAGGATGGATAGACCAGAGAAAAAGTCTCCGGTACTGGGATTCGAACCCATAGAGCTGAAAACTCGGGTTCGAGTCCCGGTGCCGGAGAGAATTTTTCTCTGTTCTATGTATCTCGTATCATATGATAACACAGAATTCCTGCAAGGAAATCTCTTATGTTCTTCGGTATATCATAACAATATCACTTACCATGTTTTACTCCCGAACCCCTCAAATCACAGTATAAATTATTTGCAGGAAATATTGATTTTGGTATTTCTTGCTTATACGGAGTATTAGATCTATCCGTATTGTACAAGCAAAGAACACTAAACTACGCATTTTCGCTCTCTGTCACTCTCTCACCGACAGAACAACAAAACTCATTTCTAGACGAAAACCGTGTTTCGATTCTCTTATTACTTTGTGGATCGCATGATTTCTGTACTTCGTGAGTAACTCTAAATAAAAAATAATAAGTTTACAGAAATAAATCTATCGCGCAAGGTTCCCCTTTCATGAGAAAAGGTTAGGTATCTGATCAAGCCTGGAGTCAGAGCTTCAGGTGTAAAGGTTGAAGGAATAAGTTTGGAAGGCGACGTCTAATTTTACAGAGAGAAAGAAACCTGCAATTTATTACTGCACTTTACGCTACGGTACGTCAACTGTGAACTTCCGTCTTCTGTTTGTAGAGTCTGTTTTTACTGCTGTTGCTATAGTTATCCGGCGCTGTATTTCTTTCCCTCTGCCAACCTCCATCCCCTTTAACCTTGCACCCTTTCGTTCATCACGAGATCTGATTCGCAGGATCTGAAATCCAATTATAGGCTACTCTTACTGGAGTCTGCCAACTTTCTTGCTTCCAACCTGCTCTCCTGCATGGTGACGTCACAGGGCATGATCCTCGTTTTCTCGAGATCCCTGACACTCATTTATTGACCCTTTGCCAATCGCTCATTGGATATCAAGTGTTTATTTCTTTTGCTTATAACGTTCAGTGTTAAGCATCCCAAGTACCTTAGTGGTAGTTACTTAAGAAAAATGTATTTATTTTTTCTCACAAAATGAGTTTATTTTCTTCCACTTTATTCAAATTTTAAGAATTATAAAACTGCTGAAGATAAATTAATTTAACCTCAAATGAACGGCCACGATGTATGTATATCAAAAGTGATATAAGTACGACATACGGATGATATGTCCACTTCTTTATGTCCACAGACAAAATGTCCATTTTTTATGTCCACAGTCTATATGTCCAGTTTCTTCTGTCCTTTATATTAAAGTCCATTAATTTATAGGTCCAGTTATTTAAAGCCTATTATATTACAAGTCCATTTGTAGTTGTGCTCATAGATGGCTTGTCCATAATTTAAAAGATCCACAAATCTGAAGCAATAACTAATTTTAAAAATCATCAGTCTGCTTTTAATATAATGGAAATAATGCAATCAACCAGATGTATATTATTTTAGAATTTTAATATTACGCAATAACTGTAATTTTAACACGTGTTTATTCAATTATTAAAATACCATTAATTTGCTTCATTATCGTTTTCATCATAAGGAAGTTCTTCTGCATACAGTTTCAACTAATGCCTCTAAAAATCTGTCAACGTCACCGTTTTCTGTAGGTATATACAAGGTAATTCCGCTCCATTTCCTCAATGTGTCTTGAATTTAAAACATAGGACGTTGGGATAATGTATTGCCACATGATCTGCCATTAAGCGGAGAGGATGGTATTTTTTGGAGAAATATGGGTAAATTTAAAAAAAAATCTTTAAAATACTCTGTGATATGTGTGGAATGCATAGCATAACATTTTGTCGGTATTTGTGCCCTTATCGGATGTTGAGTCGCCATTTTTAAACTCCCTGCGTTATAGACTTTTAAATCACTTGCCCACTTTTATTGTTGTTTCCGGTAAATTAAATTTTCAAAAAATAATTTTTTTCTTTAAATTACCCTTTGATATGTGTGAAATGCGTTGCATAACATTTTGTGGGTATTTGTGCCATTATCGGATGCTGAGACGTCATTTTTAAACTTTCTGCGCTATGGATTTTTAAATCACACGCCCGCTTATATTGGTTTCCAGTAACTTCATTTTTTTTCTACATTGTCAGACAATTATGGATATAATTTCTGAACTATTAAAGGGAAATGCATGCGATTTAGAACACACATTCTTTAGACTATTAGGAAACTTTTCTCTGTAACAGAATTTTAATTGATTTCATTTCAAAAATACGTCCGTTTATTTGCAAGAAAGGAAATCAGAAAATTGTTATTAAATTTTAATTGTTTATTTTACAAACGTAGGGACTAATATCAAAATTCTGTTGCAGACAGTTTGTAGAACATGATTTTGCAAATACATTTAAAAAAAACTGTTGAACCTATCTTTAAAAACGGTTTAGATATATCGGTTTTAGTCAATCCTGAATTGGGTAAATTTTTTTTTTCAAATTTGGGTCCCCAAATATACATTTTTTCAAAATATTTTTATTTGGTTGAGTTGCCACAGCTATGAACTCTCTACATACAAGAAATTAATATTTTACACAAAATAGGAAAAAAGTTTAAAAAATACCATCCTCCCCCCTTAATTGATTTATTAATAACTGATTGTCATTTTGGTCCTTCTGCAAGTTTTCGATGAACTTCCATATGTTAGCATGATGAGTTACTAAACACTTTTAAAATTTGGAGTGCCATCCTTCTATTGTATTAATTGTCCTTTGAGTTCCAATCAATTTTAAAGACATGCAGGGGAAAACGAGGCGGCACCTCTCGTCTTCTACCTCTGCCAGGTATCCCCCTCTTATGAAGGTCCTTTCTATGCATAATCGTAAATTTAATTCTGATTCCTCTACACCATCACATCTAGTGATGTAAGATGTATTATGAATATTATAATTAATTGACAGTAAAAGTCACTGTATATAATGTTAATGAACAAAATAAATTGTGGACATATTTGTTTGTGGAAAACATGTTCATGGACAAAACGTTTGTGGACATAACGTGATTATGGACTTTTTTTTGGACTTGATAAAATATGGACATAACTGTAGTGGACCAATCATTCTGGAACAGTAAGTACACTTTACGAAGAAGACGTGATTTTGTCACAGCCTTCAGGTACAAATTATCTATCCATTCCAAGTTACAAAACTGTAGATGTTATTTTTGGTAGGCTATATTGGCGCTCTTATTATTATTATTATTATTATTATTATTATTATTATTATTATTAACTTTATCATTATTATTATTATTATTATTATTATTATTATTATTATTATTATTATTATTATTATTATTATTATAAGTATTGCCACAAGGTCAAGGTCAAATTGACTCAATCTATATTGACTTTAGCAAAGCGTTCGATGTTGTATCTCACAATATTTTGATAAATAAATTTAAAAACTTTGTTCTCTCTTCTAACTACGTGAGCTGGTTTGAAAACTATTTAACTAATAGACAATGTTTTGTTCGTCTAGGAGATTCTCTCTCGGACCCTCTATTATTTTTATTATTTATAGATGACATATGTAAAAAATAAATTCAAACTAACTGTTATTTTCTGACGATCTCAAAATCTTTCGCTCAATAAATAGTTCTGCCGATTGCAAACTCTTCAAACCGATATTAACTCTATTGAACTTTGGTCTGACGATAATGAAATTAAAATTAATGAAACAAAAACTTTTTTAATTTCGTACTGACGAAAAACTACTTCCATAAAATTTTATTATTCTCTTAATAACGTCTGTATTATTAGGAAAAATTCTATTAAACATCTTGGTGTATAACTCGATTCTAAATTATATTTTCATGATCATGTTCAATATATTTATAATCATTCAATAAGAATGCTTGGTTTAATAAGGACTGTAACTTATACTTTTTCTACTCCAGAGTCTCTATTAATTCTACACTTTACTTTGGTTAGATCTAAACTTAAATATTATGCACCTGTAGCCTGGAATTCCATTACTTCAACTGATTCGGTAAAATTGGAAAATATTCAAAGAAAATTTATTTCCTTATATGCTTTTCGATTTATACCCATTTCCTCTGACTTCAATTATGAGATTACCTGTAAATATTTTAACTGTTGTAGCCTTTATCCTAGACGTCAAAATCTTGATTATCAATTTTTTTGCAAAGTGACCAAGGGTGATATTGATTGTGAGTCTATCATAAACAATATCAGCCTTCGTATTCCTACAAAAGGTTTAAGATTAAAAAAAAACTGTTATAACAGAAATTCAAAATCACATTCTCCAGTCTGTAGATTCATAAAATACGCCAATTTGCATGTGCACAAATTAGATCCTTTTAAGGTATAGTTTCGTTTTGATTATTAGTATTTACTGTTCTTGTTCTCAATATTAGTTATGTATGTTTTTCTTAATTTAAGATATTATTTATTTATTTTGCACCTTTGTATCTTCTGTCTGTGTGTTATGCTGAACTATAATTGGCCTCTGGCTGTTATTCAACACACAAATATTAATAATAAATAAATAAATAATTATTATCAGTAGTAGTATTATTATTATGTCTAATAATCTATTTCAATATATTTTAAAACAGAGTGTCTGTTATTCATTCATCTAGAAATTAAATTGAATACCGTCTTTATTAATACAACCTTCTTTTGAAAAACTAAAGCAAAATGATTATACATACAAAATCGATTCTCATCTTACATTTTTTCTTAATAATAGATGATAGTCCATTGTTGTGGAGTAACTGCTAGCACGTCTGACCGTGAAACGAGGGAGTCCGGGTTCCAATCCTGGTTGGGGCAAGTTACCTGGTTGAGGTTTTTCCCAGGGTTTTCCCTTAACCCATTAGGAGAAAATGCTGGGTAACTTTCGGCGCTGGACACTGGATTATTACCTTTATCTCACTCATACGCTAGATAACCATAGCAGTTCATAAAGAGACGTAAAATAACCAATTTGAAAATAGATGATAAATGTAACCATAATTATGAACTTGTCCCTCAAAAGTTTTCTTCTGTATTTAATTAATCCCTTTAAACCTAATACGTCCCGCGCCGTGGCGTTGAGGTCTAAGGCATCCTGCCTAAGACTCGCGTTACGGAATGCGCGCCGGTTCGAGTCCTCATGGGGGAAGAAATTTTCTCATGAAATTTCGGCCAGTGTATGGGACCGGTGCCCACCCAGCATCGTGATGTACTTGGTGAGCTACGATAGGTAGCGAAATCCGGTTGCGAATGCCAGCTATAACGGCTGGGGGGATCATCGTGCTAACCACACGATACCTCCATTCTGGTTGGATGATCGTCCACCTCTGCTTCGACACATGGGTATGAGGCCAGCAGCCGGCTGGTCGGTCTAGGCCCTTCACGGGCTGTAGCGCCACGGATTATATTATTATTATTATTATTATTATTATTATTATTATTATTATTATTATTATTATTATGTATTAAACCTAGTACATCTCGACACACCTTTTTATTTGCTTAACATTTTTCGTTGTAAAATATTTCTTGTGAAACGTACAGAGAAGATAATATTTACAAATAAAAACCTATATAAATAAACAGTATTACATGATACATATGGTCCGAACCTGTGGAGTAACGGTCAGCGCGTCTGGCCGCGAAACCAGGTGGCCCGGATTCGAATCCCGGTCGGGGCAAGTCATCTGGTTGAGGTTTTTTCAGGGGTTTTCCCTCAACCCAATACGAGCAAAAGCTGGGTAACTTTCGGTGTAGGACCCCGGACTCATTTCACCGGCATTATCACCTTCATATCATTCAGACGCTAAATAACCTAGATGTTGATACAGCGTCGTAAAATAATGCAATAAAATGAAAAAAAAAATAATACATATGTATGAACAAGTTAGTATTCCCGTATACGTAATACGTTGTTGCATTTTAATCGTCGTTCTCTTCTCTACTGCGTATGGCCAATCAGTTTCCTGTAATCCTTTCTCCCTTAACAATATTCTAATTTTATGCATTCTTGTATTCACATGTGTAGTGTTTGCCTTGTATTCGGGAGCTCCGGGGTTCAATCCTGATTTGGGTTCATCGTGTTTTTCCAAGTATCTGTAGGCGAGTGCCGAAATATTGCCAATTAATTCAAAGAGCCACGAACCGCTTCTTTCCTATCCGACAATCCTCTTTGGCCTATTCTCTACTGTCATCCTTTTGCCTTCTTATATTATTTAATGTACCGAAGTACATATGATATTTCCCTGCAGATATTCTGCGTTATCATACGATGAAAGAGTAATGGAACGGAGAAAAATTCTCTCCGACGCCGGGATTTGAACCCGGGTTTTCAGCTATACGTGCTGATGCTTTATCCTCTAAGCCACACCGTTCCATTACTCTTTCATCGTATGATGACGCAGAATATCTGCATGGAAATATCATATGTACTTCGGTACATTAAATAATATATGATATGCGTAAATCACTTGTGATTTAAGACGGCGCTTATTCCGTCGGATCCCGGCCAACTAGTCACTCATAACGAGTGCACCTCAGCACATGTGTGGACTTCAGTCCTTCGTTCATAGACATCTATGACGTAGTGCAGAGGGCGGCCACTAGAGGGAACCCAAGAGTTGGAACTTAAAACTGAGACGATTCTGTCCGGCGCCGGGGTGGTATCCGGTGTGGCTTAGTGGATAAAACATCAGCACGTAGAGCTGAAAACCCGAGTTCAAATCCCGGCGCCGGGGAGAATTTTTCTCCGTTCCATTACTCTTTCATCTTTTGCCTTCTGCTATTGGCGGGCCATATGTCAGAGAAGTGTCGCAACTGGTTTAGAGTGCTCCCCTCTATCGTGAAGAAGGGGTCTGCAATCGGAATCTTGTGTTGTAAAACTTTTCAAGATTGAAAGATAATTTATTTATAATTATTGTACTCCATCTACAAGAAAAATCTAGCATATTCACAAGCAAGTTCAAGAAGCGAAGTAATTGCTGAAAGATAATATATTATGTTCTATATGATATCATCTGCATTTCATGAAAAATAATAATATTTATTTATTGTTTATATAAAATTATTATTAAAACATTGACAAAATATTTTTTTTCATATATCCATGAATAAAGATCTCAGGCAACAGAACATAATTGTATAATAAAAGTTTTAAGCGTAGCTTTCTAGTATTGTCGTGTTTTTAAAAACTGTCTTATTGTTGTAGTGTATGATTACTACTTCATCATCTTTGTTAATGTTAATAGAGATGGTGGAAATAATTTAAATACCGATATATTGATATTGCAATATACTGCAAACCTAATTTCGATAAACGATATATATTGCAGAAAATATATCGGTATATCGAAACGATTCGATATATCACTTCCGTTAGCAAATTAATAGATACTAATGCAATTACATTTGCAGGTATACATTTATTACAATAAACTTACTTTCATTTTAAAAGCATATTCCTTATTAGCACTGAAATTAACATAACGGTCAAAAGATTAAATGTAAAATTGGAACGATAAACAATACATTTTGAATACCATAGTTATTATGTAGTTCCTAACCTAAATCAAAATGATATAGGAGGTAAGATGAGCTTAAATGATATTGAAATATTCATTCATTCATTCATTGTGTTCTGCCCAAGGGCAGGTCTTTCACTCCAAACCTAGCATTCTCCAGGCTTTCATATTTTCTGCCTTCCTCTTTATTTTATATATATATATATATATATATCAGATTTTTCACTGCAAACCCAGCATTCTCCAGTCTTTCCTACTTTCTGCCTTCATCTTTGTCTCCGCATATGATCAATTCAATTCAATTTATTTGGCCATTAGACATACAGTTTTAGGCTTCGTCAGAATACATTGAAAAAAAGACATATAAATACATTTACAAAAACACTAATAACAGAAACAGTAAAATTTAAGTAATACAATGAAAATATGAAATAATTTTAAACTTTTAAATTGTAGAAAACTAACTAAATTGCAATTAAAACTTATTTATTAAAATACAATGTCATACAAATTTTTGTTGAAAAACTCAGCAACGGAATAAAAGGGATTATTGAATAACCAATTGTAAAATCTAGTTTTGAAATTATTGATTGGTAATTTATAATATTGACTTGGGAGCTTATTATATAATTTCATCCCCATAATTAAAAAGTTTGTATTGCTCTTGTGTAATCTACAATATGGAATATTAATTTGTTCAGTATTTCTAATTTCATGATCATGTACATTGGCCACTAATGAGTAATTGTCGATATTTTGTCTAGTGTAAAGTACTAGATCATATGTATACAGATTTATGATTGTTAAAATCCGTGATTGTCTGAAAAGTGGCCGACAATGTTCCAGATAATTTGATTTACATAAAATTCTAATGGCCTTCTTTTGTAAAATCAAGACGCTTCCAATTTTGGTTCCATTTCCCCAGAAAATTAGGGCATATCGAATTATCGACTGAAAGAAAGAAAAGTAGGCACATCTTAAATTAAATAATCCATATATCTTAATGTCGTCTATCATCTGATATGTTCTTCTGCCTCAAACTCTTCTTCCGTTCACCATTCCATCTAGTTCATCCTTCAGTAGGCAGTTTCTTTTCAGCCAGTGACCCAGCCAATTCCTTTTCCGCTTCCTGATCAGTTTCAGCATTATTCTTTCTTCATCCACTCTTTCCAACACTGCTTCGTTTCTTACTCTGTTGTCCATTTCTCACGCTCCATTCTTCTCCATATCCACATTCCAAATGCTTCTCTTCACTTCGTAGTAATGTAATGCCCCATAAAATGCTACACTCCACATAAAGTACCGGTACTTCACTAGTCTCTTCCTTAGTTCCTTCTTCAGAGGTCCGCAGAAGAAGAAGGAGAATATGATGATGATGATGATGATGATGATGACGATAGGGATAGAATTTTTATGCACTAAAATATATAATAAGAAAACAAAGTCAGTACTAGGTTGTGCATAGAAATCCTAGCCGTAAACGAATCTCAAACCAGTATTATATTCTTGGTTCTCTTTCCATTTTAAAACATAGAAATAAAAGTTTTGAAGTCAGACGGTTCCTTTTCAGAGTGGCAGTTGCTGCCTTGGAGAACATTAATACTAAAACTGTAGATAAACCTCCCGTCTCAGTCTCATGTCCGCATACGTTGCATTTTGAATTTGGTAAAGTAAAGTAAATCCATGGCGCTACAGCCTATGAAGGGCCAAGACCGACCAGTCGGCTGCTGGCCTCACGTCCACATGCCGAAGCAGAGGTGGACGATCATTCAAACAGAATGGAAGTATCGTGTGGTTAGCACGATGATCCCCCAGCCGATATAGCTGTTTTGTGAAATCAGATTTTTGCTGTCTATCGTACCTACTCAAGTACATCATGATGCTCGGTGGGCACCGGTCCCATACACTGGCCGAAATTTCATGAGAAAATTTCTCTCCACATGAGGATTCGAACCAGCGCGCATTCCGTAACGCGAGTTCTAGGCAATGCCTTAGATCACGACGCCACGGCGCGGGACTTTTGAATTTGGTACTGCATATTAAACAGTTTGAATTCGCATTCCAGACCGCCAATCAGATAAAGGCATTGAATGGATTGGATATTTCAAGGTTGCAAAATTATGTAACTGCCCACTTTCATTAACGCCATCTCTCAGAGAATTATCGGAGCTAACTAGTGCGGATTTTGTTGTTCATAATAATTCCACAAAAACAAATACAAAAAAAAACGATAAATTTATGAGAAAACCGATACATTATACGATATATTGAATCAAAATTTCGATATCAATATATCGATACATCGAAACGAAAATATCGGTATTTCGTAAAAACCGATATATCGTTCCCATCTATATAATGTAGTACATGTTTGTGGTTTTTTTCTTAGTAGGTTATTTTACGACGCTTTATCAACTTCTTAGGTTATTTAGCGTCTGGATGAGATGAAGGTGATAATACCAGTGAAATGAGTCTGGGGTCCAGCACCGAAAGTTACCCAGCATTTGCTCATGTTGGGTTGAGGGAAAACCACGGAAAAAACCTCAACCAGGTAACTTACCCCGACCGCGAATCGAATCTGGACCACTAGGTTTCGCGGTCAGACGTGCTAACCGTTACTCCACAGGTGTGGACTATTTTTGTGGTAGGCCTACATATTTGATATTAAACTGATATTTTTAAGCAAGAGTACGATTTTTGTTAACGCTCAGCAATGATATTAAGTAGGGATGGAGTAAATTATTTAAATACCAATATTTTGGTATTGCGATATATTGCAAACCTAATTTCGACAATCGATATATTGCAGAATATAAATCAATATATCGAAACGATTGTCGATATATCAGTATTCCGTAATCAAATTAATAGATACTAATGCAATTATATTTTCTGATGTACATTTATTACAATAAACTTACTGAAACTTTAATATTCCTTCTTACCATTGAAGTTAACAGTATAGGCCCTAACATTCAAAAGCTTAAATGTAAAATTGTCACGATAAACCATACATTTCCAATACCACATTATCTAGCTCCCAATCTAAATCAAAATTATGGTGGAGGTAAGGTGAGCTTAAATGATGCAATGGGAAAGATTCAGTAACGTGCATTGCACAACATTTTTTGTGCGATCACATTTTTAAAATACAATACTGCATTGAAAATTTACAGCAATATTATTCAAAAGCTATCGCAAAACTGCACTGTGATGGTAACTAAGTAACAATAAGTGCACTGTAATGAGTTTATTTCAGTAGGCCTATAATTTTATGTTATGAATAATGTTTTCCCCAGCAACAAGCTCCTGTTTGGGAATTCTATCTTTTAAGGCCTTACAACAATAGATGTAAATAAACAGAAAACACCATCGTAGAAAAAATAATGTTTCGTTTACAGAAAATTGTGACAATGTAAATATTACTGCAGGTTTATATAGGGACATCATTATATTTTTATTAACATTTCTAATATCAACCTGGCTATACCTTTGGATCAACGATTGAGAACCGGAAGTACCGTTTGCTACCCCCTTCCATGAGTGGAGTTTGATGATACTGACGTAATATACAAACAAATCACTTTACTAGGTATAGGAGGGAAGAAAAGGAGTTCATCCATTTACGTAAACTAGGAAATATCACGCTTTTGAGTTTGATAATTTTCATTAGGTTTTTGTGTTAATCAAAATACAGTACTGTATTAACAATAAGTGCTCTTACTCATGAATTTAACTATCCATTCAGACGTATTCATTATGCAGTGTATATTAGACTGTCTACAGCACATTAGCGTACACATAGACAATGAAGTTGAAATGAAAAATGATAAGTTAATATGGATATTTAAACACATTTTCGAAAATGGCGGCCGTTCATTTTGATACAGGCTTCAGTTCTAATGTGTATACTATCGCACTATAGACTATTGTACGTAATTCCAATTACCAGGTTCGTACTTCGTATTAGTAACTCATGTTGAAATAATTCTATACCTACTCTATAAAAGAGTACCTTACGTACTGTAAATTCAATCTTCACTTCTGCCCGATCCGAAAAGATAAAATTACTCAGACATGCTATCTACTGTCCGTCCAAGTGGTTATGTCGTAGGGTTGTAGAAAGGAAAGAAATCACGTGACATTAATTACTTAACGAGGCCCTTTTATTGAAGTTATTTTAAACAATTGCTTGGGCATAATATTACGTAGACGTCCAATTCCTAACAGAAATTAATGTTCTCAGAAAAGAGCTAAGACAGCCCAGCCACTAGACTTTACAGAGAGGCGAATAGAAGCAGCTGGGAGAAACCGGGATGCGACGTAGGCAAATGGACGACAGTAGCCTACCTGTGCGAAAATGATTCAATATTGAAAGCTCTTTCGTCACTGGAAAACGCGAACATATTTTTGGAACGTACTATTTACTATGACCGTAAGGCTACTATGACTGTATATGCGGTCTTGGATCTGTGTGGAGGACGGTTGAACTTCATTAGTAGAAGGGGTTGGAGTGAAGTACATTCAAAAACTCAGGTACAATCAAAATTGAAGTAAAAATAAAATGATGTCCCTGTATAATGAAAGTTTTATATAAGGTAAATGTTAGTTCACCTGAGCAACTGCCTACTTATGTATGTTCTCTGAACGACAGTATGTTCAATAACATTGTTTATTAATAGTATAAGGTCTTCATTAATCGGGTTGCCTGCACTTAGAAGTCCTACTCCATGGTGCTAGCTGATTGTACGTACCTGATGCATGGCACAGCAGTAAACTAACGTAGGGTAATGTTACCCTCTCCACCACGTGGCGGGCTAGATCGAGGCTAAACCTTCGGACTCAAATTATAAATAACAAGGGAAGTAGACAGCAGCGTTATCATACTTCTACTCTTCTGTGATGAAGATCTCACCAATTGTTATCAGAGTGACGTCTATCAACAAGAGTTAGAGTGAATTAATAGTGGGGATGAACGTAGATTGTAGAATATTGTGGTTATTCATCTTCATTCAGGAAATAAAAATTATAAGCAGTAGATCTAGTAGGGGCCTACCTGTGGCCAACGTCTTTACTTCCAGAGACAAAGAAATCTAAACTTAGGCTTTTATTTTCCTGGTATCGATAGTGTATCTTCGTTCCAAATATCGTCACAGTATTCGCAATACCATGGAAGACGAAAGGAAAGTACAGTTGGAGCCAGCGTTTTTGACGTGTGTCCTAGAGTATACTGGATGTTCAGTTCAAAGTGTGTCATGGCTCGCTGTATGCCGTCATGTGGCTACCCGATGAGCCTAGAAAATTCAATCTTCGTACACTTCCGCAGAGGCGTATTATATGTATGCCAGAGAAGTTGCCTAGCAAGTACGGCGTTCATTTTGAAGAGTACTTACGAAATACGTATGGTAACGCCGGTAGTGGCAGGAATGTGAACTGTTTGGAAACGTGTCCCGGTACTGAGGTAAGTTTTTTTTCTTACTGTCGGGATATGGGGAGAGGGTTAAGACGATTACTTATGTATTTGTTGACATTAACTTCGACGGTCAACATGGACACGGAGCATTTGATTTGTATTGTGGAATGTTGCCGTACGCAATCGATGATAACAAATACCCTGCGACGACTTGCCCGCGTAAAACACAGTTCGAAAGAGGTTATGGTAGCACACAGACCGTACAGACCGCCATCTGTTGCTACGACGTACACGTTCTCAAGTTCAGATTGAACGCCTTGATTAATAGGCAACTTCTCTGACATAAAAGCTGAAACTCGCTTCCAATCGCTGACTCACAACAGTGACGTCATGACACACTTTGAAATGAACACCCAGTAGTGCTCATTTTGTGAGCATGTTGCTAGTGCAGCTGAGAATGGTACCTCTTCCTATTCACGTCACATTAGCCATTTGCGAAACACAGTTGTCAGACTGACTGCGATAAAGATAAGACACTAGCACTTAACGATCCCATTACTAATTTCACACGCCAAAAACGGTGACACGGAAATACATTATTTAGCTACTCAGCTAGTACTAAGACTCGGATAATACGTAAGAAATATGAAAAAATGAAAGACAATGAAGTATTATCCAGTGAAAGTAATGCATAATTTTCTGCCTTAAAGCTTGCTTATTTAAAGGACCCCAAACCCTCACGGTTTTAGCCATAAGTAAGCCATTTTTGTAAGCCCTGCCGTTGCCTCTTCTCTGCTCTTTGTAACCCCGTGGAATCCCCACTAGAGCTCTGTTAAATCCAATCACCGGAGGCTAATATAATTTCTAACGTACTCCCGTCTATGCATATCCTTCTTCCCATTTTTCCAACCTAGGAGGAAGAGGGTGGGCGAAATCATTACATTCTTGCGACTATAGGTTTCAATACGTTGAAATTCAATTATTATAGGAGGAAAAGTTAGGATGAATCCAACGGGGTCAGGCTTACGTACAATAAACCGGCTCTCAGGAGCTAATAGAAGAGAGGGTTGGAGGGGGTACATGGATGTGTATGCAGGGATTACAGAAAGAGATCGAAAGAAGAGAGGGCGTAAATTAAATCTGTGATCTCTGATGTGACAAGTAGACAGTCATTCCTTCACGCAGCGTCATATCCTTGGAAATGACGATGGCTTATATGCCCACAGTGCTGTTGTACGTGGACCTGTTCTCTTGTTAAATGCTTAAATGCTGTTACACATATTAGTAAGAAATAAGGTTACTGTAATCGTTATGCTTCATAAATTTCGAAATATGAAGTCTGCTTGGGTATCGAAAGTAGATGCATATTCCAGTCTCCTCCGAGTAAGGTTGTCAACTCTATAGTATATTATCTATAGCAGCGTTTCTCAAACTTTTATGAAGTGGGGACCACTTTTTTAAGTCAGAACAGTTCCGCGGATCATCTTACTCTTATTCCCTTCAAATTTATTATTTTTGTAGTATATTTTAATATCAATATACCTATATTTTAAAATAGAATTGATTAATTAAAAATAATTTAATTAAATTAATTTTATATTAGTATTAACTATAGTAGCGCGCAAATTAATCCGAACACGACATATTTTTACAATTTCTGTCATTGTTGGCCTCACACCTGCTCATACCGTTTTAATTGATATCTGTAGATTGTGTAATTCCATTGTTGAAGGTCTGCCGTTATTATTTTTTTTATAATATGTGACATTTTGCTTGTCGTTTTGTACTTATAAGCATTTCAGTTGTGTTGAAGATTAATACTGCAATCCTGTGTACATTCTGTTGTCTTCACAAATGGATACAACTCCACGAAAACGGTCTAAAATTATAACATTAGCAGAGCATTCTTCTATGACACAGAGGCAAATTGCTGCAGAATGTCACATCGGTTTGGCTACTGTTAATTCGATCATAAAACGATACAGGGAGACTGGATCCATCACACCCCAGAAAAAAGGAAACTGTGGCCGGAAAAGGAAGACTTCACCTGCAGATGATCGTTTAATTGTCAGGAAAAGTAAATTAAATCCTAGACTAACTGCTGTCGACTTAACCCGCGAGTTAATGGCTACTACTGGGGCGAATATTCACGTCACAACAGTGCGGCGTAGGCTTTTGGAAGCTGGACGAAGGGCTCGTAAGCCTATTAAGAAGCAACTGCTAACACCTGTTATGTGCAAAAAACGCTTAATGTGGGCAAAATTACATCAACACTGGACAGTGAATGACTGGAAGAATGTACTTTTTTCCCCATGAGTCTCATTTCGAGGTCCATGGCCACCGTGTTTCTTACGTAAGAAAAGGATCCGAAAAAGTAACAGCAGCTCGTCTCCAACAAGCACCCAAATACCCCCCCCCCAAAGTAATGTTTTGGTGTTGTTTTACACATGAAGGGCCTGGAGCATTAATACCTATCAAGGGAATGATGAATTCTGACAAATATATTCACTTATTGGAAACCAGAATCGTACCCCAGCTGCAAAAATCATTTCCTGATGGCAGAGGTGTGTTCCAACAAGACTGGCACCATGCCATACGTCTCGAAAAACTACAGAATTCTTCAACAAGAAGAATATTCAGGTACTCTCCTGGCCAGGCAACTCACCCGACATCAACCCCATTGAGAACTTGTAGTCAATTTGCAAAAGAAGAATGCAAAAAATGGATTGTTCTACAAAGGAGATGATGATTTCTGCCCTCATTGGTGTATGGTTTCGCGATGAAGAAATGAAGAATATTTGTGGAAAATTAGAGGAATCCATGCCAAATCGTCTCAGAGCTGTTATTAGGAACAAGGGAGGCCACATAGATTACTGAGGTATGTCTTAGATCCTTTTTTTTTTTATCCCGTTTGAGTGTTTTTGCATAAGTAATTACGTTGTTCGGATTAATTTGCACACTAATGTAATTAAGCTGATGTTACTAGAAAAAAATTCATTTTTATTTCTTTAATAATTCAAGGCTATTAAAATTTGGATAATCTTTAACTTATTAACTAAAAAAATAAACACATAAATGTTGATTCTCACATTAATGAGATGAATGAACCTCCGATTCTTGCACAGTTGTTCTATATTTGGATTATGCTGGTAGGCTAAGCTTAAGTCGAAGATTGTCACATACATCGAGTCGATTTCGGTAGCCTACTTTGTTTTTATTAGAGTTAGTGATGAAAACCCTTTCTCACACAGATACGTAGTAGGAAACGGAATTATAATCTCTAAAGCACCATCGTACACTTCACTATATTCTTTTTTCACTTGTGACGATGTCCAGAAATTAACCATACCTTCCGCTTGGAATTTCATTTTAAATCCGGTCTCATTCCAGAGTTCAATTAACTGTTCTCTTTCACTCAATGAAAGTTTGTTAGTTTCAATATCGGAATGAAAGTGATCGCGAACCCATGAAAATTCGTCATATTTACTTGGAAAATAAGTTTAAAATTGTGACTTCAGAGTTGTATTATTGGTGTATGACGTACAGTACGTGACCAATCCAATGTGCAGACTGGGTGTCGGCAAAACTATTAAGAAAGTCATAAATACGTTAAAAGTTTCGGTCCTCTGTTATGAATTTGGTGGTCTCTGGCTGGGTTACAGGGGCGGTGTCAGATGTGGTGGGAAAAGATGGCGAGAAACACCACGTTCATAGTGCTTTAAATCCCTCTTTTGTTGTTGAGAGCAGAGTGGAAATTCAGTAGATAAATAGGGTAATAAATTTCATAAAATGTCAGTACTGAAAGAAAAAGTGAAAGGCAATTGCCATGTGTCATTTCCAAACTCTGTGACTTTCAGATTTTTGAGTGATACGCAATTCGTTTGAATTTTATTTTTTCTTCTGCCTTTTTTGAAGGACCACAAGGGCAGACCTCGAGGACCACAGATGGTCCGCGGACCATAGTTTGAGAAACGCGGATATATAGGATAATAGACGACATCAAGATATATGGATCATATGTGGAGACAAAGATACGGGCAGAAAATAGGAAAGACTGGAAAATGCTGGGTTTTTGCAGTGAAATACCTGTCCTAGGACAGAACACTATGAATGAATGAATGAATGAATGAATAAATGAATGAATGAATGAATGAATGAATGAATGAATGAATGAATGAATGAATGAATGAATGAATGAATGAATGAATGAATTGAGTATACCTAGTCTATGTTCTTCCTAGAAATTCAAGGCTGCCTCTTGACGAAGCTTAACAGTAGGCCTAAATTAGATTTATGAATTTATTAACAAATTAATTTATATATATATCAATAACAAAGGTATAATGATCAAGTCTGTTTGAATTACCGAAAATGTTACACGAAACAATAAAAATTGTTTCATGAAAAAAATGTTCTTAAATTACAAAATGGTTTTCTAGTTACTGAAAGTAGAAATGATTTCTGTGGCCGGGAGGAAAAAGGTCTTAAGTCAATTTTTTCTGAAAATGAGATTTTTATATATTCTTAAAGCGAAAAAATTCTATACAATCTGGTAAAACCGTTAAAGTCAAATAAGACTCCTGACTAGATTTATAGAGCGTTACCAAATGTCCTAAATACTTTTTGAATCGAGCACACACAGAAAAGAATATTTAATACTTTATTCCTTACAAACATCACATGCTTGCTTTTCATGCTTTCCTATTAAAATTGTATTTTAGATATTTTATCACATGTTGATGCCCTTTCTTTTTAAAACATTAAGCACCAGGTAAACAGTCCTATGTTGTTTAAGGCCTATTTTGCATTCCTAATAATTTACATTTCCCATTTATTTTAACATGAAAAAGATCTTATATTTAAACAGTCCCTTCTTCTCAGTTTGGGTTGTAGTCTTAAAAGCGCCTAAGTGCGGAAATTTTTGGAAATAATCAAGAAAATTGTTAAATGTGCAACATTACCTAATTTAGAAGAAATATAAACAAATAATCTTCAGGAAAAACCTCTTGATTAAAAGAACTCTATAATTGACACCAATTTCAATCTTCTGCTCTCCTGAAAAGTAGAAAATTTTTACTTACGACATTTTTCCTCCTCGCTACAGATTTTATTTTTTTTTATATTTACAGAGCTTTTAAGTCTAATAGTGATACGTTTTTGTGGTTATAGTTGGAATACCTAGTTTCTATCACACGTCAACAAAGAATTTAGGATTGTCCTTCTAGCAATGATTAGGACTTCAATGTCATGGAAATGACATTTTTGTTTGTAGTACCGTAGTGTGTAGTTGATTGGTAGGAAATTCTCTTTTCCTTGTCAACTTCCACCGGTTGGTTTGTATCCATTGTTGGATCTAATTATATAATATGCTTTTCCACTGGCTTCTTTGTAGGCAATAATGCCATTCCTTCTTATGCTCCCTTCTCAGAAAAGACCCTGGGTCTTCCTGGACAGTGTAGCTTTGTTTTCTATGGTATTTATAGTTAATGAGTATGACATTAATATTAAAGGTGCAATTTTTTGTTTGTGATGCCTTGAATATAGCTGCTGAGGTAACGTTCTTAATATTTTCGTGGGAGACACTAGCCTATAGCAGTACAATTAGAGATGGAAACGATAATTATCGGTTTTTACGAAATACCGATATTTTCGTTTCGATATAGCGATATATCGATATCGAAATTTTGATTCAATACATCGTATAATAATATAGGCTTTTTTTTTTGTCCACACCTGTGGAGTAACGGTCAGCGCGTCTGGCCGTGAAACCAGGTGGCACGGGTTCGAATCCTGGTCGGGGAAAGTTACCTGGTTGAGGTTTTTTCAGGGGTTTTCCCTCAACCCAATAGGAGCAAATGCTGGGTAACTTTCGGTGCTGGACCCTGGACTCATTTCACCGGCATTATCACCTTCATATCATTCAGACGCTAAATAACCTAGATGTTGATACAGCGTCGTAAAATAACCCAATAAAAATATATATAGGTTTTCTCATAAATTTATCGTTTTAGTGGAATTATTATTATTATTATTATTATTATTATTATTATTATTATTATTATTATTATTAGCCAAAATAAATAACTGTATATCCGAAAGAAAATTAGTTAATAATGGAGCTCGACAAGATTGTCCACTAATCACCAACTTTATTTAATATTTATATATAAAAATTATTTTGAAATGGGACCAAATCTACACATCAGGACTCAAAATAGCCAGTGCTCTAACATTAAATACCTTACTCTATACTGATGATAAAGTCATAATTTCCAATTCAGAGGATAATTTGCAAAGAGGATTATATACATTAAATAAAATATTAAAAGATTTTGGGGTGGAAATTTCATCACAAAAATCAAAAGTAATGGCATTTTTAGGACAAGACCCAGTCAGAAGTAAGATAATACACAATAACCAATGCCTCGAACAAGTACAAAATTTCAATTATCTGGGTTGTGAAATAACTTATCAAAATGAAACAGATGTGAACAAGGAAGTTACCAAATTTACACAAATTCTAGGAATAATAAACAATACATTAAAAGCTAAATTAGTACAAAAATCTACAAGAATAAAAATATATAATACGCTAGCATTACCCTCTCTTTTATACGGAAGCGGGATTTGGACATTAAAGAAAAAAGACATGAACAGAATCAAAGCAACGGAAATGAAATTTTTCAGGACAGCAGGATATATTCTTTTAGACCGAAAAAGGAATGAACAAATTTTAGAAAAATTAGAAGTAGAGTCAGTAGAAGAAAAAATCAGCAGATACAAATTTAATTTGCTAGATCATGTATGAAGAATGGAAAATTCAAGAATCCCAAAAATTATGATGAAGTATAAACCTCGAGGATATAGTCGACCAGGAAGACCTTTTAGAAGACTGCTAGATGGGGCCGAAACAGGTCTACAGAGGCCTAATTCGTGAAGAAGGATGATGATGATGATGATGACGATGACGATGACGATGATTATTATTATTATTATTATTATTATTATTATTATTATTATTATTATTATTAAGGTGGACAGTTAAATAATTGTGCAATCTCACTCAATACCTTGTTCTAATTGGCTGGACTGAAATTCGAATTCAAACTGTTTAATATGCAGCACCAAATTCAAAATGCAGCTTGTGCGAACGTGAGACAGACGGGAGGTTTATCTACTACTGTTTTGATATTGTCATTAATGTTCTCCAAGGTAGGAGCAACTCCCATCCTAAAAAGGAACCATCTGACCTCGAAACGGGTATCAAAACTTTTATTTCTGTATTCTGAAATGGCTAGAGAAAATACCGATGTGATATTTGTTTACGGCTATGATTTCTATGCGTAACCTAGTGCTGACATTGTTTTCTTATTATATTCTTTTAGTGCATATAAATTCTACCCCTATAATCATCACCATTGTTGTTTAGAATATACGTAGGAGTGTAACAATAACTTGCAATGGGAACTTACTATAGGAGGATTGTATCAAATCTACTGTGAAGTTTGTTAAATCTTGTAACATTCCAAGTACGGTTTACTTACATTTAAAAATAATTACAAATTCTGTTTACTTACATTTAAAAATGATTACGTTGTTAGGTAGAAAAGAGCATTATATCTGTGTCCTGGATTGAATCCTATATAAAATTAGAATAATTGAATTGTGTTCCAATATCAAATACTCAAGCATGTAGAGTTCACTTAACTCTTTCCCATTATATCATTAAGCTCACCTTACCTCCACCATAACTTTGATTTAGGTTAAGACCTACATCATATGGTATTGAAAATGTATTGTTTATTGTTACAATTTTACATTTTTGCTTTTGACTGTTACGATGTTAATTTCAGTGGTAAAAAAGATTATTATAATTGAAGTAATTTTACTGTAATAGAGTAAGTGTAAACCTGAAAATGCAATTTTCTTACGGAATAGCGATATATCGATAATCGATCGATATATCGATATATTTTCTGCAATATATATCGATTATCGAAATTAAGGGACTGGAATGCTTTACCTGCAGACTTACTAAAGGCTTTAGCAACAACCAAAAATGCATTTAAAAATAGGCTTAAGGACATTACTAATAGACTGTAATTATACACAGTATAAATGATATGTTGTTATTGAAGTGTTGTATCAGTGAAGAATTATGTTGTGTCAGTGAAGTGTGTTGTATCAGTGAAGAAGTATGTCGTGTCAGTGAAGTGTGCTGTGTAAGTGAAACGTGTTCCTGTCATTGAAGCTTTAAGGCTGGTTCACAATAAACCGGGAAAGGAAACGATAACGAGAACGAGAACGGAAATAATGTTAAAAGAAATGTACTTAAATATGAGTATTCACAACAGTTAATTGTGAATGCTCACATTTAAATACATTTATTTTAACAATATTTCCGTTCTCGTTCTCGTTGTCGTTTCCTTTCCCGGTTTATTGTGAACCAGCCTTTATAGTTTATAGTGGCAGTGCAAAGAATTTGAACAGTGAAATGTTTTTGAAGTGTTAGTGAAATCAGGATAGAATCAGTGAAATGTGTCGTAGTTCCAGTGCAGTGAGTGAGTTGACAGCGAAATGAGTGTAATGTTGAAAGGTACTTGTGCAGATATGAACATATACTCGTGGGTTTTAGTTCGATCCTAGTTTTAAGATACAAATTAGAATATTTCAAATGTTATTTTAAGTGATCGTTTCATTTAATTTAGTATATTCCCTGTTGTTGTTGTCGTTGTTATTATTATTATTATTATTATTATTATTATTAGTATTACTTATTAGTATTATTATTAATTGCATTTTTAATTAATAAGTTTATTATTGTCATTATTGAGTGTAATTAGTTACCACTGCCACCGGGTATATACCCATTGCAGTGTGAATAAATAAATACATACAATATCAATATATCGATATTTAACTTATTTCCTCCATCACTAAGTACAGCCGATGTCGGTTTTTCTTGAGTTAGAATGAGAATTATGCGCCTTTTTTATATCTTAAAATGAGTCTGTTTCTCTCACTTTTAAAAATATAGGCCAATCTGCATAGATTTTTAAATAACATGGTCTTTGGAGAACAGAAAATATAACACGACATTTTTGTAACATTTCTTGGAAATATGTGTATCATAAATGAAGATTAGTTGTTCTAATATTTAGGCCTTCTGTACTGCTACGAACTAAACTGAATTGAACTGACTGAAATTTGCTGTATGCTAATGCTCTAAACTTGGCATCCCTTCTGCTTCTATTAACTGTCCATACTACGAAACACAAAATCTTCCCACGCTCAATCCATGGGAAACGCACACACTATTTCATCGGCACTCGCGTTCATCCAAAATAGAAGTAGAAGACCAACGGAATTCACCTGAGTGAAATCTGTTTACTGGCGAAAGTTCTAGTGAGTCTCAACTTGACATATTTCTATTAATTAAGGATAGGAAGTAGTAGTTTATGCATATGAGAAAGTTGTTTCCAAAATCTGTTAATGAGGTCTAACTTCTAACAAAAAAGCATGTAATAAAAAACTTCAAACTGTGAATAAAATAATGCCGCAGACATGAACTAGTTAAGTTGTTATATTAACCCTTTCCACTCGAATGATTCCATTTGGAATCACTAAAATTTCTGTAATCTTACATTCAAATATTTTGCCTGATGACTCCATTTGGTGTCATCTGAGGTACTTTCGTTTTTACCGATAGAGTGCAGCACCCGCCAGTTCCGTGGCCAGCTGTTGTTAAGAAGAGAATTAATTTATTTTTATATTTCTCCACGGTGTCTCCACTAAGCAAATACAGGTCAGAAAGGGTTAATGCTACAGCCTTATTATTATTTATTTAATTATTTAATTTGACAGGATTAAGCCTATAAGCCTTCTCTTCCAGCCTGCAAGATAGCACATATAAATACAAAAAAAAAAAAATAGAAACACTCATGAAAATAATACAATTTAAATTAAAGACCTATAGAGGGTCAAAAGGGTCAAAAAACACTATAGAGCTCTCATCGAGGTTATAAAAGAAAGAAAGGAAAAACAGAGATAGCAATGATGATAGTGACAACTGATAATAATAATAATAATAATAATAATAATAATAATAATAATAATAATAATAATAATAATAATAATAATAATAATAATATCACCATGCCATAACAGCAAAAATTATAAACTCCAACAGATCACCGGAAATTATGAAGTATCAAAACTTTCTGCAGTCAAACATACAGAAAATATAGAAAATACTGTGGCAAAAAAGTCACATACGAGCAACAGTTGGACCTTTAGAATTTTCGATAAGGAAATAATAATAATAATAATAATAATAATAATAATAATAATAATAATAATAATAATAATAGCAATAATAATAATATTACCATGCCGTAATAGCAAAAATTATAAATTCTAACAGATCACTAGAAATTATGAAGTATCAAAACTTTCTGCAGTCAAAAATACAGAAAATATAGAAAATATTGTGGCAAAAAAGTCACCAGCAACAGCTGGACCTTTCTAATTTTCGATGATAATAATAATAATAATAATAGTAGTAGTAGTAGTAGTAGTAGTAGTAGTAGTAGTAGTAGTCATAATTAGGAACATTAAATCCAGACGTTTGAGATGGGCAGGGCATGTAGCACGTATGGGCGAATCCAGAAGTGCATATAGAATGTTAGTTGGGAGACCGGAGAGAAAAAGACCTTTAGGGAGGCCGAGACGTAGATGGGAGGATAATATTAAAATGGATTTGAGGGAGGTGGGGTATGATGATAGAGATTGGATTAATCTTGCACAGGATAGGGACCGCTGGCGGGCTTATGTGAGGGCGGCAATGAACCTTCGGGTTCCTTAAAAGCCATTTGTAAGTAAGTAAGTAGTAGTAGTAGTAGTAGTAGTAGTAGTAGTAGTAGTAGTAGTAGTAGTAGTAGTAGTAGTAGTAGTAATAATAATAATAATAATAATAATAATAATAATACCATGCCGTAATAACAAAAATGATAAATTCTAACAGATCACTAGAAATTATGAAGTATCAAAACTTTCTGCAGTCAAAATTACAGAAAATATAGAAAATATTGTGGCAAAAAAGTCACCAGCAACAGCTGGACCTTTCGAATTTTCGATGATAATAATAATAGTAGCAATAATAATACTAATAATAATAATAATAATAATAATAATAATAATAATAATAATAATAATCAACAGGAAACAAAATATTTCAAGGATATTCTATTTCGGCACCAGTCCATCTTCTAACAGGTCTGCTGACATCCCTTTCTCTTTGTTCATATAAAAGTATTTATTTAGGCAATCTACCTTCCTGCAATCGGTTAATAATATGTTGTTTCCATTTAGTCTTTTTTTCTTTTATCATCTACTGAAAATACAGAAATTCCCTGATGTTTATATTTCTTATTTCATCTAGTATACACACTCTGAAGTAATTTCATTTTAGTGGCTTGTATTTTGATGTGATATGATATTTGTCAGTCAATTTTACAATTCGCAGTTATGGTGGTCCTTCACATTTCTGCTTTTCGATTCATCATCCCTTTAATACATACTACAACCCTTTTCTATTAATATATTCATTTGCCGAGTATTTCTTAATTACTTTCTAATGCTCTGTTTTAACTGAAATTCTATATGTCCTTCCCTCTTTATCCTCTTTATTCTCTCTCATACCTAGACTGTCTCCCTTCCATTTCTCGCTTACCTATTAATTATTAGTGGCTTGTATTTTATTTTCTTCTTTTCTTCTCACATGCCATGATTCACTGCCATATAATAGCGCGGAACAGAAACCAATTCATAGAAAAGTAACAGGATATCCCGTCTACATTTCACCTTTAACGTTCATCTTGAATCCTCACATTTAAGTAACTTTATTTGAACAATATTTCCGTTCTGGTTCTCGTTGTAGTTTCCGCTCCCAGTTTATTGTGGAACAGTCTTAAATTGAATTTGTTTACGATTCCGAAAACAGTGATGAATGATATAACAACTTAGCGTTTTATCGAACTAATTTTTAAATAAGTGTACATCATTTCGCAGTATAACTTGTGTTCTAGAGATGAACAAAACTAACTCCCGCTCTCGCTCGCTGTGTTCGTTGCATTTGTCTTTCGAGTCTCGTTTCGTAACTCTCGTGCGCTTCGAGTCTTGCTCATCATTCTCGAAATAGCATTTGGTAATATTTCGTAACTTTGAATAACATACATTATTGAAATAAATAACATTAGAAATGTTTAATTGAGACAAGAAGACAAAACAAAAATAGTATCTTAGTTATCAAAATGTTGTGGTTCTATTATATACAAGGGTTGGATAAAAAGATATGGCAACACTGCTGTCACATGATGCTGCGTTCGAGAGCTGCCAGGTGTGTGGACATGAACAAGGACTGTTAGATGAGTTAGTGCAGCCAGCGGCGACAGTACTCTGTCAATCTACTGCAGTGTATAGAATGTTGACTTTCATGGGGATAGTGCGAGCGCCCTAAGACCATGTTTACAAAATTAGAGCAACTTTCCTGGATCAAAATTGAAGTGGCACGAGGTCGTAGTGCAGAAGAATGTTTTCAGGGACTGCGTGAAGCATAAGGCGATGCAGCGTTGCCATATCGCACAGTAGGACTTTGGGTTAAAGCGTTCCGGGAAGACTTTGTTGGATCGGTACCAAAGAGAAGGTGATGACTTTCTTGGAAAAATCGTCGCTATGGACGAAACCTGGACTCGCTCGTATGAACCAAACTTGAAACGCCAATCAAATGAATGGAAGCATGCCGGTTCTTCTCGTCTAAAGAAAGTGCGCCCTACACAAAGTGCTGTGAAGGAGATGTTCATTGTGGCGTATAACATTGATGGGGTAATACTGCACCGTGCTGTACCTCCAAGGCAGACAGTAAACGCTGACTAGGCTACTATTGCAGGTTCCTGCAGCACCACCTTCGTCCAGCGTTCAGGAGAAAACGACGACACTTGGTGGTACAGAACCCCATCATTCTTCATGACAATACAAGGAGTCACACCGGTGCTGCTGTCAATGGAAAATTCTGGAACAGCCACCGTAGTCACCCGATATGATCTCTTCGGCAAAGTGAAAGTGAAAGAACCACTGTGAGGGTCCCGGTACAATACCAGAAATGAACTTATCTGTGCTATAGGGCGGTCAATACGGAACATCAACAAAGATGGACGTGCTGACGGTGTACGCCGCCTTCCAAACATTTGGGAAAAGGTTATAAATAAGAGGGGAAACTATATTGAAAGTACGTAAATGTTATACCACTGTGAATAAAGCCATGTCAGAAATATCGAACTGTTGCCATTAATTTTTATCCAACCGTTTGTATTACGATATTACCTATGGTTATATAAATTTAAAAAAACAATTCTGAAATAAATGTGCGTTTCTAAGATACATAAAACATAACGTTAAATAAAGCGTTAATATATACATTTTTTTTTTTACTTGAGATTGTATATACTTGATCTCAAACATACGAAAAGAAAATTCCTAGCGTTTTGATAAGCGCCTAGTAATTAAATAAAGATTGGGGAACGGATTATTATACACTCAAAGGTAGAGATGATGTTTCAAATAGGCTAATTGATTGTTTATACATATACAGTATAACAGTCATCAAAGTAGATAAAAGTTAAGTCTGGTATAAAAAACTGACGATTCAAGGCTGCTTGACGTTCGAGAGTTGATCACTCCCGAAGTCCCGACGTCTTGAAACACTCATAAGCAGTCTTTACGTCAACGACGTGACGTAGACAATATTGTTGTGCGGGTTTTCGGCTTTGCGGGCGCTGTTACTTTTGCTTTCTCGATCGTTGTTCAACTCTATTGTGTACTCAATTATTAAAACAGAGAATAGAAATGTACGCCTACATTTATTGTGTCAATAAGAAGTTTCCTATGGATTTTACAGATGTGTGTATGCAATAAAGGAATGGACAGCCTTCTGGCCTCAGTGGAATTCCATGACGAAACCTCTTGAAGAACCAGCTTGAATTTTTCAAGAGTTCTTTCCAAAAGTAATGCCAAGATCCCACTTCCGTGTAATGTTGTATGATTATTTTTCCAATCTACTAAGTGCACAGCCAAGGCTAAAGGAAGCATTGAATCCCTTTAGAGAGAGTAAATTTAAAAAATATCGCATCTTTTTCCGTCTGAACACTCAGCATCATAATCTAGTAATGCAGCACTTTAGTGTTGTAGAAATAGTAAGCTACAAATCAACACGTTTATGACAGTAAAATAAATTATCTGATTTTACATAATACCAATCATCCTCGGTGATCCAGCAGATACCATGCTAATCTAAATTAATAGGCCTATGTTCAAACCCGGCCAAGGCAATGGCATTTTAAAGGGCGATAGGATTAATTAACATAGTCTGTTCTGAGAAGAATGTAAAGCAGGGAGGCCAGTATTGTATTCTGAAATATTTTCTTGCGTGAGATTTATATAGTTTTTTTGTTTTCTGTAAATTTATTTTGACATAAGCAGAAATTAGAAACAAGAAACAAAGGAAGCTAAAAAAAAAAGGAAATAAAAATTACATTCATAAATATTTTCTTGTAGTTAGATCTATAAGATTTTATATTTCATGTGAGTTTATTTTCATGAAAATAAAAATTAGAAACAAGAAAGAGACCTCAACACTCTTTTCGCCTATTACGTCATTTTTATGTATCAATAACAATACAGTACTACTCAATGACGATAGCTTTCTGGGGTTAAGGGATTATATCACTTTTTATAAGTGCTCCAGGAAAAATCAGTGGGACAGAAATTTAGAAGTAGTGCAATAAGCTCGTAAATGTGGCATAAGCGCGCATGGGTTTCTCCCCACTCACTCAAAATTGTGACGTCAATTGTCCAAACTGGGTAAACGCTACGAAACTGTAGATCACTGTATCACTTTCAACGTTGTCCATAGTACACCTTGTGGAGTGACTACGTCAAAAGAGAACGATGATAAGTGGAAATATTAATGATAATATGAAAAACAGGCGAACGAATAGCAGAAATGGGTGAACAATAAGAAGAGGTGTCATCTTAGCTTCGAATTCCGTCTCTAACACGTAATTTTACCAATATTATTATACATGGAGGACCGACTCTGCACCAACATAACGTCTACAAAATGTACGGAATGTAACTAAATTCAATACCCAAACTTCTAGAGATGATAGAAGAAGCCAGAACAAAATTATTTTGTTAAATGACCATGGGTCTGAAACTAATTATTGAATGACAAAACCAAAAATTCTACTGCACTGTAAGGAGTAACGTTACTTATGATATTCATGCTTCAAAACCATCAATATATTAATTAGTAAACACGCCATGACGTCAGACCAGTATTTGCGGTTCCTGGAAAATGCATTCCCCGAGCTTCTCCAAGTCGTTCTTCTTGATATTCGGTATCAGTTGTGGTTTCAACATGACGGTGCAATTCCTCATTTCTCTCGTGAAGTCCCAGAATATTTTAAACGCAGATTCGGTCAGCAGTGGATTGGTCGCGATGGGACCATTGGATGGACTGCTCGTTCTCCCGACCTCACTCCACTTGACTATTGTGTTTGGGGATACATGAAGAGGTCCACACCTGTGGAGTAACGGTTAGTGCGTCTGGCCGCGAAATCAGGTAGCCCGGGTTCGATTCTCGGTCGGGGCAAGTTACCTGGTTGAGATTTTTTCCGGGGTTTTCCCTCAACCCAATATGAGCAAATGCTGGGTAAATTTCAGTGCTGGACCCCGGACTCATTTCACCGGCATTATCACCTTCATCTCACTCATACGCTAAATAACCTGAGTTGTTGATAAAGTGTCGTAAAATAACCTACTACTACTACAACATGAAGAGCCTGATGTACGAGACTCCAATTGAATAGAATGAAGAGCTCATCGCACGGGTGCTTGCAGCTCCTGACACTCTATAGCACATCCCTGCAGTCTTTGAACGTGTACGTCAGGCAATGACACGTCATTGCAGGAGGTCGCACTTCTGAACAGTTTTTGTAAAGGATTACAAACTGGAATGGTTTTGAAGCATGTCATAAGTAACGTTATAACTATAGCATGTTTATTCTTTACAGTATAGTACAGTTTCTGGCTTTCTCATTCAATAATTAGTCTCAGTCCCATGGTCATTAAAAAAAAAAGTTTGTTTTGGTCTCTCCTATCATCCGTAGAAGTTTGAGTATTGAATTTAATTACATCCTGTATAACGATGTACTGACACAAACCCGGACGTGGCCGTAACTGTTCAAGAATTTTAAAAAAATCATAAAACCTCGATGGCAATTTATGTAACTTCGAACACTGCAGACAAATTGTTACATATTCATACAAAAATATTCTGCTGAGACTGTACCTACCATCGCGCGTGCTTTCTGCCATCCATCATGGATTATTTTTATACGTGTTCTTTTCGCCTCCGCGTGTCTTAACAGGGTAATTTCCCTCGCCATTAATGCACTTTCACTTGTCGACGTAACTAACTTTATCAACACATCAAAACTCCTAATAAATGTCTTCTGTTTTTATCCCTCTCTCGCTAGGCGACAGATGAGGTTCTTTCTTAAGTGCCGCGAGATCGGAGTTTCTAACTTCCTACAACATTTCTTTACATTAAGACACTAATTGCGTCGCCCACACTGACAGAGAGCGATGGATTTTCAACAAAATCTTAACAAGAGCTTCTCTGGAAGGGAAGTAACGTCGGGGTTGTTTAAAATTACGTAATTGAGGACGTCATCCGAATAAGGGCGTATACAGCAAAATGTAGTTCTGTTATAAACTGATTTCAATGTTTGTAAGCTGTCAGGTTATCACACTTGCGTCGAAAAAAATGATTCATTACTGTTAAATAGTTTAGAGGATATTTAAAACAAAATTATTGGAACAAAACAGCAATTAGTATGTTCTGCTATTAGTAAATAAATATAATATGGAATTCAGTATCGCCCTTTTTCCGGCGACAATATGTTTTAGTAGTGTTTTTAATTATTCTGATGTTCTAGGTGTCTAACTTTGCATGAAAATTAATTATGTATGAGAACATCTCGTACTTTATTAATAATTTTGTCTTGAAGAGTGAAATAAAGTAAATTCAACACAATAAAATTACATTTATCTGCAGACTTACTAAAGGCTTTACCAACAACCAAAAATGTATTTAAAAATAGGCTTAAGGACCTTACTAATAGACGGTAATTATACACAGTAGTTAAAGGGTGTAAATGATATGTTGTTATTGAAGTGTATCAGTGAAGAATTATGTTGTGTCAGTGAAGTGTGTTGTATCAGTGAAGAAGTATGTCGTGTCAGTGAAGTGTGCTGTGTAAGTGAAACGTGTTCCTGTCAGTGAAGCTTTATAGTTTATAGTGGCAGTGCAAAGTATTTGAACAGTGAAATGTTTTTGAAGTGTTAGTGAAATCAGGATAGAATCAGTGAAATGTGTCGTAGTTCCAGTGCAGTGAGTGACTTGACAGCGAAATGAGTGTAATGTTGAAAGGTACTTGTGCAGATATGAACATATCATACTCGTGGGTTTTATTCCGATCTTAGTTTTAAGATACAAATTAGATTTATTTCAAATGTTATTTTAAGTGATCGTTTCATTTAATTTAGGATATTCCCTGTTATTATTATTATTATTATTATTATTATTATTATTATTGGTATTAATTATTAGTATTATTATTAATTGTATTTTTAATTAATAAGTTTATTATTGTCATTACCGAGTGTAATTAGTTACCACTGCCACCGGGTATATATCCATTGCAGTCTGAATAAATACATATATATACATTTACTATAACAAATTGAATAAAAATATTGAATAATTACGCAAGTAGGCCTACAAAATAAGATTACATTTTCAGTTTATGGTTTTCTTGTTCTTTTCTTTTTTGTGCATCATCACTATTGTTGCTAGAGTCATCTTCGCCATTGTGTGATGATGTCCCGGCTTTATTCAGAATTGAGTTCAGCCAACTTTGGCAATCTTCATCTAAAAACTGTAACAGTACTCTTAAGTTCTTCGCCTTGGAGGGTTCCAAGGGCACTGGGTTCATTTGTGTGTAACTCAAAAGTTTCAGCTGCGACACTTCCATTCTCGTCTTTCAAATGTTGAAGGAAACAAATGATACCGAGTATGAGGTTCAAGCTGAAAATATCCCTGATGTACTGTATTGCACTTGTTTATACTTTCGCATCATGATTGTATGAGAACGATTTAAGTGTGTACCCCTTTTATCATTGAGGATTCACAAGTTTATTTTGAATTGTTGTTAATCGTTTCTCTAAAATTTGCAATACAATCAATAGAAAGTTTCGACACATTAATTTTTTTTACCCCCATTATAGAAAACACTATATTTCCACAAAGTATCCCTATTCTTGAATGATTGAAGTTTCTTAGTTTTTAGATTCACTCTTTCAAGGCAAGAAGTAATAAAACGATTTTGTTCTAATTTCGAACCCATGTCGTAAAAGAGTTTGAAAATAGACAGTTGATCGTCCTTTGAAATTTCGTCTGTACAGATTTTCATATATCATGTTCTTACTGGTGTAATGACTTATTTTCCATATCCTTGCCTGTACAAGTTGAGTATGATTTGTCACTGTTTCTATTAATTTTCCTTTCTTCGGTTTTCCATTTAGTTTTGCTCACAAGCTTCTTTTTTCCCATATTTTCGGTCATGATTCACTGCTGCATCTGACAAGCTGAAGTAGCCTAAACATCGAATGTTAGCCTACTACAGTACGGCTTGCAACAGCACGTGACTGCCGCTGTAGTTCACTTGTTCAACGTAAATATTATGTAACATTGTGTCCTGTGTTACGTATTGAAGCTAGACTTGCATTCAAATATATAATCCCTTGATCGTCGGAAAACGGACGTATAAGGGTATACGCCGTTATTCGGGTGATGTCCTCAATTTTTCACCCACCTATTTTAATCTACCACTAACGTACTTAAAAATAATATAAATTTAATGCTAGGTTTAAAACAATATGGTTGCATACTACTAGTGTTAGTTCTTTCTTCTTATATGATTACAATATACTCGTACTATCCTGTAACACAATAAAATTAAAGAAGTGACGAGTATTTGAACCTTAGCCGTTGACATCTAAATTTCGACGTTCTTCCGACTGAGCTACGGGGGCACAAGTTAAGAAGTATATATGCGGAAAAATTGGTTCAATCCCCCTCCAAGTCGTCTTTATGATCTGTGAAAGCTCGTCCAGGATGCTTGGGATGCAATGGCTGAGAACAGTCGCTATTTGAAAATACTAGCGATTCCATGCTCACTCGACTGCTAGATGTCATCGAGATGGGAGAAAGATGGACTAAAATATTGAATCGTGGCTTTTTTTTTTATAACTTTAAATTGTTTCAATATTCTAAAGCAGATGAGAGTAAGTTTGAAAAATATTTTTGTTGAGTATAAAATCTTTCTTCCATTCTTCCTTTCTTTCTTTCTTTCCATTTGCAGTCATAATGTCATAATGAATAATTATAAAGTCATGGCATAATACATTCATGAATTTGATGTTAATTACTAAAACAGTAATAAAAGAGACAAGTGCAATTATATTATTTTCTCTCGCGCTCTCTCTCTTAAAAAATAGCCTATAAAGCTCTAGGTTGTGTTTGAACGCACGATCTCATGAATACTAGTACTGACCGCTATCATTAAGCTACAACAACAACAACAACATGCAGAACACTTCAATTATAAATGTACACATCAGACCACGTGGTCCAAGAACATATAACATCCGAATTGTAGCGAAGAACCCCGAAGGTAACTTAAGTTCTAGAGAGCGGGCACTTTTTCTTGTGACAGCTGTACATATGCAAAGGGTACATAAAGAATATAAAATTGTGTGCTACAAGAAGGCGAAATTTCAGACGTAAATTTCCTGACAGACCAGTACCTTCTAAAACTAAAATATTAAAATTATTAGATTCAAAGAAACAGGTTCCCTACAACACAGAAAAATACCACAAAAGAGCCGTGTCTTTTCGGAAGAAATTTTGATAGAATTGGTAAGCATTGAAGCTTAGCTCGCGCAAGTCTCAGAGATGTTTAATACATCAGACAGACAGGGATTTGTCAATCATCTGGAATGGCATCAAAATTATTGAAACAAACAATGCAGAGTTCAATCATGCCATCAATTAGTACCCAAAGATTACAATCGCATTCTTAACTTTTGTAATTGAATGTTGGAAAAACTAAATAATGAAAATTTTGATGCCTGGTCGATTTTTGTTCTGATGAGTCTTGGTTTCATCTGTATGACCATATTGCATCACATAACGACAGATATTTGTTATCAGAGAAACCAAATATTGAGCAAGAAACTCCTTATATCAGTCACATACTAGAGCATTTGATAATTAATGGCAACAATGCTGTAAATCAGCGCTCCTAGCGGTGACCATTGAAATATTGCACTATATAATAAAACAGTGATTATTTCATAAATCTGCAATATTGAAAGTCTCGAAGTAGCCATATTTTGTAAATACAGTGCTGTTTCTGATTTGTAGTAAACAATACAGCAATACAGCCCTAAAGCTACGAACAAAGGTGCTTCATGAAAGTCCAAGTTACAAGGAAAAACATGCTACTTAGTGCTTTAGGGCATTATAAGAATTGTGTGGGAGAGAAGTCCTATAGACCTGGCATGTAAGCTGTGCAAGAGGGATAAGAATGAGCTATCAGAAACAGAGTTTGTTTCATGACGGTTAATGTTATATGAATCTACCGATTTGGAAGTTCATCTAGACTAAATCCTATCTTCCATCTCCATATCCATTGATGATATAGTTATGGCACGTGATAAGATCACAGGAAAGGTCTTGCCTTCCCTACTGTACCATACTGAACTATTGCAAGTTGGGTGGAAGCGAGGCATTCGCTTTCAATCAAGAGTTGACATCCGAAGGGCTTTAGATTCATCAGTGAGAGAGATATCCAGAAATGCTGCTGCAGATGGAGTGTGCCGTCTTCCAAGAATTTGGCATGGCAGGAGGCTATATTTGAAGTATGTAATATCAAAAGTAACCTAAACAAATTTAGTGTAAAACAGTAACTATGTTGTTATTACTTTTCGAATGCCTTAGTATTTCAACATACAGTTAACTGTGGATATAGTGAACTCTGTTATAATGAACATTCGGCTATAGTGAATCTAAATCGTTGGTCCCGACCCGCATACATTAAAAAGTAAATTAATATTTCCGCTTATAGTGAACCACAAAAATTGAAGTTAAAACAATTTTATCATGACAAACGTGGCGACCTTGCCTCACTCCATCATCGAAGGGTCATTTTGTTCGTAGGTACACTACTTTACTGTTATTTCTAATCCTCCACCTTCAAAGGTTTGCCTTTTCTTCTCAGAAATATTTTCATTATGACGGATAGCATCGAAACATCGGAAAAATGAAATTGCCTTGTTTTACTAAAAGGGGAAGGATATTATGTCCAGAGCATAAATGAAGGTAAGATACTGATGGTTTCAAACTCCTTCAGCCCTCTCCCAGTTTCCATTAAGTGACCCGGGAAATTCCAAAGCTGAGTACACAGTCATACCATAACAGCGTTTGTTATTTTTACCTGATCAGTTTGTTTCTAGTGTTCGAACAGTGAATGTACTGTATAAAAATGTCGTAGCGTAGAGTATTTCCTTTGGAAAATAATGTGAATATTATAAGTGAAATTGAAAGTGGTCTTTCGCAAGTGGACATGGGTCGACAGCGTAGTTTAAGTAAATCGACTGTTAGTAACAGTATACAGTATAATCCATTCCACAAAAATGAACTATTTTAATTATTGTGAAGAATTTTATTTTCTTGTTCACAATTTCATTAATTGCTGCCATTTAAGGTTAGGGGAGAGACACTTCGGATTTAGTGAACCTCGGATATAGTGAACGAAATATGCAAGTCCGCAGAGGTTCACTATATCCGGAGTTGACTGTATTTCGTACTTTATCTTGGTAGGAAAAATACTACCAATGAAAGTAGAGTCCCTTCATCCCGACAACAAAAATACGTGATGAAGAAAGTTAGTTAGGGGAGAGTCGGGTAGTATCGGACAGTGGGTAATATCGGACAGAGAGTTTCTTTCATCTACCACACGATGATAGTACCTGATTGACATGGTTACGTTTCTGTGATGTCGCATAGAGAAACGTAACCATGTCATTCAGGTACTACCACATGGTGGTAGATGAAAGAAACGCACTGTCTGATATTACCCGATGTCCGAAACTACCCGACTCTCCCCTAATAGGATTTAAAAAGGGCGCGTCAGCTACTATGGCTATTTGCGTCATTAACTTTACAAAACAAAAACACAAACAATACGGTAAGCTAAATCCGAACGCGAACTAAGAAACGTTGACATACTAAAATCAGGCATGCAGTGATGAAGAAATGAGAAGCTTATCGTATATATGCTATAAGCAACGAACTACCTGGAAATTAATTCCAGATATTATATTGATCCGCTCGAGAGTTCCTCCAGTTAATTAGAAGAATCATTTGAATCTAATGCGTGTGTTAACGGACACGCAATCCCATGAAGTGGACATACAATGTACAATCCATATGATCTCTCATTAATGGCTATTATTATCTCTGGACGGCTCAAATAAACCTGCAAGCATCAAATCCGATTAAACGTGATAAGTAAGGGTGAGGCAGCTTACCCAAAATAATAGTCAAATTCGCATTGAGAGATTCAGTGGCACATACTGGAAACAACGCAGTAAGAGAGAATATCCGTGTCTGAGTCTTATTTAAGCACAGGAAAATCTAATCTTCACAAATTGAAGTATTTCGCATTGTCTAATATCCCTTAACAGTTACCATTTTAATGGGGTTCACGTAAGATTATCTTATAAGAAGCTACTGTTTCAATTTTGACAACTGTTGCCAGATATCACCTATGTACTGAGACAATATTATTTATTTGTTTTTTATTTACTTATTTATTTATTCACTTATTTTATTCATTCTAATACAGACATCAGTTTACAGCATGGGTGTCCAAACGCCTATAGAACCAGGAGATACTGCACGTCAAGCATGCTCTGCTAAGGTCAATAACTTTCCATATAAAATAGGAAAAACGACCTTAAAGAATATGCGCTGCGGGTTGCTTACGCCAGGGGTTACCTGGTACCAGTTACAATTGGACATCTGTGGTAATGCAAATGACCATAGAAGTCCAGAAATTAAAATAGATGAATAATATTTTAGATAGAATATTCCAGAGGAAAATAATTGAGGAGGTCATTATCAAAACGTCTCTTGTCCACCTGATAACGAAACCGAGCTTCCTGTGTCCATGCATTCTTCAAATACAACTCTGCATACAACTGTCATTATTTGGCTTCAGAACGCCCTTTAAACCAAGCTAAATTTCGCGTCGAATGTGACTACTGGAATCAAACTGACTCCTGTCCACAGCAAAATGTTAGTTCCAGCCTTGGAATCTAGGACTCTAATGCTTCCGTTTGATTCTAAATGTGCATAAACTCTTCGGTTTCACAATGTCTCTTCTCCAGCTGGTAAGAAATTTTAGACCTAAAAACGTTTCTCGTGATTTCCCTCAGAGTTTTGGAAATGGACAAAGGTCATTTGAAAATAAGCTTCTCAATTATAGGCATAATATAAATGTGATGAAGTTCTATTTACTTATTTATTTGCTACTTATTTACTTAATTCTTATTTACTTATTTATTTAATCTTTATTTACTCCTTCTATGCCCAAGGTTGCGGGTTCGATCCCGGACCAGGTCGATGGCACTTAAGTGTGCTTAAATGCGACAGGCTCATGTCAGTAGATTTACTGGCATGTAAAAGAACTCCTGCGGGACAAAATTCCGGCACATCCGGCGACGCTGATATAACCTCTGCAGTTGCGAGCGTCGTTAAATAAAACATAACATTTATTTACTTATTCATTTAATCTTTATTTACTTATTCATTTAATCCTTACTTACTTATTTACAGTATTTACTTACTTATTTACAGTATTTACTTATGTATTCACCTAGGTATTACTGATTAACTTATTTACTTATTTTTAGTTAGTTATATATTTATTTATTATTAACTTATTTATTTATTTACGTATTTGTTTATTTATTTATGTGTTTATTTACTTACTTATTTACTCTTTTATTTCCTTATTTATATTATTTATTTACTTGTTTATTTAATTATTTGTTTATTTATTTATTTACTTACTTATTTATGACTGACTCAGCTGATATTAAAATGTGTTTTGCCTCTCGACCTGAAATTTATTGGTTTGACAATACAGTTTGATTCATGAGACCTAACTTAAAAATGTATTTTGTTTGGCGGCATGAAATTATTTGTACGAACTTCAGAAATCGAATGCCACTATAAATATATGGTGTTTATTCATTAATTATTACTGTATTATTTATAAATATTAATAGATATTAATTATACTTCGTGATTCGTTTGTGTATGGATAAAATAAAAACACCGTAAAACATTAACTACTAAACTTTATTTGTTGAAACTTTGTGCATACAACACTGAAAGATGGGAAAATCCTCAGAGCTCAGCATGACCCCCATTGCGCACCCTGCACAACTCAGCAATTCAGCCCATGTCCGTGGTAACATAAGAGGGGTAATTTATTGAAAAGCTTGAGTAATTATATCTTACAACGTTACGGAATCAATATCAGGCATTATTATCCATTCCTCGTCACCGCAACTCTTTCTATTCATCCTCTTTCACCGTCAGTTTGTCGCCTATGGAACTTCTTACCTCGTCATGTCAGGGATTGCCAAACGGTTAATCAATTTAAATTAAGAATTAAGAATTACATACTTTTACATGAAACTGATTTGTGAATGTAAGCCGATTTTTATAGGTTATTCTGTGTGTGTACTATATAAATTGCCATTTAGGTCTATCATAAAGTAGAATTAGAATATGAATTGTAAATATCTTAATTATGTATCATGTTTAGTTAATATTTCGTTATAGCCCATGTAAGCTTGTTAATGTGCATGAAATAGTAATATACGTTACAAGAGCGGTATGTTGACGTTTTCATGGTCGAGGAAAAGATTGAAAAAGCGAAACGTAGTTGAGCTTTTTTAATTTCCGAGAACATGAAAACAAACATACCGCTCGTGTATCGTACATTATTTTGTGCGAAGATCGTTTATTACATACCTGAAAGACGAATTTCTAATTAGTTGCAATGAAAACTCCATCTTGGTTTCTCTTCAATGACGGCAACTTCGGAACACCAAAATATCTTTCTTCAACATTGTTGCTATAAAATGTTTTCTGTATTTACTATACTCCAGCAGGCCGTGATATACGTCTGTCTTTTTTTTCCCCCCAGTCTATAAATACGAACTTAAAACAAACGGTAAGGTTATGTAATGATTTATTTTTCATTTTAATATTTTAACAATATTATTTATATAACATATTGCAGTAATAACATCGGCATCTGGAATCTTGTTGATTTTTTCATGGCTTCCTTAATGTTACTTGTATCAGGAATGCAGTAAGTTCCGTGGAGTAGTAGACTTTACTTAATTTTTGCAAATATTTAAAAACAATAATTAACATTGCAATTTAGGTGAAATTACAGTGGTAAGTTTCCAATTTATAATTATTACCAGGGAAAGGATTTATATGTAAATACATATTTACTTATAAAGCTAATATAATTTATATTTTGCATTATCTTTATGTTTCACAATGTGTAGGGTTGAAAAATCCTACTTTTATTTTCCATATTTTTCCATATTTTAGAGTTTAGTACATATTTTCGTTAATTTCCATATATTTTCCATATTTCATATAAAACAGTCCATATTATATTAGGTTTAACAATAAAACAAAACAAAATTCCATTAACTTTTAAAAATACATTTCAACAATAGAGATTTAAACACATGTTCAGTAATCCCTTTAACATCAGAGTTATTTGAAAATTAGCAGTCCTATCAACAATGGGAAAGTAAGTTACAAAACTGTATTAATTTAATTTAAAATTTTTAACAGACTTCAGTTGTGCAGCTCAACAGTTAAATGCCAGTCAGAGTACACATAGGTTCAGTTTTGTAAATCATACTATAAAGACGGTAAATATGCCAAAAGTACGTCATTCAGTCAATTTAAAATCAAAACTAACAAGTTACATTTCAGAATTTAAAGAAGATGGTTTATCAACTGACAATAAAATATTATTTTGTAATTTGTGTCAGTGTGCAGTATCATCTACACAAAAGTTCCTGGTGCAACAACACATTACAACTAGTAAACATCAGGCCAACAAACAACTAAATTCCAAGCAGAGACAATTGTTTTTAACACAACCAACAACATCGAATGTAAGATCTGAGTTTAACATCGACCTGTGCCGTTCTCTCATCTCTGCTGATATTCCTCTCTACAAACTAAAGAATAAGGTCTTCAGGGAATTCCTTGAAAAATATACTCAACATACAATCCCGGATGAGTCAACACTTAGGAAGACGTATGCTCCATCCATCTACGATGAGACAATACAGAAGATAAGAGATGAAATTAAAGATAGTTCAATTTGGGTTTCCATTGATGAGACTCCAGACAAAGAAGGTAGACTTGTTGGTAATGTAGTTATCGGTTTGTTAAGTGAACAATATTCTGAACGAATTCTTTTACATTGTGATGTTCTAGAAAAGTGCAATAACAAAACTATAGTTAAACTGTTCAACGAAGCTATGGGTATCCTGTGGCCAAAGGGTATTATGTACGATAATGTGTTATTCTTTATTAGCGATGCTGCCCCTTATATGGTCAAAGCTGGACAAGCATTATCTGTTGTATATCCTAAATTGACTCATTTTACTTGTGTGGCGCATGCATTTCATCGTGTGGCAGAAGTGGTCAGAGACAATTTCCCTAAAGTAGATTTGTTGATTTCATCAGTGAAAAAAGTATTTCTCAAAGCTCCCAGTAGAGTTAACGTGTTGAAAGAAATGTACCCTGAAATTCCATTGCCACCAAAGCCAATTTTAACTAGATGGGGTACATGGCTAGAAGCAGTTGAATATTATGCCGAACATATAGACTCTATTAACAATGTTCTCCTTGCATTGGACTCTGAAGATGCAGTCTCAATTGATACTGCGAAAACAGTTACCTGTGACATAAGTGTGAAGAATGACTTAGCTCACATTCAGCATACATTTTCATGCATCATAAAAACGCTCAGAAGTCTCCAAAATAGGCACCTTTCACTATCTGAAAGTTTTGAAATTATAAATAGTACTGTGGAACAACTGAATCGTGGTAGAGGTAAAGTTGCAGATGCAGTAAGAGCTAAGGTGGACACTGTACTTTCAAAAAACCCTGGATATGAAGAACTACAAAAGGTTGTTGCTGTGATGAGTGGTGAATCAACAGTGAAGATTAACTTGGACTTATCCCCAGCAGACATTGTGAAATTGAATTATGTACCAGTTACTTCTTGTGACGTCGAACGCTCTTTTAGTCAGTATAAATCTATCCTCAGAGACAATAGAAGAAGATTCACTTTTCAGCACTTGAAAGAAATGTTTGTAACCTATTGTTATGGTAAAAGACAATAAAAATTGTGTTTTGTTGAAACTACATTGGAAGATAAGGTACGTCCATTATATTTTTTGTTTAGTTTGATTAAAATGTACCAATATTTAACGTACATAGTCATTTTTTTATAATTTTAAGTCCATATTTAATTCCATATTTTGGTAAAAATCCATATTTAATTCCATATTTTGGTAAAAATCCATATTTAATTCCATATTTTGGTAAAAATAACTACATATATATTTACATATTTCATATATTTTTAGTCCATATAAATCCGTTCCCTGATTATTACTATGTTAAACGTCTCTAAAAATAATACGTTAAAAGCCTAAAGCAGTAAAATGAATGTCGCGCTTAAGCGGTAAGAAGAGGGAAATTGTTATGTGTGTTACGTTGGGAATACTGAACGTGGTATTTCACACTTACCGCGTATTGGTTCTGTGCGGAAAACAAGCAAATACGCACGATCTCGCACAAATGATTTTTATATTCAAGTATGACTTTACCATTTTTGTCATTGTTTCATTATGTATTTCACTTCTGGTAGTGTGGAAGAGAAGGCCTCATGGCCTTAACTCTACCAGAATGAATGAATGAATAAATGAATAAATAAATAAATAAATATTTTTATTTTATTTTAGTAGGTTATTTTACGAACGCTTTATCAAATAAATAAATAAATAAATTATTTTTACTCTCAGATCATCAAAGTTCCTGGCTTTCTGTGAATAGACAATGTCTTTAACAAAACCCATACGAAGAAGTCAGGAGGGGTTAGATCTGGGGAGTTAGGGGACCAAGCCAAGAGTTAGCTGTTTCTCCTACTGGGTTTCGCCTGCGATCTCCTGCAATGTTTTTAACACAGAATCTGTTTCTACAAATTTCCGATATCACAACATTATTGAATTGTATTTAGGTACATTAAGCACACCATACTCATGTCGAAATTCCCTTTGAACTCTTTTAACACTCTCAAATTTAGCATACCAAAGAACACACTGTGTCCGCTGTTTAATTGCAGTACCCATCTTATACATCTACGATTTACATATTTTGTCCTTTCAGATTATGCATTGTTGATTGTCATATATGAAAACTCCCATTTTTTAATCATAATATAACAAGCAAGAAATTTTTCCTATAGTTTTATAATAATAAATTAATATTATCCATACCCAAACGAATCAGACTGTATTAAAATTTCAAATAACACTCGCTAGTATTTTTCGTTTCGTGAACGTTGGCAGCGTTTCCAGAAGCAAACAATGTTGTCAACGTAAAAATTAGAAAATAACTGCCAGTTGTAGTATTTCTCAGAACCGAAATTCTAAACAAAGTTCACAAAAGAAAATTCAATCTGATAACCATGAAAGCACTATAATCCACTGTAATATGTAGTAATAGAGAGAAAATGGTTCGGTCTCATCCTTAGAGTATAAAGTGAGGAGACACGGGCTATGAATATCTGTATCAGATCAATGCCAGAGTGCAAACGTAGCCTGTCACTTCATCAACTGAAATGTGATCTCCAAGGTAATATATTTTGTGATGAATGAGATCGCAGGATAGAAGTAAAAACTAAGAGAATGAAGAAATTTCCCATTTCGCTCAACTTTTAAAACTTTCATTTTATGAACACACTCAATTTCATCCTAGTTTTGTCTTGTTTTCATTGCAAAGAAATACGTAATATATCGCAAAGGGTAGCGTAAGATCCCTGGCGATACCAGATGAAGTTAATCACGTACACTTTTTCCTCTCTATGATCAAGACTATGAATTCATGAACAACGATGGGGCGCCTTAGGCGAGATCGATTTCTATAGTAATGTGGGAGGACTGTGCATTCAATCTGGTGATTAACGTAGAGTACAATGGAAACACACCGGAAGTGCGTCAGTTCACATGATATCTCGCATAGACAATTGTTGCGACATGTTTACTACTGGGTGACTGAATTCTGTCCCGACCTGAAGGCGGCTACATTGCAACCAGTAGCCAACAACAACACCAGCAACGAATTTTCAGAAGGTCTTTGAATGACTGACAATCAATAACAGCACATTTACCCTAAACTACAGTGCTATAGTGTGAATAGTGCAATACTGTCCAAAGGGTTTTGCGGCAACACAACTTAAATGTCACATTTAGAAAGAAGATTCGGTGAAGACAGTTCATTCGCCTATATGTATGGTATTGAAACCGATGTGTCAAAAGTTCTTAAAAGTCATGAAATACACTAATAACGAAATGATCATGAAATAATAATAATAATAATAATAATAATAATAATAATAATAATAATAGTAATAACAATAATAATAATACTAATAGTAATAACAATTTATTTTATTTATTTACTTATATTTAATGTGCTGTACAACAGCCAGAGGCCAATTACAGTTCAGCACAAACAATATAGCAAAAACATTAGCAATAATTTACAATAAAAGTACAAAGAAATAATTAAATTAATGCCAATTAATTAAAATAATAATTACAATTGAAATAATGGAATCATAAATGAAGAATGGAATCATATAAAATAGTAATACAAAGATATACAAGATTATAATACAACGACAAATAATAATAATAATAATAATAATAATAATAATAATAATAATAATAATAATAATAATAATAACAACAACAACAACAATAACAACAACAATAATAATAATAATAATAATAATAATAATAATAATAATAATAATAATAATAATAATTAGTCCACACCTGTGGAGTAACGGTCAACGCGTCTGGCCGCGAAACCAGGTGGCCCGGGTTCGAATCCCGATCGGGGCAAGTTACCTGGTTGAGGTTTTTTCCGGGGTCTTCCCTCAACTCAATACGAGCAAATGCTGGATAACTTTCGGTGCTAGACCCCGGACTCATTTCACCGGCATTATCACCTTCATTTCACTCAGACGCTAAAATTAACCTGAGTTGTTGATGCAGCGTCGTAAAATAACCCAATGAAATAAAAATAATAATTAGAGACAGGATTTTCATGCATTATCAAATCGTAAAATATGCATGCATCTATGCACTGTCAAATGGCCAATTATGCACAACAAAGAAATAAAAAACACTGAAAGTAAACACTATCAAAATTGAAACTTACATTTTATTTTCGAATTGCACAATGTACTACTAACTACTTTTCCAAATTTCTAGATATTCTTTTCCCTTGATCCACTGTGCCATAAGATCTCTTCTCGAACATTTAATCGGGGGCATTACAACACTTCACAGATCACCACAGAACACAAATACAATAGCTAATTCACAAAACATCTGCACATGTAGCCTACTACAGACCTTCTACCTAGCTACCTTTCCAAAATAAAGGCATTTTAGGGAAAGCATGTTAGTGCTATTGTCGCGAAACTACAAAGTATGGGAGGGAGCAGAAGAGGCATCTTTCTAATAATAATTTTAGCCTCAGAGTAAGACTTGTATAGAACAGGATTGTGGAATTCCAGTGCGACAATACAATGAGGGGATTAGCTAGTAAGGTTCAAAGTCTCTCTCGTGTGAGTATAAGAAAATAGTTTATGCATACTGTCATCCTCTGAGGAGTTTAGTGCTGAGAAGAATGCGGTTCCGACTAGTCTAGCGCGGTACTGCAGTAGGAGGGAACAGTGACAGGGCCAGTCTGGAAGGAAGTACAATCATACTGAAAACATTCGACCAATTTACGAGAGCAATATGCCTATTAGTTTTCTAACGTATTTTTGGCGAAATGGAGATACAAGTATTGTAGAAAAATTTATTATATATATATATATATATATATATATATATATATATATATTTATTTATTCTGGTGAAGTTAAAGCCATCACACCACCAGAAATACAAATACAATAAAATAAATAAAAAGAAAAATCATGATACAACTACAATAATATAAATGAAAAGAAGTTACATACTATAAAATTTAGTGATTAGTAGAACTGAATTAAATTAGTAAAGTAATCAATTTAAATATACTGTACTGCTGAACTCACTTGAGAAGTAAAACTGCTTGATTTGTATTTTAAGACATTACCATCAAATGATTTTCGCATGACATTATAGGAATCTGTTTTTCACGATACCAATCACACATATTCTAAAATTCCAATAGACTAAAACCAAAAACTTTTCCCCAGCATGTTTCCTTAAAAATGACTTGTAACAGTGAAATATTTAACATGAGTAATAAATTCCTATAATATTAACATAGCTAACATCAGGGAGATATTTGAGCAAAAATTGCAAATATATTTATAACAAAACCATATAGACCTAGGTAAACAATATGTATATATGAAATATTCACACACTACTACAAACTGAAGACTGCATATTTTTGGACGAATAATACTTCCCACGCCGCTCGGCTTGGCTTGGCTGTAGCAACAAAAGAATCTACCTGCAACCCCCTCAAACCGATGGCAAGAATATCTCAGGTCCCAGCACTAAACTCGTCGGAGGAAGACAGTATCTTCATAGCACTTATACACGATGATCTTTTGTCGATAGTACTGCTTTCCCGGCAGTATCATTACTTCATTTTTATTAGTAGGTATTTCAGAGTTAAATGCCATGATTTTTAATACAATTTACACGGTTTACACAGGGACACAAAGCTTATTGGTGCGATATGTATCGCCACGACTTTTTCCTCTCTCTCTCTCTCTCTCTCTCTCTCTCTCTCTCTCTCTCTCTCCACATGTGGCGTCTCCTGTCTCGACTGCAGCGCCACGCATGACTGTGTACAGGGCGTGTTCGCTCACTCAGTTAATACGTAACTTCGTTTAGCTGCTAATTGCTTAACACGATTAAAGCTCGAGGGAGGGGATGAGCTGAGGACCAGATAATGACGCGGAGGGTGGGTGGATGGAGGAAGGGTTAGAGGCATGGAGAGCAGAAAAATAACTACCGTGAAACTCCTAATACAGGGGACCAGGAGCGAAAGAGCGAAACACAGAAAAGTTGTAGAAAACTGGGACTTTGTGAATGCATGAATGGCTTAACATGATCGGATACGAGGAGAGGACAAGGGGAAACTCCAATATTGAACAGGTTCGAGGGACGAGGAAGGGGAGACGAATATTTGAACTGTGATTAAAAGAGATCAAAGTTTAATGATTTGGGTTAAAAACCTTTCAACTTTTTTTAACTACGTGACTTTTTAGCCCAGAGACATACGAATATTTATGCAATCCTTCCCACAACATAAAGTACAAGTTGGGCGATCATGAAAGTTTCGTCAAAGTTTACTGTCAAAGATAATGCATGCCACAGTAAGGCGAAGCTTAATGGTATAAGGAAGCCACAGTCATCGGGTTCGAATACCGCTTTGAGTACTTACAGTGGATAATTAAAAGGTATGTTTTTCACACGCCTTTTTGCTGATAATGAATCTATTAACAAATAACTTTTCTGACGGGAATTACCTTGTTGTGTAAGTTGCTACAAAAGACTGGATGTACTGTTTCGTACCGGCCTACATTAGTAAATATTGCGATATAAATTATATAAAAAACAGTGAATGTAAGGGTATTTGTAGAGTGCAGAAAACAGAATCACCAAAAAATGACAAAAATAATGTGGAAAAAGGTTCTGTCTTTACTTCGACTGAATACACTAACTTTGGTTTATATCTTGTATCAAAAAAAGGTGAATTTACAATTGCAGGGTTTTTTAAAAACAACCATAATCCAAAAACATACATTTTCAGGAGAAACAAAAAACTATCTGGCATGAGTGTTGTTGACACTTAAAGTATGAAATTCATCATGCCATTTCTTAAAGTGTTTTAGAAACTTTGGACAATACAATTGTATATTTTATTTTCGCTGACAGAGTTAAGGTCGTAAGGCCTTCTCTCCCACTCGACCAACCTTAATCAATACAATAGAGACATAGGCCTACATACTTAAATTATTAATATTTACAATACACTAAAAATTCTCCAGCTATGTTCTTCAGTTAAATTTTAACGACTAGTACATATTTATTTAATTTGAGATAAAGCCTACACGAAAAAGTAATAACTTAATTTATGAACTAATGCAATTCAATTCAGTCTCTATGCAATATGTAAACAATTATAATTAAGTTGAGATAGCTATGGAGGTTTTAAGAACACATACCCAGTTGTCGTTGAAAAGTGCCTCTCCTTTAAGCTTCTTTTTCTTTATTATATCCTGTTTCTTCTCCTCCAGTTGCTTACGTTACTTCTGCACCTAAAGATGACTCCATATCTAATACAACAATTCACACGCCAAAGTATTTTTCTCTGAGACGGTTTTTACCGCGTACGTAAGAAGCAGTACTGCCAACCTGCTACAGTTTAAAATTGTATTGATTAATGTTTCAAGATGAATTGCATATTTGTAAATGCTACCATCGTCCTGGCTGGAAAATGACAGTTTTCACAAAAAAAAAAGTATTTGGACTATGGTTATTTTATGAAATAAATTTCCACTCCTATAACATAAACCTATAATGATTTTTTCCCTAACAACTAATTCAATAGATGATCGCTACAATACGCTCATAATATGCTTAAAATCTCAAATTTACATATTTTTAAATTATGGTTCTTTTTAAAAATACCCTTCAATTTAACATGTGATGAAAAGGATCGTATTGTTAATTATGGCAACCAATAATAATAATAATAATAATAATAATAATAATAATAATAATAATAATAATAATAACCATTGGCGCGGCAAATCTGCCGACTGCTGGTCTCACGTCTAGATTCCTCTGCAGAGGTGAACGATCATCCAAACAACGCGGTGGTAACGTGTAGTCAGCCGTTATAGCTGGTTTACAAGAGTGGAATTTACCATCTATCGTACCTCCCAATTCTTGATACTGGGTAGGCAACGGTTCCATACACTGTTCGAAATTTCACGAGAAAATTCCTTTCCTATGATGGCTCGAACCAATGCTCATTCCGGAACTCGAGTTCCGGCATTATGTCTTATATCACTGCGCTACGACGCGGAATAACCAAAGGGTATTACTTGCAATATAACTAAAAAGAAATTTTTGAGACTAACTTCTTAAGAGTTCAATGTAAATAGACATGAAAAAGTCGGCGAAAGTCACTAAGCAACACTATATCAATCTCAAGAGGAAATGTACAATTTTTTGGCAAAAGAAATCATTCTGAGTATTCATTCCTTAGTCATATCATTTTAGTTTCAAATTAACAACAAAACATATATCTGATTAAGTAAATAAAATATTCTGCGAAGAAAAACAGTTAAACTTAATGAAATTAGTCCATATGATAATCTGTATGGCAAAAGCCCCATACTAAAGTCAAAGGCAAAATACGGCAGTAATCAAGTGGTGACTTTGGGTTGCATAACTTTTTGCTATATTGAAATTATGACATTTAAGCCTTGGTTTTTATGAACCGACGCAAGCGACGTGCGAGGTGCGAGGCCCGCCTCGCACAAATCCGGACTACACGAGAGATAGTGAGCGGTTTCTATGGCTGCGAGGTGCGCAGACCTCTCATCTCGCAGTTATAGAAACCACTCACTATTTCTCGTGTAGTCCGGATTTGTACAGTGGACTATTGTGCAATAATTTTCCAATACCCTAGGTATTAGAGAATATTTTGAACTTAAGAAACAACTTAATTCCAGATACCTCAGTCTCTAGACAAAGACTAAAATATATAAAACACTTTTAAGACCTTTTGTAACTTATGTCTATGAAAGTTGGGCCTTAACTAAAACTCAAGAAAATAAGCTCAAAATATTTGAAGGAAAGATATTAAGGACAATTTTTGGCCGTATATGCGAAAATGGCAACTGGCCAATGTTGAATTGTATGAGACATAAGGTGAAACAGATATATTAAAATAATAATTAAAACATCGACCTTTAGGTGGCTGGAACATCTATATAGAGAGATGTTGGATCCATGCCGAAAAGTCACCTTAACTCAAATAAAAGGCAAAAGAAAACTAGGCCGATACACGTAGTATCAGACGCCTGGATAGTGATGAACAGGACCTGAATATATTGGGAGTACAAGGGAAGCATTATAGGGGCGGTCAAGGCCTGGAATAAGCTTAGCGCCATTGATGATGATGAATTTGCCAATAAATGCATTCAAATTTGATATAAATGCGTCCTATTTTCAGTGGGATAGTGTCTCAAAATACACGGACAACATACAGACATAATGGTTACATCTGTGGAAAAGTTGCCATTTCTCTAAAGATTCCGTACATAAGAAACCATGAACCTTTCAAATACAGAGTCAAGAAGGAATAAACATTTCCAATGACACCAATATAATGGGTACACTATCTGAAAAATTCTAAAAATATATCAATTCCAAAGAACACACAATGGAAATTTCGAACTTTAACAGATGCAACTGTGAAGCATATTAATGACTAAGAACAATACGTTAAGGAGCAAGCAACTCTTTAGATCAAGTGTTCTATTAATTTATACAGGATGTTTCAAAGGTGAATTCAATAATTTACAGACGAAAATTACAAAACTGAAACAACCAAAAAAGCTCGAATAAACATTGCTTTGCAAATTACCATTCTTGCTATAATTATTATCTCGGATCCACCACTTTAAAAAGCACCTGGAGTAGGCTATTCACCTATTTAGCCACCTATCTATTCACCAATTTTCTCATCCACTAGCCATTTCGTTCATCCATGCATGCGTCCTTCCTTTTATCCATCCACATATTCGTGTATTTATCTATCAATCCACCTATCTATTCACCAATTTACTCATCCACTAGCCATTTCGTTCATCCATGCATTCGTCCTTTTATCCATTCACGTATTCGTGTATTCCTCTATTAATCCACCTATCTATTCACCAATTTACTCATCCACTAGCCATTTCGTTCATCCATGCATGCGTCCTTTTATCCATCCACATATTCGTGCATTCATCTATTAATCCATCTATCTATCCACCAATTTACTCATCCACTAGCCATTTCGTTCATCCATGCATGCGTCCTTCCTTTTATCCATCCACATATTCGTGCATTCATCTATTAATCCATCTATCTATTCACCAATTTACTCATCCACTAGCCATTTCGTTCATCCATGCATGCGTCCTTTTATCCATTCACGTATTCGTGTATCCCTCTATTAATCCACCTATCTATTCACCAATTTACTCATCCACTAGCCATTTCGTTCATCCATGCACGCGTCCTTCCTTTTATCCATCCACATATTCGTGTATTTATCTATCAATCCACCTATCTATTCACCAATTTACTCATCCACTAGCCATTTCGTTCATCCATGCATGCGTCCTTCCTTTTATCCATCCACATATTCGTGTATTTATCTATCAATCCACCTATCTATTCACCAATTTACTCATCCACTAGCAATTTCGTTCATTCAGGCATGCGTCCTTGTTTTTATCCATCCACATATTCGTGTATTCACCTATTAATCCACCTATCTATTAACCAATTTACACATCCACTAGCCATTTGGTTCATCCATGCATGCGTCCTTCCTTTTATCCATCCACATATTCGTGTATTCATCTATTAATCCATCTATCTATTCACCAATTTACTCATCCACTAGCCATTTCGTTCATCCATGCATGCGTCCTTCCTTTTATCCATCCATATATTCGTGTATTCATCTATTAATCCACCTATCTATTAACCAATTTGCACATCCACTAGCCATTTGGTTCATCCATGCATGCGTCCTTCCTTTTATTCATCAACATATTCATGTATTCATCTATTAATCAACCTAGCTATTCACCAATTTACTCATCCACTAGCTATTTCGTTCATTCATGCATGCGTCCTTCCTATTATCCATCCACATATTCGTGTATTAACCTATTAATCCACCTACCTATTCACCAATTTACTCAACCACTAGCCATTTCGTTCATTCAGGCATGCGTCCTTGTTTTTTATCCACCCACATATTCGTGTATTCACCTATTAATCCACCTATCTATTAACCAATTTACACATCCACTAGCCATTTGGTTCATCCATGCATGCGTCCTTCCTTTTATCCATCCACATATTCGTGTATTCATATCTACCTACTTATCCGTTGTCGATCTATCTACCCACCTGTAGTTTCGTTAAACATACAACCAACAACCCAAACGCCTACTGTACATGTCTAACTACCCATCTATTGACTGACCCACGTATACAAATTCCTGTTTGTGACTTCAGGAAATGAAGCATCAAACGCTCTTGCATGAACGCCCTCAGAATGTATGTAAAAGTCTTTCCGAAATTGGAGGAATGAGGCTGAAGGAAGTAATAGGGAGAGAAAGAGATAAAAAGAAAAAATGAAGTTAGTGAGTCGAGACGTACGAAGGCTCGTTAAAACTTAACTACTCTTGTCTCTTGCTTTAGCCTCTTTTGCTTTCTTACGTTTTTCCCTTTTCTTCTGTTCTTTTTATTCTCTAACTTTAATTGTAATTATTTTCCCTCACTTTCTTTCTCATTCTTGACCCAAACTTGGCATTCAGCATCTCTTTCTGAGTTCGTTTGTTCGGCTGCCCTTTTCCCATTTGTTTGCGAGAAAGGAAAGTCATATCTATAACATTCTTGTTCTCCGTCTTGCAGATGAGTGAAGGAAATGTCAGGTAAATATCTGCGAGCAATTAAAACGAAATATCATTTTCTTAATCCTCATAAATATGAATTAATCTTTGTTGAATCTAATGATTCATCTCAAGCATTTCGTTGAAGGTCTAAAATCTTCTCTGAGAATTATATAGAGAAATTTCTGAATTGAGAGAAATAATTGTGTTTCATAGAACTGTTTTACTAGAATATATCTGTAATTATGTAATTTTTCTGAAGTCGAAGAGCATAAAAATAAAAGATAAAAACAACGCAGATGTAGACGAAAATATATCTGAGACAAAACATCAAGGAAATTAAATATTAAGAACAATTTAATGCGGAAAGCAACTTTTTTATTTCGTAATTGAAAATATGTTTAACGAGAGAAACCAGTAACACAACGTTTGATCAATTAAAATAGAATAAAATCTTGTACAGGCCCAGAAACAAAATTTGAGCCACCAGAATTTCCTAAGTTCCTGTTATAACATATTTCGCATTCTTAATAAGCACGAAACATGTAGGCCTACGTTATAAATAGGGACCGGATTTTTATGTAATTACATATTATATTCCTTTCAACCTAATCGTATATAAATAACAAATCTTTGCGAATCTTGTAATTACCATTAATATATTAAAATTTGATACTACATATTTTTACATATTTACCCCACATTACATATTATGGTTTGGTATTACATAAATCTACATATTTAGGAGTTTTATTCATTTTTATTTCTTTAAAAGGAAAAAGAAAACTTCTACTGGAGAAGTTTAGAATTTGAAATATACAGATTTAAAAAGCCTCTTTACCTACCCAAGAAAGGATATATTTCGGGACGAAACAAAATATCTTAGTTCTAGGAAGTAAAAGAGACACTCACCCCTTATCGCCCACTGTAAATATGAGTGAACAATCTTTCTCATACAACTACTTTCTATTGTAAAAATCAAGAAGGGAATGATCTCATACGCATAAGCGGACGATATAGTACTAGGGTCTAAAGACTTTACAAAGTTACAAGAAACAATAAACATAATGTAAAATGGTGCAATAAATTTTTATTTTTATTTTTTATTTTAGTAGGTTATTTTACGACGCTTTATCAACAGCGTAGGTTATTTAGTGTCTGAATGAGATGAAGGTGATAATGGCGATGAAATGAGTCCGGGGTCCAACACCGTAAGTTACCCAGCATTTGCTCATATTGGGTTGAGGGAAAACCCCGGAAAAAACCTCAACCAGGTAACTTGTCCCGACCGGGAATCGAAACCGGGCCACCTGGTTTCGCGGCTAGACGTGCTAACCACGGGTGTGGACATGGTGCAATAAAAACAAATGTCATATAAATGTGGACAAGACAGAAATGATGATACTCAGAAGCGGCGGAAGAGCATCAGAAACAGTAGAAATTGTCATGAAGCAAAGAAAATTAAAAATTGTACCGGACTACAAATATCTAGGCTTCACAATACAGACCAGCGCAGATATTGATATTAAATATTTTCATGATTTTACATATTTTAATACATATTCAGCTTATTTTTCTTACATAAATATGTACATATTTCACACCTTGATATTATATAAAAATCCGATCCCTAGTTATAAATGAAACTTTGAAACTTCAGGTCACCCAAATTTTGTTTCTGTTTCTGTACAATATAATAAGTGAAGATTATGATACATCGTGACTATTATTATGATGATTTTGATAATGATGATGATGATTCAACAGCGGAAAAAAGTCAAATAAAAGTCATGTTTATGGTTTACAAGTACTGTACGCATAGACTATAGCATGAGGTGTGCACGCTTCCCAAGTAGGTAGCTACAACACGGTACCGTCCGCAGAGAGCACAACGCGAACACCGAATACAACTGCCACTCTGCGTTCTCAGTCAGCCCTCGTCCGTACGTGAACAGAGAATATTGAGATACGTAAACATATTATTCATTTGTGTTCAGTGAAGTGATCATAATGCCGAAGACAGATGTTAAAAAACATAGGGTGTATTCTTTAATGCAAGAATATGGTGTCCACATTTTTAGTAGTGACACTGGTGAAACAATTAAGTGCCGGTTATGTATATGTGCATTAAGAAAGATAACAAAACAATCGATAGAACATCATTGTAATACACAGAAACACATGATAAGTGTTCCTCGTATGTTAGAAGAAAATAAGAGTTCAAGTTCAAATTCCGCCTCAAATATGTAATATGACTTTTACCAGGATTTGTGTCGAATGATGATAAGTTGCAATATTCCATTCAAAGGATTTATAGAAAAGTACGAGGCGCATCCAGAAACTAAGTTTCCCGGTTTTTCCCCCTTCAAAGTAAACGTAATTAGCCGTGTCAATTGCGCATGCGTAATAGATCTATGACGTGTCAATCATATGCCAGCCGGACAGGTCCCGTCTGGTGCCAGTAGCGTGGCAGCAGTGGTCCGAAATGGAAGCTCTTATTCCTTCTCCCGCCGCCTGCGAGGTTCGGTCGGTGATAAAGTTCTTTAATGCACAAAGCATTGCGCCAATTGAAATTCATCGGCAGCTCTGTCAGGTCTATGGGCCGAACATCATGAGTAAGCAGATGGTGCTTCGCTGGTGTAGGCAGTTTTCCGAAGGTCGTCAAAGTGTCCATGATGAAGAGCGCAGTGGGCGACCGTCCCTCATCAGTGATGATCGTGTTGAGCTGGTGCGGCAGTGCATCATGGAGAACCGTCGCTTCACGATTACGGAGCTGAGCAGCCATTTTCCGCAGATATCGCGATCCTTGTTGCATGAGATTGTCACTAAGCACCTTCTGTTCAAAAAAGTGTGTGCCAGATAGGTGCCGAAAAACCTCACACCCGAACACAAAATGCAACGTTTAGGAGCAGCACTGACATTTCTGCAACGGTATCACGATGACGGCGACGAGTTCCTCGACAGGATCGTCATGGGCGATGAGACTTGGATTTCGCACTTCACCCCGGAAACCAAGCAGCAGTCAATGCATTGGCGGCATAGTGGATCTCCGGTCAGGACGAAATTCAAACAGACGCTGTCGGTACGGAAAGTGATGTGCACGGTGTTCTGGGACAGGAAGGGCATTCTGCTCATTGACTTCCTTCCAAGAGGTAAAACAGTGAACGCTGACCGTTACTGTGAAAAACTGCGAAAATTGCGACGTGCCATTCAAAACAAGAGGCGTGGAATGCTTACTGCAGGTGTTGTGCTCCTCCATGACAATGCTCATCCACATACGGCTCGGCGCACACCAGCTTTTTTGACGGAATTTGGCTGGGAGGTGTTTGATCATTCACCCTACAGTCCTGATCTTGCTCCCAGCGATTTTCACGTTTTCTTGCACCTCAAGAAATTCCTGTCCTCCGGTGAGCGTTTTGGCAACGATGAAGAGCTGAAGACGTCTGTCACACGCTGGTTCCATTCACAGGCGGCAGAGTTCTACGACAGAGGGATACAAAAGTTGATCCCACGATACGACAAGTGTCTCAATTCTGATGGTAGCTATGTTGAAAAATAGCTGAAACATTGCTGTACCTGTTGCCAATAAATGTCTTCCTAAAAGTGTGTGTTCTTTTTTTTTTAATAGAGAAACTTACTTTCTGGATACGCCTCGTACACAAAATATGCCATTACAATAGATATATCAACGTACAACCAATATTCAGTGATTATTCCGTGTGTCAATTTACGTTTCCACCGGTCTGTACCTGCACGCACCTCTAGTGTACTTACTGTGCTTACGTAAGCAGCAACCCTCTGACGAGACAAACTACTCGCGTTGTAGTTACCTTCACATCCGAATGACTTTTTTTCCGCTGTCTAATGGTAATAATGAGGGCCCGGATGTTTATGACATCATATTTTTCCCCCTTTTCTTCCTTCCGCTGTAAACTTAATTTAGACATATCTCAATATATCCTAATTGAAATTAGATGCTTCATATTGGTTACTAATATATTTTATCCTATTTTTAGACTTACGTCTACGTCAAATAATAATCCACTGAAACTAATGGCTTTACTTATGGTTCACTCTATATATATGCAAGAACTACTATGCAGAAGTCTTCTTAATTAAACATGAAACATGTAATTACGAAGTTCATTAAGGTGTGCAGCACCGATACAAATATGCATTTACATATATTTCTCATCACTTCTCATTATCTCTCACAGTGTTACTGCAATTTGTAGAATTCATAATAACATACTTTTACCAACGTATGCATAATCAAATACTGCATTTCTACAATTATTAACATTTAGTTTATTAGTACTCATGGAAATTCAGTTATCATGTTAGCAGTGGAATTCAAGATTTGTGGATTCAAGCGTCGTCTAGGACGAAGGATTTTAAAGGGACATGAAATTCTGAGTATGACTTCCTCCAAAAGGAGAGTAAAGCTGAGAATCCAGTTTCGTAAGTTTTACGGCACTTAAAAATAACTCTATACTAGATAGAAGGCTATAGGCAAAATATGCTGACCATCTTGTTGCTGAAAGTTTCGTTAAAAAAACACTACTGTAATGATCACTATTAATATCCAATCATTTAAAAGTAGCAACCTCTAGACCACTATCTCTTACACCTCTTTGACCCCCTCTTATAAGCAGTTTACTTTCGGCATGTTGAGATACTATGTTTTCTTAAGTATTCTGATACTGATATTATTGGAAGGGGTCACCATGACCTAGCACTGCGAAATTTTAATTTTTTTTGCGCTAAGTTCCCAGCTGACAACGCTAAGGTTGCTATATCCAGATTTCGAAGTAGACTACCAAGATCATTCCTGGACCAACCTCTCCGTGCGACGCCAACCAAATGGACAAACGGACAAATAAATAAATAAATAATTAAATAAATAAATCAATTACAAAAATCGTAGATTGTGTAGGTTTCATATCTACTAAATAATGTCAAGAAGCATAAACATCTCATGTAATAATAGTAGTCCAAATTTTATGGTGTGTTTGTTTCCTGAGAGATTCCAGATTTGTAAGATGGTTGTGCACGTTATTTCAAAGGTTTGTTGAAACAAAATCGCAAACGTTTGGAAGCAAAAAGGGTTCTATAATGTAGACGAGAATCCAAGTCTTCGACAATAATACTTTTTTGTCGATTATTTAAGAAATCTTTACTAACTACAAGGCTATCAACTACGATTAAATTAAAATATATCGTCCTTGTTTCTGCAATAACTCCTATGTGCAAAATATAAAATTTTTCAGTATGAAGAAAAAACACATTTATTCATCCTATGGCACCGTACATAGGAGACTGAATTCTTACACTTTCGAAACAAAGAAATATAATTACATATAGGAGATTTTATTATTTGCTCTATCACTATTTAAGTTATTTAATAGAGCAAAAAATATGATTATGTCTCGTGACGAAAATATTGTACGAAATGGAAATACAAAAATTGCAAAATTTATCCTTTGAAGAGTTGGAAAAATTCAAATACCTGGGAGCAACAGTAACAAACATAAATGATACTCGGGAGGAAATTAAACGCAGAATAAATATGGGAAAAGCCTGTTATATTATTCGGTTGAAAAACTTTTATCTTCCAGTCTGTTGTTAAAAATCTTAAAGTTAGAATTTATAAAACAGTTATATTACCGATTGTTCCATATGGTTGTAAAATTTGGACTCTCACTTTGAGAGAGGAACATAGGTTAAGAGTGTTTGAGAATAAGGTGCTTAGGAAAATATTTGGAGCTAAGACGGCTGAAGTTACAGGAGAATGGAGAAAGTTACACAACACAGAACTGCACGCATTGTATTCTTCACCTGACATAATTAGGAACATTAAATCCAGACTTTTGAGATGGGCAGGGCATGTAGCACGTATGGGCGAATCCAGAAATGCATATAGAGTGTTAGTTGGGAGACCTTTTGCGAGGTCGTGACGTAGATGGGAAGATAATATTAAAATGAATTTAAGGGAGGTAGGATATGATAATAGAGACTGGATTAATCTTGCTCAGGATAGGGAGCAATGGCGGACTTATGTGAGGGCGGCAATGAAACTCCGGGTTCCTTAAAAGCCAGTAAATAAGTAAGTAATAGAGTAAAAATCTGAAAATCGATAAATATGTCACATAGGAGTTATTGCAGGAACAACGACGATATACGAAATGGAAATTCGCGAGATGAGTTCAAGAAGTTACCATGGAATTGTCTTACGTTCTCAATATAGTTGAGGAAAACATCAAAGAGAACACACCCAGGTAATCTGCCAAAGCGGGATTCGAAACAACACCCGAGCGGAGCCTGGAATCATTTTTAAAAATCGGGGTGTGACTGTGTCAAGGACACGACCGTGGGTTTTACGTGAATATGTCTGGCTTAAATCGACAGATCTAGATTAAATATTTCGTTTGGAACGAAAATCAATGCGCTAGCACATCGCAGTCGCGAGATATACTATCCGGAAATTTTTGTTCACGTCCAAAATGGCCTCTAGTTGCCGCGGGCCCCCACCCGCGCCTAGCGCATGCGCGGCGGCAACTCAAGGTCATACTCGCATCATAGTCGTATACTTGATCGAACGAGATCATATTTGCTTCACTTGTGTTATTAATAACGTTACATCGCCGTTTCCGTCCTGCTACCCCATGTATCGGTCTGATTTCAAAGACGTATTCACGTCAAAAACACTACTATAAATTCCACTAAGTAAGTGAAGCCAGATCGTTGACTTGTAAAGTAGATCTTAGTCGTTCTCTAACTGTGCATCGTGAGATTTGCACAGTGCACATCGCTCGCATTAACACTACCTGGAAGCTGGATGCCTTTGATAACGTTGTCGTCATTGGCACGGAGTAAATTCAAGTCATTTCGCTTGCAGAGTACATGACGGCTTTACTAGAGCGTACGGCAATCCCAGGAACATTGAAATAACTGTAGCGAGATGTCGTGGAACATGAAGTCAGTCCCTTATTTACAACCTTCCTATTATCTCTTCCCCAGTAAACTTGCCAGGACTTCCTAGCATTGCTTGTTTTTGCCCCAATTCCCACGACCCCCACAGATCTGGCAACACACTCTGTGTCGGCTTGATAGCCCCTAGTCATACAAGAAAATGAACACTAATTAACGTGCGATATACACCGCCAGAGCTTAATGAAACGTCTGTCTCAACAGCTCTACACAATACTACTTTTCGCTTTGTAAGAACGACTAATTTCTTTACGGAATTAAGTTAATTGAAATATTTGCATTAACAGTACTTCAGGTAGCCTATTTGCTAGATTTTTAACTAATATTTAACGAGGATAATGAAAAATCAAACCAGTAAACCAATCAAAACATTCAAACGTTTCTAAAGGGCGATGTGTTTGTTGGAGGCAAATAATTTTAAGAGTGTATCCAAGAATGTGAAGGAAATAATATTTTGTCAGGAAGGAGATATCTTATTAAGAATTATACAGGGACATCATTTCATTTTTACTAACATTTTTATTATTAACTTGCCTATACCTCTGGATCAATGCCGTTTGCTACCCCCTTCCACGACTGGAGTTCGATGATACTGGCGTAATATACAAACAAATCACTTTACTAGGTATAGGAGGGAAGAAAAGTGGTTCATCCATTTACGTAAAATAAGAAATATTGCGCTTTTGAGTTTGATAATTTTCATTAGGTTTTTGTTTAATCAATGGGTGTTTTTACTCACGAACTGAGCTATCCATGTGGACGTATTCATTATACAATGTATATTATACTGTCTACAGCACATTAGTGTAAAACATAGATAATGAAGTTAAATTGAAAAATAATCATAATATGTATATTTAAACACATTTTTTAAAATGGTAGCTGTTCATTTCGATACAGGCTTCAGTTCTAATGTGAGTATTATCGCACTATACACTATTGCACCTAATCCCAATTACCAGTTTCGTTCTTCGATCAGTAACTCATGTTGAAATAATTCTGTACCTACTCTATAAAACAGTAACTTACATACTGTAAATTCAATCTTCACTTCTGCCCGATCGGAAAAGATAAAATTACTCAGACATACTATCTACTGTCTGTCCAAGTGGTTATGTCGTAGGAAATCACGTGACAGTTAATTACTTAACGAGGCCCTTTTATTTAAGTTATTTTAAACAGTTTTATAATACAGTATTACATAGATGTCCAATTCCTAACAGAAATTAATGTTCTCAGAAAAGACAGCCCAGCCACTAGCTGGCGAATAAAAGCTGGTGGGGAAACCGGGATACGACGTAGGCAAATGGACGAAAGTACCTGTGCGAAAATGATTCAATATTGGAAGCTCTTTCGTCACTGCAAAACGCGAACATATTTTTGGAACGTACTGTTTACTGTGACCGTAAGGCTACTAAGACTGTATATGCGATCTTGGATCTGTGTGGAGGACTGTTGAACTTCATTAGTAGAAGGGGTGAGAATGAAGTACATTAAAAAACTCAGGTAGAATAAAAATTGAAGTTAAATTAAAAAGATGTCCCTGTATGTATGCTGGAATCGAAAAAACGACGTAATGTACGTTAAATTGTTATTCCAGGTAACGTCTTAATAAATAACAAAGAATGTATTGGATAAGATGAAATTAAAAACCGAATCGAAGAGTAGAAAAAATGTAGTATGCAAAGCATAAAGTCAAAATGGTGGAAAAACATATTTCGAAAAATTTAAAATTAATAAATAATTGAGAAAATATAAATTGAATCTAGCAATGGAAGCGAATTATGGGTAATGAATGCATATTTAAATCCAATTTTAATCCACTTGATTTATTACAGAATAAAATAATTAAAATATGCCTTCATAAACCTATTAATTTTCATCTCAAAAATTGTTTTTAGACTTTAATGTTCTTAAAATAAGACAAATGTATTATATTGTATTAATAAAATTCTTACACAAAAATTGAAATAATTTTGAATTGTATTCTCATAGTTACGAAACAGAAGGTATGAATTCTTTAAGATTGTTTGAACCAAAATGCAATACTGCTACAGTATTTAATCATAGTAGTAATTTAGTCCCAAGAATATATAAAAAAATTATATTTGATTATCCTAATCTTGTCAGTTCTAATAGTTCTAGTATTAAATTTAAAAAGTTATGTATGGATTTTATAAAAATTGAAAAATTGTAAATTTAAATTTATATATTCTTATTGCGTAATAGACATAAGATAAATTGTATTATATACTTCTTAATTTCAATTCAGGAATCCGGCCCTGAGCACGAGTTCTACTCTTTAGGGGCGAGCTAAAGTTTTTTTGTGTTTGTATTATATTTTATGGTCCCGCGCCGTGGCGTCGCGGTCTAAGGCCTTCTGCCTAGGACTCGCGTTACGGAATGCGCGCTGGTTCGAGTCCTCATGGAGGAAGAAATTTTCTCGTGAAATTTCGGTCAGTGTATGGGACCGGTGCCCACCCAGCATCGTGATGCACTTGGGGAGCTACGATAGGTAGCGAAATCCGGTTGCGAATCCAGCTATAACGGCTGGGAGGATCATCATGCTAACCACACGATGCCTCCATTCTGTTTGGATGATCGTCCACCTCTGCTTCGACATGTGGGCGTGAGGCTAGTAGCCGGCTAGTCTTTCTGGGCCCTTCACGGGCTGTAGCGCCACGGATTATTTATTTTTTATGTTACAATTATTAGCAAAATAAATAAATGAATAAATAAGTAAATAAATAAACAGGTAAATAAATAAATAAATAAATAAATAAATAAATATTATACAGGGAGGTCACGAAGTGGGCGTACCCCAACGTATTCTTATTTCACTTACTTTGTGACTGTTGAATGTGAATGTTGGTACCATGGTAACCGTGCAGTTATAAACAAACATGGCTTACCAAAATCCGTTAATGGGCCAGCCTACCAGGACATGCTTAGTGAATGGTTGGTGCCACAATTGCAACAAGCTGGTGTTGAAGACAGTGTGGTCCTGCAACAGGACGGAGCGCCAGCACACTTCACATTTCAAGTGCACCGTTACCTGAATACGACCTTTCCCAACCGGTGAATTGGAAGAAGATCTGTTAAGCATAAATTTCTCATGTCATAATAGCAGTTCAAATTTTATTTTATGGTGTGTGTTTGTTTCCTGAGAGATTCCAGGTTTGTAAGATGGTTGTGCACAGATTATTTCAAAAGGTTTGTTGATACAAAGTCGCAAGCGTTTGCAAGCAAAAAGGATTCTAAAATGTTGACGACAATTCAAGTTTTGGATAATAATACTCTTTTCGTCGACTAGCTATTTAACAACGCTTTACTAACTACAAGGCTATCAACTACGACTGATCGGTCAACATCACGCAACCGGCCATGAAGCATCGGATTCTTCGACGGGATCAATTTTTATTTTTAATACGCTACACAAAGTGCTTTCCATACTACATTCCTTAAACAGGATTCGAAAATTCCTTCCGCTATCACTCAAGAAAATACTAGTGGAAACACTAGTAATGCCCCACTTCGATTATTGTGATTCTCTACTGACTGACCTCAATGTCAACCAGTCGCGAAGATTACAACGTGGTCATAATTCTTGTGTTCGCTTCGTCTGCGATGTCCGTCGCGCTGACCACATTACCCCATCCTTCCGAACTCTAAACTGGCTACGGCTTAACGAACGTAGAAATTTTCATTCTCTTGTTCTCCTTTTCCATGTCCTCCACACCTCTACACCTACCTCGTTTTCAAAATTTATCCGCATATCATCAGCTAAGTACAAGATCTCATTATAACAATTTACTCATTATACCCTACCACAAGACATCTTTATATTCTTCATCCTATACAGTTTCAGTTGCTAGAAATTGGAACTCGCTTCCGAGTGATATAAGGGGTTGTTGGACAATAGCTTCATTTAGGTCAAAATTACATAAATTCTTACTTAACAGATGAATTGCTGATTAATATTTGTTACTTATAATGAAACTAACATCTGTCCATTCTTATTATTATTATCTTTAATTTCTCTAAATAGATTTACAAAACCTCTAATGACAATTACATTGATATTCTCATTATAGAAATAGAAATATATATATTCTCCCTGTAACATAGTCCTAGTAAGCTTATATTAAATTAATTTTCATCATTTTACTAGCTATCTCAAATATTAAATTAATTATAATTCATTGAATTAAATTAGCTCATAAATTAAGTTACTACTTTACCTTATAGATTTATCTAAATTTAAATAAATGTGTAGTGAAGATTATTGCTGGAGAACCTTTTAAGTGTAGTGAAAATATTTGTAATTTAAATTTATGTATTGTATTGATTAAGGCTGGTTGAGTGGAAGAGAAGGCCTTATGGCCTTAACTCTGCCAGCGAAAATAAAACATTATTATTATTATTATTATTATTATTATTATTATTATTATTATTATTATTATTATTATTACCTAGCTTGCCTCCCGTTTCAGTTACCTGTCATCATATCATAATCTCTTCACACGCACGCAAAATAGCCGCATACTAGCCATACCAACACATAAGACATCATCGTATTCATAATCATACACAATCTCGCTCTCGCGCTTGTGGAATACCCTACCCAGTGGCATCAGAGACTGTCGGAATTTGTAGCGTTCAAAGGCAAACTTATTAAGCATTTTCTTACTGAGTAGAGTAGGTTTACTTTTTACTTAATTAATAATTTTTTTTTCTCTCTTAACTTCTACAATAATCTGTTTAGCTATTATTCATCAGTTAATCTCTTAGTACTTTGATTTTTATTGTATTTCTAAATTTAATATTAATTGTAATTATAATTGTAATTGTATCCTTAATATTGTAGTTGTAATCCCCTGGTAGAGGGGGGGAGGTGGTCTGATGGCCTTATCTCTACCAGGTTAAATAAATAAATAAATAAATAAATAAATAAATAAATAAATAAATAAATAAATAAATAAATAAATAAATAAATAAATACTTTGCTTCGTGATGACTGCTGAAAAAGTTTACCTGATTTAACTATATTATTTTATGTATTCAAACTGCACACAACACGTACTTCTAGTTTTCCATTTAATGTATGCTTATGGCATTTTTAATATTTGGACTCTGTATGATTATTAATCACTACAACCAATAGTGAATCACAGTGTTGCACACTTTTAAGTGATTGTTAATCCAATGTTTTGTGCTTGTACAGTTATTTTATGTTTATGTTTATCTTAGCTCATCATATGCACATTCACAATTACTACACATTTTATCAAGTCTTACTGTTTCGCCACACTATTCTTGTCTTTATGCTCGCAGTATCACTATGATATGTTTTTAGACTCGATGATGCCATTAATTGGCGAAAGCGCTTGTCATGTTTTGATTGTATAAATGGCCAAATGCAATTTATTTGTATCATTTTTAGGTTAAATATGACAGTTATTTGAAGGATTTTTATACTTATTTTATTTACATTTACAAAAGACAAATTTCCAATGTTTGTATTTCCATTTCGTATTATATTCTGGTCATGAAATATAGGCTGCTCGTAATTATAGCTATAATTTGTTTATCGGGGTTTACTTCCAAACCTATGTCCTTACTTGCTTCAAGTAAAATTCGCGTGTTTTCCCTAATTGTTTGTGGATTTTCTAACACATTCATGATTATTGTTATTATTACTAGTATTATTATTACTATTATTATTATTATTATTATTATTATTATTATTATTATTATCATCATCATCATCATCATCGGAGGACTGACTTATCCATATCTTATTTCATTCTTACAGCAAGTTGTATTTATTTACCTTAATCCCTGAATAGACGTTACACGCAATCATAATGAGTTTGTCAAATCCCCTTCCACATTCTTTCATAAAGTGAAGAGAAGAATGTAATTGTACAGTATATCTCAAAATAACCCCAGTATTCACTATCTCAAGTCCGGTATAGTGAAAAATGTCTCAAGGTAACGCTTTTAAATTCAAGAGTTCCATAAAACTAACAATAATAATCTTAGAAATTATTGAAATACGTACATTACAACTCATTTCATTCATTTAACGCTGTAGTTCCGAAGTCGGAACATAAGTACATACATACATACATACATACATACATACATACATACATACATACATACATACATACTATTATTATTATTATTATTATTATTATTATTATTATTATTATTATATTGGTGTTGTGAAGATGAAAAGAATTGTCATTGTATTATATTAATTATGTATTATATTGTCTTGTATTGTAGTATTGCATTGCTTTGAATTGTATTGTATTAATTATGTTATATTCATAACATTGAAGTAATTTTCTATCATACTGGTTGAGTGGAACAGAAGGCCGAATGGCCTTAACTCTGCCAGTTAAAATAAACCATTATTATTATTATTATTATTATTATTATTATTATTATTATTATTATTACATACATACATACATACACACTACACGAAGATACCGAGAAAGGAAATAGTATATACACATAGAAGTATAGAGCACAGAAATATGGCAATTGCAATGGAACCAAACAACAAAAGGAGCAGAAACAAGCAGTTCTTCCCAGTCATCAGTGATAGGTTAAAAACAAACATCAGGCCCACACCAAACTTCACTGCAATAGTTGCAGGACACGGCAAAACAAGATCATATCGCAGTGTACTTGTACAGTCACGAAGCTTGAGTTTTGAGGGTGCTAGAAACAATAGACTGTGCCGGTACTATTTTGCATTGCCTGTAATGAGCCGATATTGGCGATCCTAGTGGTGAGCAACTACCTAATATTTGCATATTTACTACGTATTGAGCTTCGTGTATGTATATACTAGGCTGTGATCATATCTCCACCGCTTCAAGATAGTAAATTCTCCAATATGCCCCTGCAACGGAGGGAACTAGACAGTGGATCACATCCTCTACGAATGCCAAGTGATATCGAGTGAAACAGAAAAACTAGTGAATAGTGTTCTAAAAAGGGAAAACTGGCCAGTATCGAAAAATAGGTTAATAAAGAACTATAGAAAGTGTTTAATTTGTAAATTCAATAGACTTTGAGAAAGTGAATCATTTATAGATAACGAAAGAACATATTAAGCGAGGGTAAGTATTTAAATAATGACTGTGGTAATAACGGTATGGAGATGGTAATAATAGAATAGATTACAGACTGAAAATAGGCTAATTAAGTGATATGTTAAGAAATATGTTATTTAATAACGAAATTATGAATAATTACAAAGTTGAGTCAGAGACTAGGTTAAGGTATTAAATAACAAAGAACAATCTAATAGGTAAAGCAAAAGCCATTTATATGGAATGGATAATAATTGTAATTAAGTAGTAAGAATCGATGTAAATGTTTAGAGAGGCATGTAGTGTTACCAACGAGTAACGGAGCATGCCGATTATATATGTATAAAAAAATAGCTACGTACAGAGGATGGGCAGGGACGGAGAACTTTTCCAATATGAAGGATGCTGTTAACTTTCTTGCGCGTAAACTTCTAAATCGATTCCTTGCGACATCGTAAAATTTGATCTTTACACTACCGGTACTTCATTAAATGAAAAGATAAAGTACTAATAATTAGTGACCAAATTATGCTATTTCAAATTTGCGTTTAAATATAACCTAAAGATAAAGAGATAGAAACGCCCATTTGTATTACAAATTAAACTGCGTCATCTTTGTTAAATTAGAAAATGTTCATAAGTTAGCTTAAAGATGGAAAGGAAGCTCACAAAAATAAAATGCATAGAAATGTGAACCTTGATGAGTAGGGAGCGGATTTTTTTTGCTAAAAAATTTAAATATATTTATTTTTTATGTACTAAAAAGTACGAAAATATTTGCTAAAAATATTAAAAAAAATATTTTTTTTTAATATGATAAAAATACCTTACTTGGCTTGGAAAAAAAAGTTACTAGGTACTCACCAACCACACTTGAGTGCTAGTAGTTGGCCGAGAATTGCAGTGAACAACAAAGGTCACCTCCAAATTATCCATCACAAATGCATGCCGATTATCTCTGAACGACTTATACTGTGAAAACGATCTTTCCACATCACAGGACGTCAGACGTGCATACTTCAAAAGAGTAATGTCACAAACACATACACCGTCAATTTCACCTACAGGCACACCCTCCAATACTTGAGCAACTTTACACATTTTTTTTATATCCACTGTTTTTCCCAAACACATTCTGGAATTTGTCCCTTAGTACTTGTTCTTCTGAACCTTGTAGCGAGTCTAGTTTAATTCCCACGGCACGCACCTCCCTGTTTCAGGCAACAGGTTTTTGGATGTTCCGAGTTTTTTTTATTGTGTCACATAAAAAGCTTAGATTTGCTAATAGGAAAGCCAAATCGTTTTTTCAACTACCATCTTTCAGTACATCTTGAAGGATATCGATTGACGAAGCCGATAACAGCGAATCACAACAAGACGTATTCCCATACTTGATGGACATGAGCGAGAGGCGAGAGATTAGTTTCAATTAAATAATGTTCATACGCGAGCTCTTATCTGTTGTGTTTCACAAACAAAGCGTTGAATGAAATCATCTTCAGCAACAATAAACATTCCTAATTATGTGTTGCAAGATCTCTCCTTCTTGTCCATGTTAATTTATTCTCTATTAATAACACTGATATGCTGCCTAGCAGTTCTCAGAACTTGAGGCGATACTATTACAAAAATGGATCACGAATACACCACACAGCGCTTAGAAACACGAAGCAACCAAAAATTCTTAAAAAGATAACGTACTTCTGAGTTACATAATTTATTTAGTTTTAAAATGTTTAATAGTTCTTGTAAAAAAAAATATTTAAGTAAAAAAACTCCAAGATTTATGTGTTTATAATAGGTTTCCTGAAAATATGTATTTACATAACTTTTTGTGAAAATATGTGTTTTTATGTGAAATGAAATTCGAGTTTTAAACTTGAAACTTCTTGTTCGAAATTTTTAACTTTGTTAATTGTGTTTTATCACACGCAAAAATAATATTTAATTACATAGGAATCCGCTCCTTATTGATGAGACAATGACTATGATATTGACTGTGGGAGAAGAGTATTAGTACTCGTAGTTTGGTCCTCACACATTTGATTTTCTAGATAGAGTGTAGAGTGCACAATTTCTTTGAAACAACATGAAAGTGGTTAAGTGAAGACAAAGGAGGACCTTTGACCGATTCAAACTAGGAACCACAACATACCAAATGCGGATTAACTGATAAGAACAGGCCTTTAATTGTGTTAATCGGGTTTAATGGAATTAACCTGCGCCGGACGGCTTTGCGGCAGGTATTGTACCATCAGGGCCCTGTGATTAAACATTGCCAATCGCGCCCACGGTTTCCAACCACACCTCTCCACTAGGAGCCTCTCATTGTGACCGCCGAGTGGCATAGCACAGCGGTAACGCGCACGATCGGCCTTCAATCAAAGCTTTGGTTGACCACGCTCTGCAGCTTCGGATGTTGTCTTGTTTGACGTGGACACAAGTACAGAATAGAAGTATTAATCGAATGTTGTGCATTTTAGATTCAGTGTTAACTCTAGCAATAGGTAATCTGTAACGTGCCTCTCAGGCCCACAAATATAGTATTTATTTCATTTTTTTAAATTATGCTATTTTGTTTTTATCATTAATTAAGACTTCAAATGTTATTTATTTGTCGTAATTCGAGAAACAACATACAAACACGACTCAGTATTCATCTATACTAATAATAAATCTGTAGCCGAAATGTTTCTGGTAATTTTCGATTTTCCAAAAATAATTGGTCCTAACATATATAATTAACCACCCTGAAACCGAAAATCGCTTTTTTGAAATTTTTCTTCGTCTGTCTGTCTGTCTGTATGTTTGTTACCTTTTCACGCGATAATGGCTGAACGGATTTCGATGAAAATTGGAATATAAATTAAGTTCATTGTCACTTAGATTTTAGGCTATATGGCATTCAAAAAACATTATTTAAAAGAGGGGTTATAAGGGGGCCTGAATTAAATAAATCGAAATATCTCACTTATTATTGATTTTTGTGAAAAATGTTACATAACAAAAGTTTCTTTAAACATAATTTGCGATAAGTTTTATTCCTTGAAAAAGTTTCATAGGACTCATATTTAATGAGATAAATGAGTTTTAAAATTAAAATAACTGCCATCTAAGGCCATGTAATGAATTAAAAAACAAATGACTTCGTCTATAAGGGGCCTTGGACAGCAACAATCGAAAGCTATGAAAGATAGCCTACAGAGAATGTTTCTGTGTTTGTATGAAGTAATATCGGAAGCGAAATTAACCGATTTGTATAATTAATTATTATTGCACCATTGGAAAGTGTAGTTTCTCTAGATGGACATAATGCTATAATGTTATTACAGTAACTTCTGATATAATATAATATAATATAATATAATATAATATGTAATATTATATAATATAATTTAATTTATTTGAAGGGTTCACAACCATAGTGGGCCAAGCGCCATTTACTGAATACGTAGAAAACAAGGGTTAAAATTAAGTTATTACCATAATTCAATGGAAACCTATAAAAAGTAAAATAAAATATACACATTAAATCTATACGATGTCAATCTTCATTAAACTAAGGTTGCATGTAATAAAAATTAAGAAACAGGTTAAAGGAATTGTCATTGCACCAAATGAGTGTCTCTGGACCAAAATGATCGGATTTTAATTATTTGGATGCAATTTAAATTAAGTAACATATTATAGGATTTATCCTTCTATCAAACACGAATGTTCCCTGGATCAAACGTCCTATTTTAATTATGTGATTACTTTATATTTATTTCTAACGGGTGCAGCGGAGCGCATGGGTACGGCTAGTATCATAATAAATTATGAGGACTAGGAACGTAATAGTTGGGAAAAAGCTCATTGAGGCTTTGAAATAATTTCCTCAGTGGTGTAAACTTGTCATTCTGGCGGCGTTCTTGTCGTTAAACCTAAGAATTCTTGTTAGTTCAAAGAACCGAGTTCGACTCATTGCTCCATAATAGATTTGTCGACTTTGCAGGAAAGACCACAGATCTTGGATTGGTACAGCCGTGTCGTGTTTTGTGTCATTCAGTGGCGGCTGGTGGTTTGAAAATATGGTGGTGCATAATGGATATCGAAGAGGAGTTAAACATACTTTAGGCCTACTTTAAATTTTAAAACCGTGTATACCTGAGGGCGTATACATATAAAGCTTATTTATATGCAATTAATAAGTAAAATGACGAAATACACGCATACCTATTTATACAGAAAGTCCAAAAGTGGACTGGATCGTGGATGGAGCTCTCTTTATTGCGATTTACCCTCATGAAAAACATTTGAGCACAGAATTGTCATCAAAATGCTACAAGTACCAACTCCAACGTTTCGTTCATAAAATTCAAATGCAGCTTTCGTAGGCTGTCGGGAGATAGCAGCACTTATTGTCAGAATGACAACTCTTACAACTTTAAAGCAAAATACAAGCTCCTTTATGTATTGTGCCGTTTGTGTGTATGCAGATTGAGAAAGTAATGTGCGAAATATGCGACTGTTCATTGCACAAGCCGATTGAATACTTTTTCATGCTTATTACTCGGACAAATGTCTAGTTGAAACAGATACTTTCCTAGTGAATTTAGTTTCTTCTGCACTGACGTTGGTGTCCATGTCAGGGAGTGCGACAAACCGTTCTCAATGAGGAAAGCAGTAGACCACGCCTCTAACCCCCTGTCCCCGCACTAACCCAACATCTCTATAAACTACCTTCCATAGGTTTCCAACGTCTTTGCAAACCAAGAGGCTCGAAGGCTCCTGCAGACGTACAAAACAATGCAGATAGTCATGAATGAAAATTGTAAAAAAAAATATATATATTTTTTTAATAGTAACAAAGCCGGGAGATTAGGAACATTACTGGGGGGTGTACAAACCTGCAATCCCCTTGAGAAGCCGCCACTGGTGTCATTACCAAGAACAAACCAATGTAGCAAAACAACTGTGTGCTGTGCCTCATTGAAGTAGACTTTTATCAGATTCATGATATGTGGTGTAAGGAACAACAATTCGATGGCTGAGAACCGGACTGTTCTAAGTCCAACTTTTTATAATTAACATAGAAATCTGTGTTTCATTGTGTTCCAGTTCTTGTCTGAATATATGAATCGAATAAAAATGTAAATATTCCTCTGCATAAGGTTTCTATGAAGCTATTCCAAATTGTTTCATGAAGGTTTGAATGTCAGGAGTTTAAAATAGGTCTCTTGAAAAAAAAAAAAAGTAAAATGGACTTGGAACAGTCTGGTTCTGGGCCATAGAATTGTAGGCCCACTGTTTCCGTTATAGAATTTACTTTCCCCTGTCTACGAAGTCACATTTTATCACGTACAATATTCTGCACAATGCAAATCTAGCTTTCAGGTATAGCTCTCTGTGAAGCTGAGTTGAATAATTTCAAGGGAAAAATTGTTCCGGGGCCGGGTATCGAACCCGGGACCTTTGGCTAAGCGCACCAACGCTCTACCGACTGAGCTACCCAGGACTGTGTGTCGGCCCACTTTGAGGTATGTGGATATAAAGGGAAGAATTGAGTCCGTGTCTGGTAGTTCCTGGATAGCTCAGTCGGTAGAGCATTGATGCGCTAAGCCAAAGGTCTCGGGTTCGGTACCCAGCCCCGGAACAATTTATCTCTTGAAAATATTAAAATATTCTGCACAGTTGGCGTGAGGATCGTGCTGAAGGTTGTGTAACATATACACGTCTAGATTTTGATGTATAGATTTCTCCACTAACTGACACATTGTGTTTATCCTCATTTTCAATTTTAGAATAAGACAATCCAACTTCTTCGATGTTGCCCTCAACTTCACTTGTTTTTGTATCTGATTCGTCTAAGACAGTGGTCGTCAGCACTCGCTGAAATGGGTAATAGGTAAGAAGAGCATCGGAATATCCGCGGGTAAGTGACGCAAGCCCGAGGGTGCACTGTGCTAATGATCGCTGGTCTAAGGCATCATTGACTATCTTCTCCATGGAGGTTTCACGAATTGCACACGCCGACATAACTATCTGAGTATGTCTATGAACAGAAAAAATGAGAAAGACAAGTTCTCATAACAAGCAATAGGTGTTAATACCATTGTTGAAGAGAAATATCTATTTTAGACGTTCAAACAATAACTGAAAATAAAATATAAATAAAAAAAACTTGAATTTTCCGACCCTTTCTTTTACCAACGGGGGGGGGGGGGGGGGCCTCCAAGGCTCATAACAAGTTTGCAATTTTTTTATTATTTTTTATGAAAATAATTTTAAAATATTGCACAGTTTGTCAGTTGAACCGATTATTTTTGAAAGGTCACATGTCCACTTTTCTCAATTTTACAGGAGAAGCAAAAAACTGTTTATTTTGATAATGGTACTTTGTAGTGTAATCAGATATTTTTTATTCGAGGACAAAGGTGTAAAGTTACATTTACGTGCATAAACTAATAGTAACATCACTAAAACTTGACTGTAAAAAAATAATATTTATGATGGACTTGTGCCCTTTTAATAATAAACATTAAGTAAAATATAATGAAATGAATTTTTATGTTCTTAAATATGTATTAAATATTATTGACTAACAAATACTTAAGAAGAATTTAACTGTTAAAACATTATTTAGCTAAGACAAAGTCACTTAAAAGCATAAAACTTTTAAGTTTCTTCATTAAACATTTCCTCTGAAGTTTTCAGTCATCTTCATTGTTTTTTCTTTTATCGGCCACTGGAGAATTTCTTCATAAAATTGAAGATATTCAGGAAGTACATACTGCGTAACTTGGCTGACACCTTCAACTTTCTTCTTATTTATTGGAACTTTTCCATAACGTGATTTACTTTCAAGTAGTTTCTAGTCATTAGGATACATCACATTAGTTCTATGCAGTAACTTGAATATGTGTGTCATTACTCCATCAATAAATTTATATGCAACCACTGCAGGCCTACCCGGGGACTTAGCATCAAAAACAAAAATTGAAAACTGTGAAATTTGAAAGTATATCTTCTGATCTTTAAGGACTCTTTTTCCTAATGATTCAACTACTCGCCATTTTGTAACTGTTGTAAACAAAGAATGGAATAATGAAATTTTATATTGTACATCATGCAAAGAATGATAGGAAAATAAGACAGTTTGTTATTGGTAGGCCACATGTCCTGGACACGTGCCCTTTAAATACTAAACGGGAACTTCTTTACACTAACACTCGGTAGAGTGCACATACTCGTGTCTTTTCTTCAGCGCTGCACTAAGAAGAATATGATGGTGGTCATAACTTAATTTGTCAAAAAAGTGGACATGTGACCTTTCAATAATAATCGATTCAGTTTACGGTCCAACTGACACTATTTTTTAAAATTTAATTCGAAATACTTAATGAGTTAATAATGAAAAACTAAACTTGTGGATCTTAGAGACACCCCCGTTGTTATTGCTAGGGTTAAACAATTTTTGTTCACATTATTTGGTTTTGTATTATTTTGTTTTAAATTGTAGTAATGAACAAATTAGTCTTTATAAATTATATATTTTTAAGTATTTTGAAAATAATTGAATTTTTGGGACATATTTGTTAGGCATTGTGCCAACAATAGAGTTACATCAAAGAATTAATTATTCAGAAATTCTCTCTCTTAGGTTTCAGTTCATACTACTTAATCCTTTCGCTAACAACAGTATAAACTGTTGTTAATGTATGTAATTAGTGTATAATCTTGGTAATTATGGCGCGAATGAAATGTTTAGCGCATGTGCGTCAGCGAGCGCGCTAATTTTCGCGACTGTTATACCGTATTGAAGATTATACACGTGTTACATACAACGTTTTATGCTATTCTAGCATTAAAATATGTGAGAAAAAACTATTATAAATTTACAAAATGTCATGTTATGGCGTAGTAGAGATATGGATAGTAGTGTACTGGATATAACGTAATATATTACATGGTTGCTAAGTAACCGTCTCTAAGACAATGTTATTTTGTTGTTACCTATTATTGTTGTTGTTTTGAAGCTTTTTCTTACAGGTACGTTGTATAAAATTATATTGTGAATGCGGTGATGACGTCATGAAATACTAGCGATTTATAGCGTCATAAAAAGCGTGTTTTAATATTATGATAGCATAAAGATTTGTTAAGAAATTGATTTTTTGATATCAGTTGAAATTTGTCAAGCGCTTTCCACATAAATGGATTAATTTCCGGAATTTATAAATTTAGTTCTTTATAATTGAAGGGTTCAGAAGACAAAGTATATGATTATGTCTCGTGACGAGAATATTGTACGAAATGGAAATGTAAAAATTGGAAATTTATCTTTTGAAGAGATGGAGAAGTTCAAATATCTTGGAGCAACAGTAACAAATATAAATGATACTCGGGAGGAAATTAAACACAGAATAAATATGGGAAATGCCTGTTATTATTCGGGTGAGAAGCTTTTTCACCATCCAGTCCGCTGTCAAAAATCTGAAAGTTAGAATTTATTAAACAGTTATATTACCGGTTGTTCTTTATGGTTGTGAAACTTGGACTCTCATTTTGAGAGAGGAACATAGGTTAAGGGTGTTTGAGAATAAGGTGCTTAGGAAAATATTTGGGGATAAGAGGGAAGAAGTTACAGGAGAATGGAGAAAGTTACAAAACACAGAACTGCACGCATTGTATTCTTCACCTGACATAATTAGGAACATTAAATCCAGACGTTTGAGATGGGCAGGGTATGTAGCACGTATGGGCGAATCCAGAAATGCATATAGAGCGTTAGTTGGGAGGTCGGAGGGAAAAAGACCTTTGGGGAAGCCGAGACGTAGATGGGAGGATAATATTAAAATGGATTTAAGGGAGATGGGATTTGATGATGGAGACTGGATTGGTCTTGCACAGGATAGGGACCGATGGCGGGCTTATGTGAGGGCGGCAATGAACCTTCGGGTTCCTTAAAAGCCATTTGTAAGTAAGTAAGTTAGCATCTGTTAGATATAGCTCATTACTTCACATGTGAAATAATAGTATCTTAGTTACCATTATTTCATCCTGTGAAGTAATTTGTTGACTAGAAAGAAAAATTTCATTTATATCCGATTGGTAACCTAGGAAAAAAAAAAGGATTTTTACAACATGTTAGGGCTTTAAACAATTCATTATGATAAAAATATAACTAATACAATTTTTGTAGCACTTTTATTTTGTCTTCCCGGATCAGAATGTAGACATGGGTATTAAATCTTCACCGCAGCTGATAATTGTGAGCAAAGCAATTATGGCACAAGTTTTCTACCAATACAAGTTTCGTATTATCATCCTTAGCTCACCACAGTTCCGTTTTCGCAATCGTCATCTTACAGAGTTCTGAATAGCCTCTTTATTACGAACGATTTTCCGCTTTAAATAGTAAAAGGAATAAATATATATGAGGTAGTAACTTTCTAGCTCTAATAATTAAACAACCTTTGACCTTTGCAATGTAGAGTTTTGGCTAAAAATAGAAATCGATGCACAGGTGTTGGGCGATTACGTGGTATCGGTATAAATCGGAAATCTCTTCTGCGAATTCTGTATTTCTAAACTACAATGTAAAAATATGTGATAGATAAAATAACATAGGAAAAAGTGGTTGACCATCATATACGCCCTCACTGGAAGATTATATATACGATATTCATACTAGGCTATATTCGAAAGTAAACAATTTCTTTCCGAGAATTGAATTACGTCATATCCTTCACCAGACAAAGAAGTGTAGGTGTATGTGTAGAGTAGACATTTACAAGGTGAACCGTAAGTAATGTCATTAATTTCAGGTGGTTATTCTTTGAGACATTTGAAACAATTTTGCTTGATTTTGCTTCCTTTTCGAGATAAAAATTGTTTTATGCTCGACCATACCGAAATGTAGTAATTATACACCTGGTAGCAGCCCTTTAATGGACCTCATTAAAGTACACCTATTCATTAAAGTTCAGATTTTCCACCAATCAGAAACACCATTGTAGCAATATGAAAGCGCAAATATCGATTATTCTAGGATATGCAATCGAAAGACAACTAGCGAAACGTCACGGAGGCTGGAAATCCAATACTGTCGCAGAAGGTTATGTTCCGTTACTATAATAATTAGCGTTAATTGTAAATAATATTCAAATAAATTCAATTTGTCATCTCGTTTTTCAATGTCTAAATCAATTTCCAGGTTATATCAAGATTAATGTTCATTTTACTCTCTAGATTATATCAAGGTCAATGGCATTTGTTCCTCGGAAAAAATCAATACTACTTTCGCGTCTGCGCACATCTGACAATTTACGAGATATTGCAGAAGGTCACTTCCGCTCCCCAGTCAGATAAGAATAATATGAATACTTATAAATCATTTCAAGTTAGAAATATGGTCGAGCATAAAAAGTCGTATGAAACTTGCCTATAATGGTAATTAAGACGCTCATATGAAAATTATGAAACTCGCTTGCGCTCGTTTCATAAACATACTCGCCTTAATTACTACCATTATAAGCTCGTTGCATAATGTACTATTATATTGAACATTTCATAGCATGTTTTGGGAGAGCTATTGATTTAATTTCCAATATGATCAGTCAATTTAAGTCGACAGTGTATTATGATAATAAATTATTTAAATAATTTTAGATTTGTCCTTTAAATATGCGGAAATTTAATCCGAACAAATGTAACATTTTTAAATTCATTTTCAGAAAGGCTAGTTACATCTGTTCAGAACAAATTTATGTACATTTGAAGGACAAAACTAAAACTCTTTCAATAATTTACTACCATAATGCACTGGTTTCTTAAAATGATTGTGCACATTGGAAATTAAGTCAGTAGCTTTTCCAAAATATGCTATGAAATGTTTCATATAAAATAATTTTTTTCTCGAAAAGGAAGCAAAGACAAGCAAAATTATGTATGACTTGAAGCTTTCCCGGCGTTTGCTTTAGAATAACTGTTCTCGGGTTCTCAGCCAGGTGAGTTGGAGATTTGCTTCCAAGCTTTTGACGGCTAACTCGGCCATCTTCTTCATTCCCTGAAGAAGATGGCAGAGTTAGCCGGATGGCAGAGTTAGCCGTCGAAAGCTTGGAAGCAAATCTCCAACTCACCTGGCTGAGAACCTGAGAAGTTTTTTTGTAAAGCAAAATTATATTACCACTTTTGGTTGAAATATCTCAAAGAATAGTCCCTTGAAATTAATGTAATTACTTGCGGTGCACTCTGTAGACACTCACCATCACTTTCAGTGATAGCCTAAATATACACTACCTACCAAAAAGTAATTGGGCACTGCTTTGCCACTTTAGAACCTCGTGGTACCACCTCTTGTTGCTATAACAGCAGCCATCATGTCAGGCATACTCTCCACTAGTTTGTGTAGGATATCCACTGCAATGCGTCGCCATTCCTCTTGCAACATGGCACTCAGTTGGACAATGGAAGTTGGCCGCATCTCCCGAAACCTCAATCGCCGGTCCAATTCGTCCCAAAGGTGCTCAATGGGATTGAGATCAGGACTCTGTGCAGGCCAGTCCAACCGGTGAGCATTATTGTCTGCATACCACTGTATAGTAGCCGCCGAAACATGCGGCCAACTTCCATTATCCAACTGAGTGCCATGTTGCAAGAGGAATGGCGACGCATTCCAGTGGATATCCTACACAAACTAGTGGAGAGCATGCCTGACAGGGTGGCTGCTGTTACAGCAACAAGAGGTGGTACCACGAGGTTCTAAAGGGGCAAAATCAGTGTCCAATTACTTTTTGGTAGATAGTGTAGTTTAATGGAGCCCACCTATGAAGTAGAGGCCTAAGTAATGTTTTAGGACTTCATTTACATTTACTTCGAAGCGTGGCCCCTGCGATGGTTGAGTGGTCAGACCTCCGGCAGGCCTGTCATGCAAGCGGCCCAGTTTCGAGTCCCGGTCAGGTCTGAGATTTTTCACTGAAGAGTCCATAGTGAAAATTGTGGCTGACAAGGTCGCAGTTATGGTTTTTCTCGGTGTTTTCCCGTTTCCTTATATTAAGAATCTACATTCTTCCCTCATCATTTTTCCATTTCGTCACCAGTCTACAGCATTCGCCGATCGCCAGCTGATAACGCACAGAGAAGGCTGGGGCCTGTTTCACAATGTTTACAATCTTTGCAAATTGTAAACTTTGCTTGTAAATTGTAAACTTCTGTTTCACAATTATTCGCAGAAGAGATTTCCGATTTATACCGATACCACGTAATTGCCCAACACCTGTGCATCGATTTCTATTTTTAGCCAAAACTCTACATTGCAAAGGTCAAAGGTTGTTTAATTATTAGAGCTAGAAAGTTACTACCTAATATATATTTATTCCTTTTACTCTTTAAAGCGGAAAATCGTTCGTAATAAAGAGGCTATTCAGAACTCTGTAAGATGACGATTGCGAAAACGGAACTGTGGTGAGCTAAGGATGATAATACGAAACTTGTACTGGTAGAAAACTTGTGCCATAATTGCTTTGCTCACAATTATTAGCTACGGTGAAGATTTAATACCCAAGTCTACATTCTGATCCGGGAAGACAAAATAAAAGTGCTACAAAAATTGTATTAGTTATTTTTCTTATCATAATGAATTGTTTAAAGCCCTAATATGATGTAAAAATCCTTTTTTTCTACGTTACCAATCGGATATAAATGAAATTTTTCTTTCTAGTCCACAAATTACTTCACAGGATGAAATAATGGTAACTAAGATACTATTATTTTACATGTGAAGTAATGAGCTATATTTAACAGATGCTAACTTACTTACTTACAAATGGCTTTTAAGGAACCCGAAGGTTCATTGCCGCCCTCACATAAGTCCGCCGTCTCGGCTTTTTCCCTCCGACCTCCCAACTAACACTCTATATGCATTTCTGGATTCGCCTATGCGTGCTACATACCCTGCCCATCTCAAACAATGTTTGTTTGTAATGTTGAACTTTACAAAGGAAATCAAATCTTTACAAATTAAATTTTCCTCACTTTACAAGTATTCTGTTTCACAATGAAGGATAATTTTACAAACGTATAAACTTTACTTGTAAAATTAGCACATTTTCTACAATACCTCTGAGATGTGTAAAGTTTGATAATGCAACAAATTATGAATAATACAATAAAGAAATATTTATTAAATTAATTTCTGAGTAACTGGATAACATTAAAAATTAAACTAAAGCAGTTTTGATGTTATTAAGGAGTTCTAATGACCCAGACGAAGATATTTAATTTAGGCCTAATCAAACGAAGACGTACACGTAAAATATTCCAGCCAAGCATTAATAACACGTTTATATCATTGTATGAATTTAATGAAAGGTTTCGAATGAGTCCCGCGCTATACTTCAGAGTACCGCGTTAGTATTTATATACGAAGACTGTATTTAATAAATGCACTTGAAAAAGAAGTTCCCTGCACAAAAAATAAATAATGCAATAATGCAATAACGACACTACTTACGCGGTATTCTGAAGTCGTTTCGAGTGCCGTTTCGCTAGAATCTCTCCTACAAGATATGGGACATCATACCCAACATCCAAAAGGGAAAAGTGATGCCCTAACCTCAAAGCGAGAACTGTATTGTTTTGAATTGGTTGCATACTAGCTGTCAGTTTCGTTCATTAGCAGATAAGCACGGAATTTCTAAGATATCAGTGTGCAAAAGTGCCCACAGAGTAGTTGATGTTGTTAAAAGAGTTAAATTCGGGGCAGGTTTTTGATCACCAAAATGTTAATTACTATAGCACAGAATTTTTATGCTACTGCTGGGATCACTATTGTTTGTGAGGTTATGAATGTAACAATAATACATACTGATATATCAACACAAAAAATGAACCTGATTTTGTGGTTAGACAGCGTAATTATTTTATCAATTGCATATTTGTATGTGGACCAAATCTGTTATTTGCTTATTGGACTGAATTTGGTGCTAACTTTGGTCATTTAAGTAATAGATGTATTGGCATACTCGACCAATCACATCACATGAAACTCCATTGTCGCCAATATATAAACATCTAAATACTTTTAATTTTCTTTAACAATACTTTATATTTTCTGTGTGTGAAATATAGAATCAGCAAGCTTAGAATAATCTATTTTAGTACAAGATAGATTGTCAAGAAATAAACTCTGGGAAATAATGTATGATAAAGGATTCCCAGAACATATCATCAAAGTTGTACTAAGCTTATATTTTTAATCAAACATAATTATTGACAAAGGAGACCCAATAAGCGACAATATATTAGAAATCAATCAAGTAGTCAGACAGGGCTGCCCGTTAGCCTATCTCCTGCACTTTTTAGCATATACATTGAAGAAGTAATTATACAATGACAATCAATACTAACTACGGATTTTAAAATTAACAATAAAATTTTAAACACTATACTGTTCGCAGACGATCAGACAATTTTTAGCGGCTCTGAAAATGATTTACAATTAGCAGTTTACAAACTAAATGAAATAGCAAAGAAATTCAATATGACAATCTCTGAAAGCAAATCGAAAGTAATGGCATTCAACGGAAAAGATCATATGAGATGTAAAATCAGCATTAATGACAGCATAATAGAACAGGTGAACAATTTTAATTATTTGGGATGCAACGTATCATACTGCCAGAAAGAAGATATTACTATTAAATTAAATAAATTCTACAGAATATGTGGCACTATAAAAAGAACACTGAAAAATAAAACACTACAGAGTACAGAATTAAAATTTTATAAAGTGATGGCGGTACCTACCTTAACATATGCAAGTGAGAACTGGACTATTAATCGTGCAGACAGAAGAAAAATAGAAACCGCAGAAATGAAGTTCTTGCGTTCAATAGCAGGTGTGACAATATTAGACAGGAAACGAAATGAAGATATTAGAAAAGACTTAAATATTTTTAATTTAACAAATAGAATCGAAAGCATGAGTAATGACTGGTATGAGCACGTTCGAAGAATGCCTACAGACAGAATTCCCCAACAGTTACTACAATAAAACCAAGAGGACGTAGAAGTGTTGGACGCCCAATCACTAGATGGGAGGACTCATTAAATTTCGCTTGATGTGAAAACAGGTCAAAAGGCCTAATTTCATGACGCAGAAGAAGAAGAAGAAGAAGTACAAAATATAAACATATGTATCGATAGTAGTAAAAATACAGCGACTTTAGCTCTGCTCCTTAGCGATTTTTGTGAATTGTCGTTGGCGATATTGTGTAACCAGTAATGCGTATTTGTAAATTTCTTTAGCTGATTTTGTAAAGTTCGTCAAACTTTACAAATTAATAAGATGGCATTGTGAAACACAATTTACAAGCATTTGTAATCTTTTACTTGTTATTTGTAAATTGTTAATTTGTAATTTGTAAGGATTGTGAAACGGGCCCCTGGTCTAAGGACGAGGGTGAGTTTCCTGTTTGAAACCTCAGTACGCAGCGAACATAAGTGTATTTAGCCGGTGTGGGATTGGGAATGCGCCTAGCGCAGTATATCGTAACAGATCGCAGTGCTGGGCCATAGTGCCCCCCTCCCGTAAATTTAATTTCATTCCATTCCAATTCAAATGACTTGGCAGCATTACTGTATTTCTAGTCGAAAAGGAAGAGCCAAAATCTTGTTGTAGATGTTTGAATTCTGAAATGCATTGTAGTAAACATATTACTGCTTGCCGTAAGTAATTTAAAATGCAGGTAGGACCGTAGAACCAACTTGATGAGTTTTTCTGTCCCCTACAGCAAACAGCATTTAGATAAACGTACTAGTTACTGAGTTATAAAACTTTCTTATCTGCATTGTTCGTCCCGGACATCGTGTATATTTATTACACCTTCATTCCTTTTAGTCCTCGTTTATGTTTTGAATATGCCTGTAGGTTACGTGTTTTTATAAAATGTTATTTTTTTTAGAAAGTGAGTAATAGAGTAAAAAATCTAGGAATTTATATGGACAAAAACTTAATTTGGAATACTTAAATCACACACACATGTAAAATAATTTTTATGAAAATTCACGCACTAAAAAGAATTCGAAATTTCCTTCCGTTGCTTCTCAAGAAGAATTTAGTGCAGTCGCTCTTGATGCTTCATTTTGATTACTGTGACACTCTCTACACTGACCTTAACATGAGACTGACAGACAGACTACAGCGTGTTCATAATGCATGTGTTCGATTTATTTGCAACGTCCGTAGATCTGACCGTATCACACCTTCACTAAATATGCTGTCCTGGGTCCGTCTCAAAGAGCGAAGAACTATTCCCTCTCTCACTTTGCTCTTCAATATTCTTCAAAGCTCTAACCCTAGCTACTTAGCTTCTCGTTTTCAACATTTGTCCTCATATCTCGAAATAGATACTCGCTCGCAATACCATATCATACTCTCCATTCCTAAACACAGAATATCCTTCTAGTCTTCATCTTTCACAGTCTCTGCAGCTCATCTCTGGAACTCTTTACCACAACATGTCAGAGACTGTCGGACATTGTCTAGTTTCAAAAATAAATTAAAATTGCACTTTTTCAATTCAGATTCCTTTCAGTTATAAGCCCTTTACTCATCGATAGTTTTGTAAAAATATAGGCTATATATTTCTTTCCTTCCTTTCCCCTTTTTGTTCTCTTTTTCAGCGGATGAATTTATTATCATAGTCTTTTTATTGTGAATTTTATTTAATATTCGTAATTTTTCTCTTTTTTATTATTATTTTATTACATTCCATTTTGTTATATTGTACCTTACGTTTTCCTATTAACCATTGGTACTAAATGAGTTGCTTTTACTATATTCCAATGTATTTTACTATATTTTTTCTATTATTGTATTATTTTCATGTTGTTTAGTGTCGATTTTATTATTATTATTATTATTATTATTATTATTATTATTATTTTGTAATATGTTAGTTTTCTGTTCTTTAACTTTTTGTTAAATTTTAACTGCTTGTATACTTTGTAACCTGGTAGAGTGTAAGAGAAGGCCCTATGGCCTTAACTCTGCCAGTATAATTAAATTATTATTATTATTATTATTATTATTATTATTATTATTATTATTATTATTATTATTATTATTATTATTATTATTATATTGCAGACAGATATGAATGCCAGTAAGAACTCTATCCTCTTCTTTTCGCATCATCAAAGAGATTTAATTCCATATTTGAAATCGTTAACAATACTGTCCTTCACAGCAATAGATTTTTAAATAATTTTAATCACACAATTCACTCCCCCTAAAAATCCACAGAGTCAATTATTATTAATGTTTATATCTGATTTATATCTTTTGGGGGATTGTATTTTCAAATGATTATAAACAGCAATTTCAAAGTTTCCATATACTCCATATCGACTGTCCAACATCGAGATCTGATAAAATGCGTTACAGAGATATGGTGCGTTATGTGTACATTGATGATGGGAGGGGGTTTTTATAACAATATTTGGGGGGTGTAAAATGCATGGATTATAGAGCTTTAAAATCTAATAGTCTCCTAATGCTATGCAATCATTCGTACAGTTGTTTGTTCAAGTGGTACTGGCATGTGATAATATCGTGCTTATGATACTGTAAAAATATCATTTAGCGCGCTTTTGTTTTCGAAACACAATACACGATATATCCACTGTGTGTGGCAACGTATTGTCTAACAATGTCGTTCTCATGGTCGTCAGATTATAGCGTTGTCCTGGAGATAGCGAATTGAGAGCTTACTGCTTGGTTTATGGACTGCGCAGTAGAGAGAATGGGTGAGAGGTATTTATGAATTTCTCTTCATGCCCATTTCAACCTGGAGGTTGGAAGTTAAACTACAGAAAATCTATCCAGGCTTCAAATCCCGTCAGTATTTTCGTAATGTACTTTAATAGATCCGTAACTGGCAACAGATGTTAATAATAAATAAATCAAAGCGAGAGGCGTTGAGATAAATCGCAAAAAACTAACAGGAGAACCTCGCTTCCATATTACCGTTGAATAATATTACGTAATATACAGAATGAACTGTAAGTAGTGTCATTAATTACAGGGAGTTATTCTTCGAGATATTTCAAACAAAAAAGTTTAATGCAATTTTGCTTGTCTTTTTCCCTCTTTTTCGAGATAAAAATTTTTATATGAAATATTTTATAGCGTGTTTTGGGAAAGCCACTAATTTAACCCTAAGTAAATAAATAAATAAATAAATAAATAAATAACTAAATGAATAGATAACTACATAACTAGCCAGCTAACTATACAAATAACTGACTAAATAAAAATTAACTAAGTAAGTGATTACCTAAATACTTGAATAAATAAGTAACGAAATGAATAAATAACTAAATAAATAATTAACTAAGTAACTGATTAACTAAATACCTGAATAAATAAGTAACGAAATGAATAAATAACTAAATAAATAATCAACTAAATAACTGATTAACTAAATAACTGAATAAGTAAATAACAAAATGAATAAATAAATAATTAACTAAGTAACTGAATAACTAAACAACTGAATAAATAAGTAAAGACGTAAATAAATGAATAAACTATTAATAACTAGCTGGCTAGTTAAATAACTGAATAAATAAATAAATAAATAAATAAATAAATAAATAAATAAATAAATAAATAAATAAATAAATAAATAAATAACTAGCTAGCTAACTAAATAACTGAATAAATAAATAAATAAGTAACTAACTAAATAACTAGCTAGCTAACTATATAACTGAATAAATAAGTAACTAAATTAATAATAACTAAATAAATATTTAACTAAGTAACTGAATAACTAAGTAAATAAATAAATAAGTAATTAAATAAATAACTGACTGAATAACTAGCCACATAATTAAATTAATGAATAAATAAGTAAATAACTGACTAAATAACTAGCTAGCTAACTAAATAAATAAGTAACTAAATAACTGAATAAATAAATAAACATATAAATAAATATATATGTTTGCACGCAACATAAGTAATTAAATAACTAATTAATTAACTAAGTTAACTGAATAACTAGATAATTGAATTTATAAATAAATACCTAAATTACTAGAAAATTAACTAAATAAGTAAACAACTAAATAAATAACTAAGTAACTAAATAACTGACTAAATAAGTAACTAGACCAATGAATAACTAAATAACCAGCTAGCTAAGTACATAAGTAATTAACTAAATGTGTATCTAAATAAATAACTAAATAATTAAATCAATAAGTAACTGAATAATTAACTAATTAACTGAATAACTAAATATATGTATAAATGAGTGACTATACGAATAAATAACAAAGTAAATAACTAAATGAATATATATATTTTTAAACAGGTAAATTAATGTATAGCTTAAACAGATAAGCATACAAACAGATAAGAAGGAAAGATAAATAGGTAAATAATAAATAAACAATGAACTAGTAAGTAAGAGTGATATGAATACATATTAAATCTGATAGGTTTTACACCCATTCTAGCAATTTCCCTATCATGCATGATTGTACGCTTGTTATATTGGTATTGGCAGTCATACAGGTTAACGAGACGGCTTTATACGCTGTAACAGATATAATAATTTAGACGCTTTTAGCTCAAAGTGTTGTGTACGCGGTTAGTGATGTCACCGTGGTGAAGTGGTTCGTGCTTGTTATGATAATGGCGGGGGGGAAGAGTACAGATTCCCTTACTGCTGCAGAACAATAGCGCTCTATCTCCATGGAAACTAAGCCGTTGCAGTCCTCGTCGAGTGGAAGTAGGCTAGGGATCCAATCCCCTGGAGCCTATTCCTTCATGCAAACGTCACAACGCAAACGTTATTGATGCCGCCCCCTCAACAACTCGAGAACACGTGTAGGCCTATACCTCGTAGCAGGGTACATACATACATCAACTAAATATTGGCACAAAAGTTTGTGTACCCAATCAGAGTAAGGAGGTATAACATCCTGTGAAGCCAGCGTTCTACTATGACACAGAAACTGGAACAAGGCAACATAACGTTGAGGTCATCATCATCATCATCATCATCATCATCATCATCAGAAAAATTATTTATGGGTCAAAGAAAATGGTTTATTCCAATTCATATGCAGGTTAGAATTGATCCCCCGAACGTTTTCTCTGTCTTCAGATGTTTCGAGTTCATTTTATGTTAAAAACGTCTTGGCTATACGATTATTTTGTATTTTTTCACAAGAAAGCAGCTGATCCAACTTCAAAAACCTATCACGAATACAGTAGTGATAGAGTCCAGCGTTTGGTTACCTAAAGCCTCCAAGCGATTCGTAACAGTGTAATAATGTATAGAGCAGGCCTGCACAAGGTTTGCGCTCTCCGAGCCGGCTCACAACTCATGAGCGGAATGCTGATATTAGCTGCGCTATGTATATGGGTGGACTGGAAGAAGGGGTGATCTTGTACAAAATATACACAAAAAGAAAAAATATAGTACTAGTAAGAGTCTTTATGAAATGAATTCCTGTTCAGTGTTTGCAAAACTATCTTGGATTATTATTAATTAATAAAAAAATATTCATTTTACAGGAATAATAGAAATTCTATAGCTTTTGTTATATTTTTATTTATCAGTACATCAAAACGAGATTTTATGCTGTTGGCAACTGAAAGGAACAGTAGCCTACAGATCATAATGAAAGATCAGTTACAGATGTTAGATGTCTACCTTTATTAAAGCTGATTATAGAAAACAGTTGCTCACAAATATAAATGTTGAGCCAAACATAGCAATAATTTTCACAGCCAGCCTGTGTAGTCGTGGATATTATTGCTAATGTTTAGTCTTGTAAAATTCAACCAGGCTAGTAGTAATATTCAAACGATCTTTAGCCCATAGATCACATTGAAGATCGAGCTGTAAATCGTTAAATGTTACGTTCCGTCTTTTAGATTCCTCCATACTGTACTGTAGCAGTAGGTAAGCAACGTGAAACAGTTACTGAGAATAGGCCTACACACTGCACTCCACTAGATACCTGAGCGGTCGTTTCCCTCTCCTCTACCTATAGAAAGTCTGTGTCATTCTGACGTATCTTCCTCTCCTTTTCGGCGAGCGGTAAACACAGCTCTCCCGCTCCGAAGGAGCGCGCGCGCTCGTTGAGCGCTGTTTGTGCAGATGATATAGAGCGTAGATTGGTGGCAACCAACACTACTACAAAGTGTTCAGGTCTGCTGTTCAGTGAACACGAGAAAACAAAGCAAAGCTGGGAGCTTGGAGAACAGTTGCATTCCACTTCAATTATAGACAGGGACATCATTTTATTTTTACTTCAATTTTAATTGTACCTGAGTTTTTTAATGTACTTCACTTCCACCCCTTCTACTAGTAAACTTCCACCCGTCCTAACACAGAACCAAGGCCACATATGTAGGTAGAGTCATACGGTCATAGTAAACAGTACCAAGTGAATGAGTACAGTACGTTCCCGAAATATGATCGCATTTTCCAATGTAGAAAGAGCATTGAATCATAGGTAGCCTATTTTCACACAGGTACTGTTACGTCATTTGATTATGTCGCATCCCGGTTTTCCACTCTGGCCCCTCTGTAAAGGCTAGTGGCTACGTAATATTATACAATATGTTTAAAATAATTTAAATAAAAGGGCCTCTTTAAGTAACTGTCACGTGATTTTCCCCCTTTCTACGACCCTCGACATAACCACTTGGACGGACAATATAAGCATATCTGAGCAAATTTATCTGTGCGGATAGGGCAGAAGTGAAGATTGAATTTACAGTACGTAAGGTATTCTGTTATAGAGTAGGTAGAGAACTATTTCAACATGAAGAGGATTATGGCTCCCCATGTCGCCTGATTTGACTGCTTTGCATTATATCTTTTGGAGTTACTGTAAAACAGTTGTGTTTGCTAAACAACCTACAACAGAAGAATTAAAGAATTAAATTAAAGAAACAATGCATTCAGTTTCCGAAGATATGCTTAAAAACGTCTTCGGTAATATGTACAAAAGAATTTAAGCCTGTATCGAAATGAACGATCACCATTTTCAACAATTCGTTTACATATCCAGATTTTGATTATTTTTCAATTTAATTGCACTCTCTATATTGTATGCTAATGTGCTATACACAGTATGCTATAAATTGCATAATGAATACGTCCGCCTGGATAGTTCAGTTAGTCAGTAAAGAAAAACACTTATTGTTAAAACTGTACTATATTTTGAGTAAATAAGAACCGAATGAAAATTATCAAAATCGTAATATTTCCTAGTTTACGTAAATAGTTGTACTACTTTTCTTCCCTCCTATACCTAGTAAAGTGATTTGTTTTTATTTTACGCTAGTATCATCAAAGTCTGGTCGTGGAAGAGGTAACAAACAGTGTTTCCGATCCTCAACCGTCAATTCAAAAGGTATAGCCAGGTTAATATTAGAAATATTATTAAAAATAAAATGATGTTCCGGTACAATCTCTGATACGTGACTATCCATAATCTCATACAGCAGAAGCTATAACATAACCTAAATAATATAAACAAGATAAATTATAGAAAAGTTTTAATTAAGGATGATGAAAATTAAACATGAATCATTTTAAAAGGTACAATTATTGAAAATACAACAAAGAAAACAGAGAAACAATTGCAAGAGAGGTAATAAGCACCCATGATTGGTTGAAACCCGTCGTTCAGTACCGTTTTATTGATGAAAAGTAGTATGACGTAGTAAAAGTGTAATATTCTTAATAAAAATTATTTATTACTGCTAGATTATTATTATTATTATTATTATTATTATTATTATTATTATTATTATTATTCCTCCAACTACAATACACATACACAATTCATCAAACCATCCTATGCAACATAAACTTGCAGCTTTCCGTACAATGACAGATTAATTAACATACCAGTGAACAATGACGAATATACTGAAGAACTAAACCAATAAAATATATAGCACAAGACAATGGATATAACCCTAACATGATAGACACACTAATAAAAAAGGCAAAACAAAAACAGAACAAACCAACACAAACACCGCATGAGAATGAATATATAACATTAACATATCACAATACCAATACTCACAAAATTGCAACTTCATTCACAAAACTAAAATACAAGATAGCATACAAAACAAATAACACAACACAGAAATATCTAAATAATCACATCAAACATTCAAATAAATATAATTCAACTGGGGTTTACAAACTAAAATGCAATAGTTGCCCACATTTTTACATACTGTAGGACAGACAGGAAGAAACTTTCAAACAAGATATAAAGAACACATTGAAACTATAACCAAACCATACATCAAGTCAAATTACGCAGAACATTATCAACAATAATCATGACTACAATAATATAGAAACAGATATGGAAATTCTACACATCACACCAAAAAGTCCATAGTTAAACATCTTAGAAGAATACGAAATAATACAAACATACAATAACACACCCACAACATATACAGGGACATAATTTTATTTTTACCTCAATTTTTATTGTGCCTGAGTTTTTGAATGTACTTCACTCCTACCCGTTCTACTAATGAAGTTCAACCGTCCTCCACACACATTCAAGACCGCATTTACAGTAATAGTAGCCTTACGGTTATAGTAAACAGTACGTTCCAAAAATATGTTCTCGTTTTCCAGTGACGAAAGAGCTTTCAATATTGAATCATTTTCGCCATTTGCCTACGTCGCATCCCGGTTTCCCCCACCAGCTTTTATTCGCCAGCTAGTGGCTGGGCTGTCTTAGCTCTTTTCTGAGAACATTAATTTCTGTTAGGAATTGGACGTCTACGTAATATTATACAACTATTTAAAATAACTCAAATAAAAGGGCCTCGTTAAGTAATTAACTGTCACGTGATTTCCTCCCTTTCTACGACCCTACGACATAACCACTTGGAAGCACAGTAGATAGTATGTCTGAGTAATTTTATTTTTTCGGATCGGGCAGAAGTGAAGATTGAATTTACAGTAGGCCTACGTAAGGTACTCTTTTAGAGAGTGGGTACGGCATTATTTCAACATGAGTTACTAGTACGAAGAACGAAACTGGTAATCGGGATTAGGTACAATAGTCTAAAGTGCGATAATATGCACATTAGAACTGAAGCCTGTATCGAAATGAACGGCCACCATTTAAAAAAATGTGTTTAAATATCCATATTATGATTATTTTTCAATTTAACTTCATTCTCTATATTGTACGATAATGTGCTGTAGACAGTATAATATACACTGCATAATGAATACGTCCACATGGACAGCTCAGTTCGTGAGTAAAAACACTCATTGTTAATACTATACTGTATTTTGATTAAACAAAAACCTAATGAAAATATCAAACTCAAAAGCGGAATATTTCCTAGTTTACGTAAATGGATGAACTACTTTTCTTCCCTCCTATACCTATTAAAGTGATATGTTTGTATATTACGCCAGTATCATCGAACTCCAGTCGTGGAAGAGGGTAGCAAACGGCGTTGATCCAGAGGTATAGGCAAGTTAATATTAAAAATGTTAGTAAAAATAAAATGATGTCCCTGTACTTAATACACAATTACAGTTCAATACCCACACATTATTCGACATCATGATACATAGCACAAAAACAATCACCCCCCACCATAGGAGCAACAAACCCCCACCCCTACAACTAACGAATACAAATAGCAGTATGCAAGATCTACAGGAACAACAGTAGTTCATAGGACACTGAAGATGAGGCAGAACCGGCGTCGAAACGGACCGTCTGTCTAAGGTACATAACCTTTTTTAAAATTTTTAACACTTTTAACGTGTCGTTAAACAATCTTAAGTTTTTTAAACAAAGTGTTAACGTGAACCAGAAAATCAATGAATTATAATTTTCATGAATAACTAAGTTTTATATTCCAGATAACAACAAGCAAACTCAGTTTCGATGGAATCAATTCTATTTTACAGATCTGGCACATGAAAAACTAGCGATAGTATAAAAATATTACACAATAAACAAAACATATAGCATACAACTTTTTGTATGTATTTGAAGGCTGAAATCCAAGATAAAAGCGATTGAAATTAACACACATATGTTAATTGCGAGAGGATTAATAGCGTGCGGTGCATGCTTTCATTCATTAATGCACGCAGATGTCCATTTATAATGCCGTGTGATGTAGAGTGTTACACTATGGGGACGAGATAGGAGCTTTGAGTGATGGCGCTATTTTCACGTGGCACATAGAGCAAATATTTAATACACTGGAAGCTGCAGGGGTTGTCGGCAAGAATTAAAGCTGTGGCACATTAAATATTTAATATTAATTATTTTCGTAATGCCATGCCAAGGCCAAAATCATTCAAGGTGCTAAATTTTGATTGACAATGATATCATGAGACATATCTCGACGTCCAGATGACTAAGCTGGAACGTCATCTGCTGCCATAATCTAAATGTGACAAACCTTAATCTGATGAAAATGTTGCACTCAAATAGAATGGCTAAAAATAAGGTGGAAAGTAACATAATACTAGTAGACCAATAAATTCCGTTATAGTGGCTGGAATACAGACTACTTTATAAAAATACATTTGAAAGAAAAATTAATAAACTACATGAATTGTAGTAGGATAAATTAATGGTGTTTATCAAACAATAAAACATAGAAGCCAAGTTAGAATTTATAAATAACTTAATGATGTCCTTAGTTAGGCCTACATCTTAGAAGTCTGAGTCCTAACTGTATAAAATCCACACCTGTGGAGTAAAGGCCCATTCACAATGAAAATTAAACAAACATAACGTAAGCACAAAACCTTGTGTCCATGTTATTTAATGAAAGCATTCACAATGAATTACATAAGTATAAACTTAATCTTAATCATAAGACGTTAACATGAAAGTTTGCAAACTCCAAACTTTCATGCTTATGTTTATGCGATTTGGAAACAGTACACAAGCGGAAAGCGTGTTTTCACTTTTTGTTTAACATCTCATGGGCTTTGCCTACAGGCAATATTTTGATCTATTGGCCGTGATGATAGCTAGGCGCGCAACATGGAATCATATGACGAAAAGTTGATTATTTTACATCTCCGTTTCTTCGATTTCAAGTATTGAAAGCCATATACTGATGCCATTGTAGTTATTAGAAACATAAATTGAATAGCTACATCGTCAGTCATTGTGCAATTCTCCATTTTTATGTAATAGATTCTGTAGTTTTGTTGATTCGGTATGTTTGTTTCCACACACGTGTTATGTTTACGTTATGTTTAATTTTCATTGTGAATGGGCCTTGGCTACTTAATTTTGTGGCATATCTTTATGTGCTTATGTTAATGTTTACGTTATGTTTAATTTTCATTGTGAATGAGCCTTAACGGTCAGCGCGTCTGGCCGCGAAACCAGGTGGCCCGGGTTCGAATCCCGGTCGAGGCAGGTTACCTGGTTGAGGTTTTTCCGGGGTTTTCCCTCAACCCAATACGAGCAAATGCTGGGTAACTTTCGGTGCTGGACCCCGGACTCATTTCATCGGCATTATCACCTTCATTTCATTCAGACGCTAAATAACCTAGATGTTGATACAGCGTCGTAAAATAACCCAATAAAAAAACTGTATAAAACTAACAACTTGGTGAAGAATACAAAGCGTGCAATTCTGCCTTGTGTAACTTTCTCCATTCTCCTGGAACTTCATCCCTCTTAGCCCCAAATATTTTCCTAAGCACCTTCTTCTCAAACATCCTTAACCTCCGTTCCTCACTCAAAGTAAGATTAATAAAATTAATTACTATATTTTACAACACACTACATCTTCAGTCATATGGAAATTTCATTCACAATATCAAAATATTGGACTAAATTTGAACCTCTTTCTAACTAAATACGTGAGACTTAAAATATACCGCATAATATAATATATACTTGGTGTTAATCCAAGTTTGAAAATTTTATTTTGGTTCATGGTACTTGAGAAGATATACGCTCAAAATAATTCAAGATTTGGAAGTTCAGGTACTGAACTTTTTTGTAGATGGTAACAATTTTTATTCCAATCACTTCAGAAATAAATAGGACACCTTGCCAGGTAACATTTTTTTTAGTCTTTATGGGCCGTATTCATAGACATTTCGCAGCACGCGCTACGAGCGTACTAAGCTAGCCCCGGCTATCCACTGGTTACTAGTACAGAATTCAAATCATATCTTATCGCTAACACTGGTTTATGAATACGAAAAACGCTGATAATCCACCGAAAGCCCGAGCTAAAAATGTCTATGAATACGGCCCTTAACGATTGTGACCACCGCATATTTTTGTTACCCGTAATTGTAAGGGAATATCATTCATCTCCAGGAGACACTGCGTCTGCTAATGCACACCGCATTGCTCTACTTGTTGAATAAGTACCAGCACGCATGCGGGGAGCAAACCATTTGCATTATCTGACTAATTAAAAATCCAACTGAACTGTTACAGCCGTCATCACGCTAAAAAAATGTCGGCCAAACTCACATTTATCTGACCTTAAAATTAAGTACTTCTTTCCGTTCACAGGAGAGGTGTGGGGTTAGCCTTCAGGAGTAGTAGCAATGACGTAATAAATGTGCATGACGTCACGCGACTCTTGTAATTAATGATTTCGCTAACAAATGTAACACGAGTCTGGCGTGGTTAATGTTGGAATCGGATTACAGGTTTGAACTGCACTCTCATTTTCAAGGCGTTAAAGTTGAAAACATGAAATAAATACACATGTAACAGCCGTCAATGAAATTAGGGTTTTTTTATTATAACACCAGTATCACAAAGAAAGGGAAATCTTTACTGACTAATCTATTTCGAAGTCTGGGAGGATATACAATGCAAGAGATTCCTAAAAGCGAGTTTATACACACACACTCCTCATAACATAAAATCATTAGGATATTTTGTTGCAAATAAGATCCTGAATCACCTCCTTAAGGCTTGACCTGACCTTTTGATACACCCTGCATTTAAAAGCAATGGAGGCCTCCTACATATTGTTTACACCAACTTAGTCAAATCACTTCCTTTGTACGTACTATGCTCAGGAACCATGCCATCAAGACATCAAATAACGTTCCTTCTATCAACGTTCTGTTTATTAGAATGAACTACTGTGATACATTTTTGGACGGGTCTTGACGAGCTTAATTAAAATATTGAATAATAAATACATAGTACATTTACAGAAACAATGTTAGTACTCGTATCTCATTAATAAATAAAACTACAAGGTTGCCTCCCCATCAGTATTATTTCCCCCTTTCAGTTGTACACCTCCTGTATGAAATAGCTCTTCATTTGGTGCTTGGTACACAGTCATTTTGGGTGGTCAAGATGAATGGGACACCCAATATATATATATATATATATATATATATATATATATATATATAATCAAACACTTTCCCTAAACAGTATACCATTTACAAAACAAAATTTTGAATAGTAAATATTACATGGATAATTTGTTATGAATATAAAAACCAATACAACAAAGAGAAAGAAATAAATTACAGTGCAATGTCTTATCTGAGGTGATTTCCTAACAATGCAATCGAACCTTTCAAAGCAAGTAAACAAACACTGGTAATTATACATGATGGCAAATGAAAAGCCTTGCAAAAATCAACAAACTGCTTCGGGATGGATTCTCTTGCTCCGACCATCAAGCTTACTATAGGTCTCGCAAATACGGATTACCGACGGAAGGAATGCGAATCAAACACTGCGATAAGGAAGAGCAGGCGAGAGAAAAGGTCACGAGATAACTTGAATGATATTCAAGAGTACAGTCGGAAGAGAAATGACATCGATAGAATCAGTCTTGCGTTGTGATAGTTACATTACGACTTTAATTTGTTCCATTGCATGTGAATACGTGTCTTGTATCGCACGGTAATATTATATCATTCGTAAACATATGTTGCGCGTTTAATTAGCTTCGAATTTTTCTCCTGCTGCGTTCTTTATGTCCACAGCGATGTCCTCATATGTTCATCAGCTCGCACCTCTCCTCCATCGGCGTGCCTACTGTCCGTTACTCAGGAGAAGACGAGCGGAAAGAATGTGACCTTGACTATCGCTGTTGATTATTATAGGCCTAAACATCGCTCAGATAAGCATCCCAGTAGCCAGGTTATTACTCGTGCAGGAAACATGAATAACAATGCGTATGGAAATTAAAGCTAAGTTGAACAGAAGGAGACCTAATGTTTCCGCTTACTGCAGTACAAATATTGCACGTGTTGTCTTACGTTATCTGATCACATCCCTTCCTCCTCAGTCCGCTCTCGTCTTCTCCTGAGTCACCGACAGTACATACACACGTCAAAACAGACAGCGACGCCACCATTGGTTTTCGGTAATCATTTCTTGCGCGAGCTATACTTCTATCTGTTATAATTGATATTTCTCTTGATAATACGGGTTTGCTGATTCATGGATGAATTGTTTTTCCTTATGGACATCTTGCGGTTGGCTCTTGTAAGTCTCGAAACGAACTGTGGGGTCAATTATAAAACCTCTACGATCGTCCTGGAAAGCGATCATATCTATCATACGGCGGTTGATAGACCATATATTACATGCACACAGAATGGTACAGAATATAGGTGGTTTCTGATTAGACCAATAAACTGGACAAGGAGTAAGTGTCTGACTGCATTTAACATACGAAATCATGATCTGAGACATAACAATATCACATTATGTGATTAACTCAATTTTCCATTATTTGGAGTTAGCGTGTTTTAGAATTCAGATCTTCAATTATTCCATCATAACTGAGCTACTGGTCTGACAAATATTTTCTCTATAGACTACAGTGTATTGTCCGAAGAAAATTCTTCTTTAGGTAATAGGCAACACTTATAACGTCAGCTAGAGAGAGAGAGAAACATACTTGTAACCCCTTTCATTTTGGTGTGATAGTCATTTGAATGTGATACTTAGCAAAATGTTTACATAGCGAGTACCGCCGGGGAAAACAAAATCTATTAATGCATTTTTAAATGGAAAACATTCATTCTATTTAATCTTATGTATTTACACTTATATGTATGCAGTGAAAATTTTCCGCCATTGTGTCCTGTATTAAAATGTGGCACCTCTATTTATAGCTCGAGCCAGAACATGTAGGCCTACTACATAGCATGCTATTGTTTTCAACTACAATAGGTGCTTTGGCTTCATCATATTTACAGAGAAGTTGCGTCATCATAGATGTACTCAAAAATAAATTTCCACGTATTTCAGTTTATAGCTTATATTGAAATTCTGTGTTAAATATACAGGGACATCATTTTATTTTTACTTCAATTTTTATTGTACCTGAGTTTTTGAATGTACTTCACTCCCATCCCTTCTACTAATGAAGTTCAACCGTCCTGCACACGGATCCAAGACCGCATATACAGTCATAGTAGCCTTGCGGTCATAGTACGTCGTATCCCGGTTTCCCCCACCTGCTTTTATTCGCCAGCTAGTGGCTGGGCTGTCGTCTTAGCTCTTTTGTGAGAACATTAATTTCTGTTAGGAATTGGACGTCTACGTAATATTATACAACTGTTTAAATCAACTTAAATAAAAGGGCCTCGTTAAGTAATTGTCACGTGATTCCCTCCCTTTCTCTGCCCCTACGACATAACCACTTGGACTGACAGTAGATAGTATGTAAGGGTAATTTTGTCTTTTAGGATCGGGCAGAAGTGAAGATTGAATTTACAGTACGTAAGGTACTCTTTTATAGAATAGGTACAGAATTATTTCAACATGAGTTACTAGTTACAAGGACGAAACTGGTAATTGGGATTAGATACAATAGTATATAGTGCGATAATATGTATATTAGAACTGAAGCCTGTATCGAAATGAACGGCCACCATTTTCAAAAATGTGTTTAAATATCCATATTATGATTATTTTTCAATTTAAATTCATTCTCTGTATGTGTGCTAATGTGCTGTAGACAGTATAATATACACTGCATAATGAATACGTCCACTTGAGTAAAAACACTCATTGTTAATACTATACTGTATTTTGATTAAACAAAAACCTGATGAAAAATATCAAATTCAAAAGCGCGATATTTCCTAGTTTACGTAACTGGATGAACTACTTTTCTTCCTCCTATACCTAGCAAAGTGATTTGTTTGTATATTATCACCGAAGTCCGGTCGTGGAAGGGAGTAGCAAACGCTTTTGATCCAAAGGTATAGCCAGGTTAATATTAAAAATGTTAGTAAAAATAAAATGATTTCCCTGTATAATAATTATATGAAATACAGCTAGGAACTTTATAATTTGTACTGTAATTGAATTGGTTTAATATTTAAATTTTTAGAATATTTTCTTAATACTTGAATGATTTTCATTCAATAAATGTAATTCATGTTACAGGAAGAAATAGTTTACCAAAATTAAAAGTGCAACTGCAAATTGACATTATTATGGAAGAATCATGTGGCCTGCCACCGTTCCAGTTTATTCTGATTGAATGTTGCATTTCTGTGTACGAAATATTGTTTCCGTTGAAAGCACTTCCATTGGATAGGAATGATTCTCTAAAAAATAAATTACTATTGAATTGTAAAAAAAAACTAGCATAATCCGATTTAAATCATATCCAAATTCCACTGCCAAATTTCAAGCTCAGTTTGAAAGTGTGTAATTGTAATACAAATAATCGCAATATTCTTGTCTTAATTAATAAAATAAAACTTGATTACTCTATTATTTATTATTTCAGAAAAAAACACTTGAGTTTATCTCTTTGTTATTGCTGTACATAATACTTGGAAATTTACTTCTTATTGCGGAGAGAGCACTTGGAATTCATATTTTGCTCCACCTGGTCAAATACTACGAATCTATATTTAGTTCCTGCTGGACAAATAGGTACTTGGAATTCAATTATTCCAAGAACACTTAAATATTACAGTTCATAATTGCCGAAAAATACTTCGAAACCTTTGTAATTACAGGACAGATAATACTCAACTTCACCATTTGCAGCTTACGGTGTATATTAAAACACATTTTTAGTAACTTCTAGACATACCTATACTTGAATGACAAAAAGTTTCTATCTTCTACAGAAATGCCTGTATTATAAAGTTTGCAACTTCTCCATAAATACTGAATTACGAAGTTTGTATTTTCTATATAAATACTAAATTGCAAAGTTTGCAACTATCAGATAAATATTGAATAACAAAGTTTGCAACTATCACATAAATAACCTAGAATTATAAAGTTTACAATTTCTACACAGATACTTGAATTACAAAGTTTGTAACTTCTACAGGTATACCTCAATTACAAGATTTATAACATCTAGACTAATACTACAACTAAGAAGTTTTGTAAAATCTAAATTAAAGCTACAATTACATAGTTTCTAACTTTTAAAGAAATTCTTGAATTACAAAGTTTGCATCTTTTATATAAATAATTTAATTACAAAGTTTGTAACTTCAACATAAATACTGAATTACGAAGTTTATATTTTCTAGGCTACATAAAAGCTGAATTACAAAGTTTGCAACTATCACATACATACTGAATTAATAAAGTTTGTAACTTCTACACAAATATTTGAATTACAAAGTTTGTGACTTCAATATAGATACTTGAATTATTACAAAGTTTGTAACTTCTACACAAATATAGAATTAAACGGTATGTAACTTCTGGACAAATTCCTTATAACAATTTTGAAACATCTAGTCAAATACGTTAATTAAAAAGTTTGACACTTCTGGACAAATACCCCGATTAAAAAGATTGTAATTTTGTATAAATACTTGAATTTTAAAGTTTGTGACTTCCGAACACATACTTGAATTACAAAACTTGAAACTTCCCGGCAAACATTTTTTATAAATTCTGTACCTTTCTGGCAAGTACTTATAAAGTCTGTAACTTCCCACCAAACACTTCTTGTAAAGTCTGTAACTTTCCGGCAAACACTTGTTACAAAGTTTGTAACTTCCCGGTAAATACTTGAGATACAAAGTTTGTAACTTCCCGGCAAATACATGCGATATAAATTTTGTAACTTCCCGGTAAATACTTGAGATACAAAGTTTGTAACTTCCCGGCAAATACTTGAGATACAAAGTTTGTAACGTCCGGGCAAATACATTTATATAAAGTTTGTAACTTCCCGGCAAATACTTGAGATACAAAAGTTTGTAACTTCCCGGCAAATACTTGAGATACAAACTTTGTAACTTCCCGGCAAATACATTTATATAAAGTTTGTAACTTCCCGGCAAATACTTGAGATACAAAGTTTGTAACTTCCCGGTAAATACTTGAGATACAAAGTTTGTAACTTCCCGACAAATACATGAGATATAAAGTTAGTAACTTCCCGGTAAATACTTGAGATACAAAGTTTGTAACTTTCGGACAAATGCTCGATGTACGTTTGTCATTTCCAGGTGAATATTTTAATTACTAATGGCCATATTCATAGACATTCTTGCGCGGGCTTCCGGTAGATGATCAGCGAAGTAACGATTTCGTATTCATAAACCAGTGTTAGCGATATGTGTTATGAATCCTGTACAAGTAATCAGTCGATAGCCGGGGCTAGTTTAGCACGCTCGTAGCGCGGGCTAGCGAAATGTCTATGCATAGCACCTCAAGTATTTAACTTCCGCGCTATACTTGAGTTTCAAAATTGGTGACTTCCGGCTAAGTACTTGAATTATAAAGTGAGTAATTATAATTGGGTTATTTTACGACACTTAATGACTGCGACGATTATCTAGCGTCTGAGTGAAATCAAGGTCACAATGCCAGCGAAATAAGTCTAGGGTTCAGCGCCTAAAATTACCCAGCACTTGATTTTAATGGTTTGAGCGAATACTCCGAAAAATCCTCAACTAGGTAACTTGTCCCAATCAGGATTTGAACTCGGGCCCTCTAGTTCCTTAGTCGAGACGTTTTAACCGTTATTCTACAGCGGTGTACTCAAAGTCAGCTATCTTTGCGTAAAGACTATAATTTCTAAATTTGTAACTTCATTATATTCACTTGAGTATACCACATATCGCTTCAAGAAAAATGAACCATAGTTTCGATGTTTGGTGTCACGAGAAATATTTAAAATTCAACTTTACAACTTGGGACCAAATACTTGAATTTTGTCGTTTATAATGTTACACGAAGCGACTTAAATCTAAAGGCTGGTTCACAATAAACCGAGAACGGAAAAGACGAGAACGAGAACGGAAATGTTAAAATTAATATATTTAAATGTGAACATTCAAAATAGTTAATTGTGAATGCTCACATTTAAGTATATTTATTTTAACAATGTTTCCGTTCTCGTTTCCGTTCCCGGTGTTTTGTGAACCAGCCATAGTGCTGTGAAGATAAAAAAATACTTCAAGTTAAATTATCATAAATTTAGGACAAACGGTTGGAAATTATTTCTGTTGCACAATGCTTGAAAGTGAAGACTAGGGATAATGAACTCTTGTTTTTCTGTGAATATCGGGTTGCACTGACGACAAATTTCATTTGTAAACACTCGATGTATTTCTCACTCGTGATATCGATTACATGCGCTGTATCCTATGAAAGCTTATATACATACCTATATAAATATTTACCTCCCCCTTTGTAATACTCTTCACATTTTCTACTTAACAAATACTAATGACAGCATTTACAATAGCGGATATGTAATTTATGTTGTAATTGAAAATGGACTCCCATTACCAGTAATATTACCAGGAATACTGGTTCGCTTAAATAACGGTGAATGGAACTCAGACTACCCATTAGTGTTTCTACTCCAATGGCACTGTTATTTTTCCTTTCGTAATTTCTTTCCTGTTTCCTGTTTTCCCGAGTATGATTACTAAGAAATGAACTCACTTTATAGCTGGGAAATTGCTTCCTCATACTAACTTCCTAACACTGAAATTAGCCATAACTATTATCACAAACAATCAAAGTATGATATCATGGGCTTACAAGCAAAACACATCAAGTAAAAATTATTTACTTCTGAGAAAAAGACATTTTTTTTTGGCAAAACTGAATTCTTAATATATTACTATTTTTAGTAATTTCTTTCTGTTTAAGTGTATTTAATTTTCCAGTTCTAAGCTTATGCACATATATTTTGTGAATTATATACAGTATTGGCAAAAAAAAAAAAAAAAAAGCCGACCCTTGTAGCTGACTTCAGACTCTTGTTCACTTCAGAGCACAATATACTGGTAACTAAGACTTTCGTGGTTCGAATCCTGCCTGGGAAGGAAACTTTTTTTGTTCCTAGTTCAAATTTATTCCCAATACATTTCGATTGCTGGTAAAATTCATGTTCTGGAAATAATAAGTTAATTAAGTAGCAAAATATCGCTGTAATCGAAACGTATTGGGAATAAATTTGAATAAGGAACAAAAACAAGTTTCCTACCCAGGCAGGATTGGAATAACGAAAGTCTTAGTTACCAGTCTATCGTGCTCTGGAGTGAACAAGGCTCTGAAATCAGCTACGAGGTACGCCTTTTTTTTTTTACTTAATGTGTTTTGCTTGCAAAGCGACGATATGACATGAGTTTTTAGGCTTTCGCGGTGACTGTGATCAATTTTTTTTATTTTATTGGGTTATTTTACGACGCTGTATCAACATCTAGGTTATTTAGCGTCTGAATGATATGAAGGTGATAATGCCGGTGAAATGAGTTCGGGGTCCAGCACCGAAAGTTGCCCAGCATTTGCTCGTATTGGGTTGAGGGAAAACCTCGGAAAAAACCTCAACCAGGTAACTTGCCCCGACCGGGATTCGAACCCGGGCCACCTGGTTTCGCAGCCAGACGCGCTGACCGTTACTCCACAGGTGTGGACACTGTGATCAAAATTTAGCTTTTTTTTTTTTTGTCCTGGAACTTGACATTTCGAAGTACGGAACTGCCCTGATGATGGAACCTGTAAGTAGTTCCGAAACGTCGAAAATATCAAGTTTCAGGACACGCTGGAATACCCAAAGGCCTAATTCTAATCAAGGATGAATATTCTAACCCTTTCCACTCGAATAAGTCCATTTGGAATCACCAACATTTCTGTAATCTCTGACTCATATGATTTGCCTGACGATACCATTTGCTATCATCAGAAGTAGTTTCGTTCTGTACCGATAGAATGCAGCACCAGCTAGTTCCTTGGCCAGCTGTTATTAGGAAGAGAATTGCTTTGTCTTTTTGTTTCTCCATGGTGTATCTATGACCCATGAATTCAGATCAGAAAGGGCTAAATTGTTGTTCTATCGAAACTATTATTTTCTCCTCGAACGGATCTCTCCTAAGATTCACATCGATTTTTCGGCAATTCCCTATCAATTGCTCAGTTGTTTAACACCGGTAAACTTTTTATAGAGATATAATATTTTGTCGAATTGAGAGAGGATTTACCATAAAAATACTTAGCATTCGTCTTATAATTACGAAAGACCTCGAAGCCGTGCAGAGAAAGGATATAAGCCGAGGTTATCTTTGTTTACCTCCAATTCTTCAATGATAGTAGCCATGGATTCCACACCTCAAAACGAAAATTCAATAGTGAAACTTAAGACAACACAATTTCCACTTGAACTTCGTACTCGAATCTATAGTGTAAAAGTCGATATTCCCGTTTATCGACAAACAGTGAGCCATCTTGTTGATCTTATGAATGCGTAAATGATCTTATGAATGGTGGTTTGAAAACCCAAACAGAAAAACAGGTTATGTGCACATAGGGTTGTGACTACTGGTCTACGTCAGCATAAGGCAACCACCAATTACAGTGATCTTAAGGAGGCGGTGTTATATGAAGGTATCGGGAGATCAGTCATTCAGTACATATAGAGGAAAAACATGCCCCAACGAATAAATATTAAGTAAAATATTGTGAAGGAACTGGACAGTAAGCAATTCTGTGCAAGATTTGTCGTTCAGTTACAAGAGGACGGAAAAGCAAATATATAGGCCCATTGTAATACTAAGATATATAAGAAAAATATTGCAATAATGGAAAATAATTATACTGCAGATATCTATTGCACGTCACAAACAAAACCAGACGAAAAAATTTGACTTTTCCAGAGATGTGTAAAATTCAAGAATCCTACTGTAAGACATTTTCAAATGTTCAACGTTTGAAGTTCTGTAAGTACACAAGCACCAGTATTTTCATGGTACAATCATTTATAGAACATAGGGATAGGGAAAAACATCGAGTACCAATCTTAATCGATTTCGAAAACGAGCCGATGTGCTCGTTCTTTTACGCTTCTTTGGATTTTGATTTTTACTTGATTTTCCATTAATTTACCTAGGCTTATTTCACTCCAAGCATTATCACGGGAATAAATTATTACAGTAGTAAGCCTACGTTTGTGTTTTGTCGTACAATAGCAAATAATAATTCTGAACAAGATTTAGTCATTTTCCTTCGTCCATATTATCAAATTGTGATTTTCTATATACCGATACATACTACTTCAACAATAACTTTCAATAAACAAATTATGTTACCAATAATGGATATGACTTATTTGTTTCTTTACGAAGGCTTCACGAAAACACAAGATCATACCCGAAACAAGAAATTCTCTTCCGGCAGTGAAATAAATATTCTAGTGTAAACATTTTGTTCGATTCGACGCGCCGCTTTCTGCTATCTTCCATATAAATACATTGTGGAAAGAAATTCTGTTCCATTCGATTCCGCAAAGTGGTAGCGGGCCTAAACACTGCGGACAGCGCTCAGATTCGAGCTAAGTCGTCTTTGTAAGGAATTGGTACCGATATGTTACTCAGCGTATCATAAACGTGAATCTGTCCCCAGATGAACAGTGTAACTCGAGTCGTCGTTATCCTGCAGTGAGCGAGCTAATGAGTCCAAGACTCGCTGCAGATCCTCGCGTACTAAAGTGGGCTAAACTGCAGGTTCTAGTTCACTTATTCCTAAGAGTCTGGTTTGGGGAAACTCCAAATACTGGTGCGAGGCAGAGGAATGTTCCGATGGCATTAAACATGTAGGCGAGCTGCGTGAATACTGTCTGTTCAGAAAACATTCGTCTCAGCATTAATCTTTAACATTTGTTTGTCAACATTAAGTTAAACAATGATCAAGATTACTACGGAAAAATTGATCTAAATCATTTATTTGTTTACAAATTACCCTCCATCGAGGGTATACTCTAAAACATATACATATGTAAGCAATAATAATAATAATAATAGTAATAATAATAATAATAATAATAATAATAATAATAATAATAATAATAACTTTAGGTTATTTTACGATGCTTTATTAACACTTTTGGTTATTTAGCGTCTGAATACCGGTTAAATGAATTCGGGGTCCAATACCGATAGTTAAACCTTATTTTATTTCAAGGAGTGCAGTTCGGTGGCTCCTTTGAACACCCACTTACAGATTTATGACTTCCTACACAAACAACTCTGACAATTCCATCCTGTCCCCTAGTCCCAACATTGCACAGTTGTCACAATCCTGATGACCTTCGAAATTATGCAGTGAAACTGACGGGATTCTTGGAATTCGGAAAAGATGCGGCAACTCTGCCTCCACGTGGATTTGACGGGCACTTGTCAATTCTTCTGAACGAGGGTTGTGATTGGTTACTAACAAAAGAAGACAAGATTTCCTTCATAGTATGGAGGACATTTATTTATGACAACCAATTAGTAGGGGGCAGTAGAAGGTCTGTCGGCAAAGTCCTTTCTATGAAACTGCACTCCATGAAAAAAAAAAAAAATAGAGTATACCCAGCATTAGCTCATATTGGGTTGAGGGAAAACCCCGGAAAAAACCGCAACCAGGTAGCTTGCCCCGACCGGGAATCGAACCCGGGCCATTAGGTTTCGCGGCTAGACGCGCTAACCGTTACTCCACAGGTGTGGATAATAATAATAATAATAATAATAATAATAATAATAATAATAATAATAATAATAACCATTTCACGTGGAGAAAAATGCAAAAATCAGCAATTGAAGAATGTGGTTATAAAGTAAGAAATATCGTCAACACCAGACATCGGGCTAGCAAAGATCCCTTGCCATTACATTTTATCGATCTTGAACCACATGAAAAGAACAAAAGTATTTACAATATGGAATTCCTCTTAAATGCCAGAATTAGAGTTGAGAGCCCACGTACAAATACAAATATTATCCAGTGTCATAGATGCCAACTGTATGGCCACACTAAATCTTACTGCAAAAGGTCTTTTCGTTGTGTTAAATGTGGGGGGGGGGGTCACGACACTGCAACATGCACCAAATCCAGAGAAACCGCAGAAACTTGTGTCCTATGTGGCGGAGATCATCCTGCGAATTACAAGGGCTGTGTCGTGTATCAACAAATTCAGTACCGTAAAAATATGCCAAATAAAACTAAACAGTACAACAATAGCTATCCACCGGTGAACGAAGTAACCAATACTTACAAACTGTCACAATCATCAACACCACCACCACCCTCTGCACAACCAACTATGTCCGAGAGACCTTTATATTCTGATATTCTGCAAAAAACACGCATAGATCTAAACAGTTCTACTCAGTCGGATACTGCAAATATGAAAACCATTTTGCTATCCTTCAATAGATTGGAAGCTGTAATACAAAAAGAAGCCGAACAAACTATGACGTTAATAAACTTACTAACAACAGTCATTTCCAAATTAGCATAATGGCTCACTCACTTCGTATTGGATTGTGGAACGCCAATGGCCTGGCTAATCGACGCCAGAAGGTTGAGTTGTTTATAAATATACATAAACTGGACGTATTGCTTATATCTGAAACCCACTTCACAGATAAAAATGATCTAAATTAGCGTGTTTTTTATTTAATTAAATCCTATTTAAATTATATAATAATGTAGACTGGGAAGTTTTGCAATGAAGCTCTGTATACAAGACTGTTCAGAACTGAGTTATGATTTTTTGTTGCCAAGTAGAAGAACGAATTATTATCGATTACTTACTTACTTACAAATGGCTTTTAAGGAACCCGAAGGTTCATTGCCGCCCTCACATAAGCCCGCCATCGGTCCCTATCCTGTGCAAGATTAATCCAGTCTCTATCATCACACCCCACCTCCCTCAAATCCATTTTAATATTATCCTCCCATCTACGTCTCGGCCTCCCTAAAGGTCTTTTTCCCTCCGGTCTCCCAACTAACACTCTATATGCATTTCTGGATTCGCCCATACGTGCTATATGCCCTGCCCATCTCAAACGTCTGAATTTTAAGTTCCTAATTATGTTAGGTGAAGAATACAATGTGTGCAGTTCTGTGTTGTGTAACTTTCTCCATTCTCCTATATCTTCATCCTGCTTAGTCCCAAATATTTTCCTAAGCACCTTATTCTCAAACACCCTTAACCTATGTTCCTCTCTCAGAGTGAGAGTCCAAGTTTCACAACTATACAGAAGAACCGGTATAAATGTTTTATAAATTCTAAGTTTCAGATTTTTGGACAGCAGACTAGATGATAAAAGCTTCTCAACCGAATAATAACACGCATTTCCCATATTTATTCTGCGTTTAATTTTCTCCCGAGTGTCATTTATATTTGTTACTGTTGCTCCAAGATATTTGAATTTTTCCACCTCTTCGAAGGATAAATCTCCAATTTTTATATTTCCATTTCGTACAATATTCTGGTCACGAGACATAATCATATACTTCGTCTTTTCGGGATTTACTTCCAAACCGATCGCTTTACTTGCTTCAAGTAAAATTTCCGTGTTTTCCCTAATCGTTTGTGTATTTTCCCCTAACATATTCACGTCATCCGCATAGACAAGAAGCTGATGAAACCCGTTCAATTCCAAACCCTGCCTGTTATCCTGAACTTTCCTAATGGCATATTCTAGAGCGAAGTTAAAAAGTAAAGGTGATAGTGCATCTCCCTGCTTTAGCCCGCAGTGAACTGGAAAAGCATCAGATAGAAACTGACCTATACGGACTCTGCTGTATGTTTCACTGAGACACATTTTAATTAATCGAACTAGTTTCTTGGGAATACCAAATTCAATAAGAATATCATATAATACTTCCCTCTTAACCGAGTCATATGCCTTTTTGAAATCTATGAATAACTGATGTACTGTACCCTTATACTCCCATCGAATTATTATCGATTAGTGTAAAGAAATAAAAATGTAAATTTTTGTAGTTACGTCACTTTCACTCTAAGCCCTCGAAGTGTCAATGTTGAGTGTAATATCTAGATGCACTATTGCTGAGTTCACCTGACTGTCCGATGCAACAGGCTGATGAGTACAACATTCACTGCACTTTGCGACAATGTTGCACGGACCGATGGCGCTGATTTGTTTGGGTTCTGTGATAAAAAATGTGGGGTGCCGTGGGGACCCTTCGAATCATCCGCGAAGAGGAACGCAAGAAATATGCTCCGTCATTTCTCACTCCGCAGTTTCTCATTAGTGCAGAGATCAGAGATAACGACACCCATTCTTCAGCTCGGGCGGTCTGTTTGGAAATAATGCAGTGTCCGGCACATCATCGCAGCCCTGATTACATGATAACCGACCTCTGCAGTACACGTAGGGACCATCTATCTCTTATTCAGGTCACTTCTTTTAAGCCTCAACAATGATTCTAATTGTAATTACTGTGCGGTTCTTTCGTTCAGTGAAATTGCAATGAAAGCTATTTTGATATTCCACTGGAACTCGACATGTGGTTTTATTTTACAAGGAACTTTAAAATTTGACATGGTGGGACTCTTGTGTTGCGTCAAGTTTCTATCTGAGGCAACACAGGATATGTTTACTTAGAACTTACTTACAAATGGCTTTTAAGGAACCCGTAGTTTCATTGCCGCCCTCACATAAGCCCGCCATCGGTCCCTAACCTGTGCAAGATTAATCCAGTCTCTAATATCATATCCCACTTTCCTCAAATCCATCTTAATATTATCCTCTCATCTACGTCTCGGCCTCCCCAAATATCTTTTTCCCTCCAGTCTCCCAACTAACACTCTATATGCATTTCTGAATTCGCCCATACGTGCAACATGCCCTGCCCATCTCAAACGTCTGGATTTAATGTTCCTAATTATGTCAGGTGAAGAATACAAAGCATGCAGTTCTGCGTTGTGTAAATTTCTCCATTCTACTGTAACTTCACCCCTCTTAGTCCCAAATATTTTCCTAAGAACCTTATTCTCAAACACCCTTAATCTCTGAGTGAGAGTCCAAGTTCCACAACCATACAGAGCAACCGGTAATAGTCAATTTCATATTGTGATATGCTGATAAGCTATTAATATTTGACTATAATTATTTATTTACTGTGCCACCTTTGCTTATCTTAAAATTTCAATATTTTTGTTTTAGTATTGGTGTATGCGTTTGTGATTTTTGCTTGGCTAGCGTTTATCAATTTCATATTGTGGTATGCCGATAAGCTATTAATATTTGACTATAATTATTTATTTACTGTGCCACCTTTGCACAGTAAATAAATCACACACGCATACACCAATACTAAAACAAAAATATTGAAAACCAATGCCAATATCTGGTTTAACCAACAATGTCTAATACAAAAAGTTACCCCAAAATACGCAAAAATCACTAAAAATAGATTCTACATACAGCCAGCTCAAATAACTAACAACCAATACCAGAAATTACGTATGAAAAAGAAATCAAATAATAAAAAAATTTAAGATAAGCAAAGGTGGCACAGTAAATAAATAATTATAGTCAAACCGGTAATAGGGTAAAGTTGCCTAATTCCGTGATACCCCTACTTCCGTGATACGCTTTTTCACTGAATGACATGGGGTTGGGTATCTTGCTAGGACGTTTACCGATGTCTCAAAAGTAGGCGAAAGATGCACTCTTTCGAGAAAGATGTCTGGCGCTATGTCTAACGGCAAAGCTTTGACTGATATTAAATTTTAAAAACGTATCACGGGATTAGGGGTATCACGGAAATAGGCAACTTTAAAATATAACTGTTTTAAAAATTCTAACTTTCAGATTTTTGACACCAGACTAGATGACAAAAGCTTCTCAATCGAATAATAACACGTATTTCCCATCTTTGTTCTGCGTTTAATTTCCTCCCGAGTGTCATTTATATCAGTTACTGTCGCTCCGAGATATTTTAATTTTTCCATCTCTTCGAAGGATAAATCTCCAATTTTCTATAGTTCCATTTCGTACAATATTCTGGTCACGAGACATAATCATATACTTTGTCTTTTCGGGATTTACTTCCAAACCTATCGCTTTACTGGCTTCAAGTAAAATTTCAGTCTTTTTCCTAATCGTTTGTGGATCTTCTCCTAACATATTCATGTCATCCACATAGACAAGAAGCTGATGTAACCCGTTCAATTCCAAACCCTGTCTGTTATCCTGAACTTTCCTATTGGCATATACTAGAGCGAAGTTACACCGGATATGTTATTGGAAATAACTGAAATTACCTACTAAATGCCAAAGTAATGGGATTAGATAAGGATCGATTTGAAAATAAGCTTCTCATATTACACATACGCCAAACTTAACATTCACACAAAATATACACTCATAATCAGCTTACAGCCATATTTTGGTATCCTACAAAGGCATTTAGTTGGTTGTTATATGATTTTGTAACCCTTACTTAAAGAAAAATACTTCGATTTCTATACATAGATTCAAGTTTCTTTTTTGACAAATACTACAAATTATACAACTATTTCTTACACAGAATACCCGAATTTCGTGTTCTGCTAAAACTACTTGACATCTATTCTACAAGGCCGCAATTCTACTCTGCATATAAACGAATGCACGTGCTCAATGGTCGTTTGATGCCAGCCAAATCCTGTCGCTCTATTCCACGTCAATAAATACAGTAGCTATATTAAAACTTATGATTATGTCTCGTGATCAGAATATTGTACGAAATGGAACTATAAAAATTGGAGATTTATCCTTCGAAGAGGTAGAAAAATTCAAATATCTTGGAGCAACAGTAACAAATATAAATTACACTCGGGAGGAAATTAAACGCAGAATAAATATGGGAATTGCTTGTTATTATTCGGTTGAGAAGCTTTTGTCATCTAGTCTGTAGTCAAAAAATCTGAAAGTTAGAATTTATAAAACAGTTATATTACCGGTTGTTCTGTATGGTTGTGAAACTTGGACTCTCACTTTGAGAGAGGAACAGAGATTAAGGGTGTTTGAGAATAAGGCGCTTAGGTAAATATTTGGGGCTAAGTGGGATGAAGTTACAGGAGAATGGAGAAAGTTACACAACGCATAACTGCACGCATTGTATTCTTCACCTGACATAATTAGGAACATTAAATCCATACGTTTGAGATGGGCAGGGCATGTAGTACGTGTGGGCAAATCCAGATGCATATAGAGTGTTAGTTGGGAGGCCGGAGGGAAAAAAGACCTTTGGGGTGGCCGAGACGTAGGTGGGAAGATAATATTGAAATGTATTTGAGGGAGGTGGGATATGATGATAGAGACTGGATTAATCTTGCTCAGGATAGGGACCAATGGCGGGCTTATGTGAGGGCGGGAATGAACCTGCGGGTTCCTTAAAAGCCAGTAAGTAAGTAGGTAAGTAAGTAAGTAAGTAAGTAAGTAAGTAAGTAAGTAAGTTGTATGGTTGTGAAACTTGGACTCTCACTTTGAGAGAGTAACAGAGATTAAGGGTGTTTGAGAATAAGGCGCTTAAGTAAATATTTGGGGCTAAGTGGGATGAAGTTACAGGAGAATAGAGAAAGTTACACAACGCAGAGCTGCACGCATTGTATTCTTCACCTGACAATTAGGAACATTAAATCCATACGTTTGAGATGGGCAGGGCATGTAGCACGTATGGGCGAATCCAGATGCATATAGAGGCCGGAGGGAAAAAGATCTTTGGGGTGGCCGAGACGTAGGTGGGAAGATAATATTGAAATGGATTTGAGGGAGGTGGGATATGATGATAGAGAGTGGATTAATCTTGTACAGGGTAGGGACCAATGGCGGGCTTATGTGAGGGCGGCAATGAACCTGCGGGTTCCTTAAAAGTAAGTAAGTAAGCTGTATTTTAAAACTAATATGGATGCTACCAGTTTTAAGTAATTTAAAAAAATTACAACGAATTAATATAAAGAAAATTTCGTTAGCGTAGAGGACTAGAAGTATCCCTTGAAAGCAAAGGCTTCCGTGTGAAAAGTGATCAAACCACGCAACATCTATTTGTGTGTTTGTGTGCGTTTATATCTGGTACGTGTGTATGAGAGGGTGAGAGTGAGAGAGAGAGAGAGAGAGAGAGAGAGAGAGAGAGAGAGAGAGAGAGAGAGAGAGAGAGAGAGAAGGTGGGTGGAGGAACATTCCGTGCGTGTTGGGGAATTAAAGGTCTGTACACGATAACATCATGTGAAATTGTGATAGTTGAACGTGCGAACGCTATGCGAATTCGTGAGTATATGGTTCACCTTTTAAAAACTTGGACAAAAGGAAGTTAAAACTTTAAGAAGCGAGATATAAATAACATTAATTTCAAATGTACGCAAATGTTTAGTAGCAAGTGTCAACATGAATTTTGTCGCAGTGATACGTTAAATTCATTGCAGATTTCGATATCGTGCATGAATCCATCACATGGTTTGTCTGAAGGAAGACAATTTAGTGCGTGTTGACGTCTTTGTAAAAATTTTACTTTATCTTCAAGATTTCAAAGTAAACTTGTTACCAACAGTGTGATTAGCTCATAGGAAAACGGAGACAAGTAGACATTGTTGTCACAGAAGAAAAGAGACAGAAAAATGCACAGACTCTTTTCATGAAACCTAACAGAAAGTTCCGAACTCTGGTTACGTTGGGCATGATTAGCTCACGCCATTCTCTTCGCTGAAGAAACCGGATAACAAAGCATACTAACTCGCTAGTATTTGAAGAACCAGACCGCTGTACATTCAGTTCTAATAGCAGAATTCAGTAACACAAGGCGTTATATATTTTTACAGGCTGAATCAAAAAACCGCAATTGAAAACACTTTCACAATTTTACAAGATATACACACTGAAAGAAAAGTGAAACATAAATACATTCGCATACTGGATCGCCTTTGAAGATAATAGAAAAAATAGTTATTTAAATTAAGAAATATTGATATATTTTTTCATTATTTAGTGAGATCATTAATGGGGATGATGGTGAAATTTCTATTTTCCAAGCTTCCTTGAATTTTTCTACACGTAATCACAGTGTAGAAATACCGATGTGGTGAAGTTTCACCTCTGTTAGTGAAACAATTTCTCAGCTATTAACAATATATTTTTAAAAATTTGCATATTTCAAAATGAAATGTGTTGCTCAATTTTTCAATAAAATTTCTGGAAACTTTTTTTGCAAGATCAGTGGCATATTTAGAAAAACATCACGCATTAGTTTTCCTATATCTTTACTATAAAAGGGGGAAAAAGTTTTATAACCACTGCATACCTAAAAATATAAATTTTCCATTGCCACTATAAGTATTCCATTTTTTATTTCAAAAAATATTAATTTACTCATAAAATCCACGCACTATTTTGTTAACCATAGTATATAGAACACACAGTAAAAATTTCATGTCCTATCATCAAAATTTTAAGAGCCTTTACACTTCGAAACTGACGAAATGTGCTGAAAAAAATAAGTGTGACAAAATAACTTCTAAAATATTGCATGGAATTGAAGTTCAAGGGTACAGCCATTTATATATTGCGTAATTTTTACGCTTTCGAGCGCCAAATAACATTGGCACTTTCTTAATATATAAATAGGAGATAGCCGATTCATTTTTACAAGAAAACGAAAATGTGATATTTTTACTGAACATGACCAAAATTTCACCCTTCACCACCCTTAAAATATTATGGTTCTTATCGTAACAGAAAGTGATGTAGGAAATGCGAACAACTTCAGCAATTACGAGAAATAAATGTGGAAGAATAGTATTTATCTTGACTAATATTGACTTCGATATTAATAATGTGAATAGATGTTACATAAAAGAACAACTGTTCCAAATTTTACGTATGCAAATAAATTACAAACATTAAATTATTACTACTACAGAAGATTCCTCATATCTATCAAATTATGATAAAGAACACAAGATTAGGAATGAACGCATAAGAAGTGATATCAATGGAAAAATAAATAAATCCGGGGCGCAACAACCCATAGAGGAAAAAAGGCAGCTGATTGCTAGCCTCAGGCTCACATATCTCAGAAAAAGTGAATAATCATCCAATTAATACAATATGGTGTTATAGTGAGGATTACGTAAGAACAGTTCCTAAAAGGCTAATTTGGCCGTCTCTTCAGTGTTGCCAACTAATACCAGATATCACCAAAGACAGTAAAATCATAATGCCATGTACTAAGATGATAATAATAATAGTAATAATAATTATAATAATAATAGTAATAATAATTATAATAATAATAATGTGTATTTACAATAACAATGTCTTGAATATTTACTTATTAACCACGTCACATCCTTATGTTGGGAGGTGTTTTCTAAAAGGTGGAATGATAATTTGTGAAATAGTATATTTTCCTCCTGGACCTTCCGCACATTATGTTGATAATTAGTACATTAATATGATCTAATATTAAAATGTATTTTGTCTGACAACATGAAATTCATTGCTTTAAGTAAATAGTTTACGATTCACGAGACCTAACCTAAAAATGTATTGACTACGTGAAATGATTGGTACGGATCTTGAGAACAGAATATCACTTAGAAATGTATACTCTACTTAAAATACATACAGTTAAGTCGCTACCATGCTATTTCTTCTCTTAGACGTTTTAATAAAAATCTAGAAATATATTTCCGTCCATTATCCAAGTGCATGTTTCATACCAAATAGGCCTAGGTCTATAAGTTATATATTTTTTAATTGTACTTACCTGAATATAGTGTTGAATTGAAATCACAACGTAACACAATTGAATTATATATTGATATTGATATTAATATTAATATTAATATGGGTATTGCTAACTAATTATTAATTAAGTTCAAATTTCACAGGAATAGTTACTTCCATTTCATCAGATTCTTTCTACTGCAAAACAAAATTATTGCTGCCAACATAACAGTTGGAAAATAACTGCCAGTTGTCGTATTTGTCAGTACTCGAAATTCAAAACAAAGTTGGTAAATTAAAATTCAACCTGACATCTAAAAAATCACTACAATCCACTATTATATGTAGCAATAGGGAAAAAATGGTTAGGTTACACCCTTAGGGTATTAAGTAAGCTGATCGGTAAGCACGGTGGCTTCCGAAACCGTATTTCGCTACTCACTCTAGGTTCACAAAGGCATCGTTATACTTGTTGGTCTCAGAACAAATTATACAAGAAATAGGAAAGTAGTAATTAATTCGATATAAATTTTATGGACTACATAATATACAAGGTCGCATAATTAGCAAACAGGTTTTTCCAGGAGTTTTCTATCAAGACGAAAGCTCTTTAACACAACCTTCAGGAGATCCACACGTAGTATTAATTTTCTCTCGCCATGATAATGACTTTATTGCGTTTTAAAATCCATCACTCTCGACCGAGTTTGAACCAGCGAACTCTTGCTCCGACGCCAACCACGATAACCGCTAGACTGTAGGGGAACAATTGCAATGTGGAATAGAATACAGAATATCAATCATTAGATATTAATAAAGACTTTTGTCGCCTAGTCTCTTGAACAATACACACAAATTACGATAAATTTAGACCGAGCAAATACATTATAATGTGACTATATAAAACAATATTTACGCACAATAATGTTACATCACAGCGAAACAGGAAAATCAGTCTCTATAAACACAATGGAAATAGGATTACAGCGTAGGTTGTATGTTCCGTTTCAAATTTAATTAGCATATATTTAACTAAAGTGATTAAATATTTAATTATTTTGTTGATTACAACCCAAATGTATTTCATAAAGTTATTATTGTCTTACTTACTTACTTACTTACTTACTTACTTACTTACTTACTGGCTTTTAAGGAACCCGGAGGTTCATTGCCGCCCTCACATAAGCCCGCCATAGGTCCCTATCCTGAGCAAGATCAATACAGTATCCATCATCATATCCCACCTCCCTCAAATCCATTTTAATATTATCTTCCCATCTACGTCTCGGCCTCCCCAAAGGTCTTTTTCCCCTCCGGCCTCCCAACTAACACTCTATATTCATTTCTGGATTCGCCCATACGTGCTACATGTCGGCCCATCTCAAACGTCTGGATTTAATGTTCCTAATTATGTCAGGTGCAGAATGCAATGCGTGCAGTTCTGCGTTGTGTAAATTTCTCCATTCTCCTGTAAGTTCATCCCTTTTAGCCCCAAATATTTTCCTAAGAACCTTATTCTCTAACACCCTTAACCTATGTTCCTCTCTCAAAGTGAGAGTCCAAGTTTCACAACCATAAAGAAGAACCGGTAATATAACTGTTTTATAAATTGTAACTTTCAGATTTTTTGACAGCAGACTGGATGAAGCTTCTCAACCGAATAGTAACAGGCATTTCCCATATTTATTCTATGTTTAATTTCCTCCCGAGTATAATTTATATTTGTTACTGTTGCTCCCAGGTATTTGAATGTTTCCACCTCTTCAAAGGATAAAAGGATTATCATACACTTTTGTTATTATTATTATTATTATTATTATTATTATTATTATTATTATTATTGTATTATTAAATTATTTTTTTTAGTATTTAATGTGTTAATACTGAGAATGTTTTTTTTTTCAGTTCAGATATGTTAACGGACGGACTTTAAATTCGCAAGACTTCATTTCGTCTTTTTGAAGAAAAAAAGTACATTGAATAGCCAGGTCAAACGTTCTATGGAGTCATAAAAAAAAAAAAAAACAAAAAACAAAGCCTTGGAGTAGACGTTTGAAAACGAATGCTTAGGTATAGCACTTAACGAACAACAAATTTTTAGATATTTTAAAATTAAATATCACTACTTTCAAACATTAGAGGAGCGAGAAATGTTATATGAAAAGATAAAAACTTGCAGACGGCCGTGAAGACAGACAAAACATCAAAACCAAGTCGAGAGGAAGCTTCCAACCTTGTAAATACTGAAGACCTATGTAGATTCACCCCAAGATGGGGAGGACATTAGGACATTAGCACAGTCTGCTCATAAGTTAGCAAATATTTTGAATGTTGACTTCCAACTAAGAGAGTTTGGTTAACTTCTATTCCTTTAATCTTACTTTTTTCTCCCCTACAACCATCTCCTTCTCCGTCGCTCTTCTTGCAACTAACAAATCTAAACGAAGTCGCGTAGAGGAAGTAGGAAGGAGATGCTAGCTGAATGTTCCATAATCATCCAGAGTCGTCAAGGAGGTGGAAGTGAATCAAGATAATATAAAAAAGTTTCTTCGTTCTCCTCACATTATGCAGAAAAGGCTGACTCAATGCAAGCCATCTGTGTTACTGAAATGAAGGCAGATTCGGAATTCTAAGCTCAGAAATACTACTACGTTTGTAGGGAGAATCACAGAGTGTTTGGGCAACATTCTACTTAAAATATGTTTAAGGGAATGAACTTATTTTTGTTCTTAATTAATGTCATTACAGTAAAATTCCTCCACAGACCTTCGTAGAGTCGTGGTTATTATGTTTTCATTTGAATCTAAGGTTAGTTGATTCGAATTTCGCCAAGGGTGATACAATTTTTAGCATTGTTATTCCAGAAGAGAAGTTAACAGCCTGTCTTCAACCGTATATTTACATCACATACACAAATTCCACAATTTGGGACATCTGTCCGAAATCTACGGCTGACCACTAGGATCCAGAATACAAAGCAGAGGTTAAGTTAAAAATACAATATGATTGCGGAGAGAATACGGAACAATGATAAATTTAAAAATAAAGTACAATTTGATTTCGGAGAAACATGAGATGAAAATACATTGAAGAATAATGAAATTAAGTAAAAATAATTACATAGTATTGTACAAGTGATTGTGTAAAATGGATAATGAATCTCTCAATACAAATTTTGTTAATGTCCTCGTTAGAAAATTTAAGACAAAGGAGAATGGTTTTGGTTAACTTAAATGAAGTTCCCCTAGCGTCAAAAAGAAGTCCTTTCACTTCCCATGTATTAATATTCATTTTGTATCTCTCACTGAAGTGAGGAATACATGGGTTGTAAATAGACTTCTTTTCATCGTTAACGTTATTGGCTTGTTGATCATTCTTCTCAAAACGGACAGTGGGGTCAAGAATGAGGCTTCTTTGATTCCGGCAATCGATGGCTATAAGTCTGCTCTTGTCGTTGACCCATTCTCACCCAAGCAGTGCACTTCTTCGTAAGAGTGGTTGCGATGGAGCTTCTCACTTTATGGTGGCGATTGTTCCTCAGTAGTTCTCCTTTAGAGCAATAACCCAAAACATGCCCAAGGGTTTCTACTTCGCTGCATCCTGGATGACGACACTTTTGATCTTGAAAGGAACGACATGGCACCGATCATATTTCTGCGATGTTCCTGCTAGAGAAATGGAGCTAAATGACAGCTGTGAGCAATATGGAATGAAATAAATATGCAAATACGACGGAGCATGGTCATAGGCAGAAAATACAGAAAGTAAACTTGCGAATTCTAAATGGGGCAATAGATCAACTGGACAGCTTCAGATACTTGGGGTGTACTATAAGCAGTAACGTGAGCTGCTACCAGGAAGTGAAAAGGAGGATAGCAATGGCCAATGAAGCTTTTAATAGAAAAAGAAACATCTTCTGCGGTCCTCTGGAAAAAGAACTAAAGAAGATACTAGTGGAATGCTTAGTGTGGAGTGTGGAATTTTATGGAGACATTACCACGAAGTGAAGAGAAACGACTAGAAGCATTTGAAATGTGGATATGGAGAAGATACTAAAATCGTATATGACGTGGTATATGTGCACATAGGACTCATGTTAAGGCCTACAATATTTCTTATGTGTGTCGGTTAACACCGTTAAAAATTGAAATGGATAAAATATAAAATATCGTCACACTTATACATATACGGCATGTTAAGTTTGAAATTTCATGTGGAAAATTGACGTTATTATTAATTGTACAAATTAATAGAAATCAACATATTTCCTGTAAATATATTAAACTATTACTACATATAACTCTTGACTTCACCTGTTAATGTTATAATAATAATAATCAAATATCTTGGAGCAACAGTAACAAATATAAATGATACTCGAAAGGAAATTAAACAGAATAAATATGGGAAAGGCCTGTTATTATTCGGTTGAGAAGCTTTTATCATCCAGTCTGCTGTCAAAAATTCTGAAAGTTAGAATTTATAAAACAGTTATAATACCGATTGATATTTATGGTTGTGAAATTTGGACTCTCACTTTGAGAGAGGAACATGGGTTAAGGGTGTTTGAAAATAAGGTGCTTAGGAAAATATTTGTGGCTAAGAGAGATGCAGTTACAGGAGAATGGAGAAAGTTACACAACGCAGAACTGCACGCATTATATTCTTCACCTGACATAATTAGGAACATTAAATCCAGACATTTTAGATGGGCAGGGCATGTAGCACGTATGGTTGAATCCAGAAATACATATAGAATGTTGGTAGGGAGGCCGGAGGGAATAAGACCTTTGGGGAGGCCGAGACGTAGATGGGAAAACAATATTAAAATGGAATTGAGAGAGGTGAGATATGATGGTAGGGACTGGATTAATCTTTCTCAGGATAGGGACGGATGGCGGGCTTATGTGAGGGCGGCAGTGAACCACCGGGTTCCTTAAAAGCTATAAGTAAGTAAGTAAGTAAGTAAGTAAGTAAGTAAGTAAGTAACATGTTGTAGCAAATGTTGATTTGGAATAAGAATGATAAGTCATATGATAGAAAAAAATATATATTTCATAACTTTGTAATTGACTTGTTTCAAAACCAAAAATGAATTGTAAAATACATAAGACAACAGACAAATATCCAGTCCTGTGGACAAAAGATAAATTTCTTGCAATGCTCAAGCCAGCAATCGAAGCTCGTACCATTTGGTTGGGAAGCACACGTGCTTTCCACATTGTCAGGACTGCGGTCCCATTTAATTTAATTTTTTAAGTACCTACTGTTAGATAAAATATTAAAACTTGTATTAAAGAGTTCCTGGTGCATTCACCACAGGAACTACAGCATCTCTTTTTATTATCTAGTTTTATGCAGCATGTGTAGCAACAGCCATAAAGTTGTGAAGTATAAAACTGACTCACAAAATCGGCGGTCACGAACCGTAACCTGGATATTATTCCGACAGGCATAGAAAGGGATGGAGGGGTGTTGGGATAAAAAAAATTGGGGTGAAGAAGGAAAGGGGACGTGCGCTGTGCAAATATTACACAATAACTCCATTTAGATCAGTCCTGTCACACTAACATCTTAGAAGATACAAGTAGACAGAGAAGTGTAAATTGTGGCACATTTCGTGATCTTTATTGCTAGCAGTTCTTACTTATGTGTTTGTTTGGGGGCGGCATAAAGGAAACAATAAATATTCATGAACGAGTTATAATAATTTGAAGCCGTGAAAGCCTGAGAGGCGACACTTCAAGTCTGAATGAAATAAGACCATTTCAGAAAGACGCTTACTGACATTGTTGTAAGTTGATTTTAAGACGGTGAATGCTTTATCCAGCATTGGGCCAGGGGGCACAAACTTATCTCCGAATTGAAAGTTACCTTCTTCCTCTCTCTCTCTATTCTTTCTTTTTCCAGCAGTAGGCAAAAACTAGCAAGAACACATAAAAGAAATCTTAAAAGCAAACGAACAAGGAGAATAGAAAATAAAAAAAAATCGGACAGAAAATGGGATTTTGATGTAAACGTGATTTATTCAGGGAGACTATAAACCTCCACCAACATTGAGGAATCGCGACGCACAGAAACAAAGGACGACAACGTTTCAGATCTAAATGATGTCGTTGGGGACAAAAACCACATATATCCAATGGAATGCTACCAAAAGTGTCAGTTGCAGCCAAGCCTACAGATTTACTGCATTAGCCTTGTTTTAAATTGATTAGAGCGACTTACTTACTCACAAATGGCTTTTAAGGAACCCGCAGATTCATTGCCGCCCTTACATAAGCCCGCCACCGGTCCGTATCCTGTGCAAGATTAATCCAGTCTCTATCATCATACCCCATCTCCCACAATTCTATTTTATCCTCCCATCTATGTCTGGGCCTCCCCCAAGGTCTTTTTCCCTCCGGCCTCCCAACTAACACTCTATATGCATTTCTGGATTCGCCCATACGTGCTATATGCCCTGCTCATCTCAAACGTCTGTATTTAATAATCCTAATTATGCAAATCTAGTCTTTCAGGTGAAGCTCCCTGTAAAGCAGATTTGAATAATTTCAAGGGAAAAGTTGTTCCGGGGCCGGGTATCGATCCCGGGACCTCTGGTTGAACGTACCAGCGCTCTCCCAACTGAGCTACCCGGGAACTCCACCAGACACCGTCTCAACTCTTCCCTTTATATCCACACAACTCGCGTGGGCTGACGAAACGCCAGAGATCCACATCGAGTGCACACAAACTCTGTGCGACTTGGAATTGTGGTTTTCTGTTAACGTACACAGTGACATATATATTATGCAAATCTAGTCTTTCAGGTGAAGCTCCCTGCAAAGCAGATTTGAATAATTTCAAGGGAAAAATTGTTCCGGGGCCGGGTATCGATCCCGGGACCTCTGGTTGAACGTATCATCGCTCTCCCAACTGAGCTACCCGGGAACTCCACGAACAAGGAGAATAGAAAATATAAAAAAATCGGCGTTTCGTCAGTCCACGCGAGTTGTGTGGATATAAAGGGAAAAGTTGAGACGGTGTCGGGTGGAGTTCCCGGGTAGCTCAGTTGGGAGAGCGCTGATACGTTCAACCAGAGGTCCCGGGATCGATACCCGGCCCCGGAACAATTTTTCCCTTGAAATTATTCAATCCTAATTATGTCAGGTGAAGAATACAATGCGTGCAGTTCTGTGTTGTGTAACTTTATCCATTCTCCTGTAACTTCATCCCTCTTAGCACCAAATATTTTCATAAGAACCTTATTCTCAAACATCTTAATCTCTGTTCCTCTATCAAATTGAGAGTCCAAGTTTCACAACCATACAGAACAACCGGTAATATAACTGTTTTCATCATCATCATCATCATCATCATCATCATCATCATCCTTCACGAATTAGGCCTCTGTAGACCTGTTTCGGCCCCATCTAGCAGTCTTCTAAAAGGTCTCCCTGGTCGACGATGTCCTCTAGGTTTATACTGCATCATAATTTTTGGGATTCTTGAATTTTCCATTCTTCTTACATGATCTAGCCAATTGAATTTGTATCTGCTGATTTTTTCTTCTACTGACTCTACTTCTAATTGTTCTAAAATTTGTTCATTCCTTTTTCGGTCTAAAAGAGAATATCCTGCTCTCCTGAAAAATTTCATTTCCGTTGCTTTGATTCTGTTCATGTCTTTTTTCTTTAATGTTCAAATCTCGCTTCCGTATAAAAGGGAGGGTAATGCTAGTGTAATATATATTTTTATTCTTGTAGATTTTTGTACTAATTTAGCTTTTAATGTATTGTTTATTATTCCTAGAATTTGTGTAAATTTGGTAATTTTCTTGTTCACATCTTTTTAATTTGGATAAGATATTTCACAACCCAAATAATTGAAATTTTCTTCGAGGCATTGGTTATTGTGTATTATCTTACTTCTGACTGGGTCTTGTCCTAAAAATGCCATTACTTTTGATTTTTGTGCTGAAATTTCCATCCCAAAATCTTTTAATATTTTTTTATGCTCGACCATGCCGAAATGTACTAATTATACATCTGGTAGCAGTCCTTTAGTGCGTGTCATTAAAGTACACCTACTCATTAAAGTACAGATCTTCAGCCAATGATAACTCAGCTTACATGTGTTCAGCCAATAACAAGTAAGCTTTGTACCGTTATAAAACCGCAAGTATCGATTATTCTCGGATATGCAATCGAAAGAGACGCTGGAAATCCAATACTGTCGCAGAAAGTTATGTTATGTTACTATGATAATTAGCGTTAATTGTAAATAATATTCAAATAAATTCAATTTGTCATCTCGTTTTTCAATGTCGAATTCAATAATCAAGGTTATAATATTATAATATTATCAAGTTTAACGGGACTACGTCAAGGTCAATGACATTATTGTTCCTCGGAAAAAATCAATACTTTCGCGTCTGCGCACATCTCACAATTCACGACCTAGAACAAGGTCACTTCCGATCTTGACAGATCGTTTCATAAATATCCATACTCGATTCTTAATTACTATCATTATAGGCTCGTTGCATAATGTACTAATTTAATGTATATAATCCTCTTTGTAAATTATCCTCTGAATTGGAAATTATGACTTGATCATCGGCATAGAGTAAGATATTTAGTGTTAGAGCACTGGTTATTTTGATTCCTGATGTGTAAATTTGGTTCCATTTTAAAATAATTTCATTCGTATAAATATTAAATAAACTGTTTTATAAATTCTAAATTTAAGATTCTTTGACAACAACTTCTGAACCGAATAATAACAGTCATTTCGCATATTTATTCTGAGTTTAATTTCCTCCCGAGTGTCATTAATAGTTCATAGTATTTTGTTGTTTAATTCGTAAATAACTCTTGTATACATGTAACTCTCATCTTAATCAAATTGTTGAATTCTTTGTAAGTTCATGCATATGTATATATATATATATATATATTCTTTTTCCTGGTTGAGTGGAAGAGAAGGCCTTACAGCCTTAACTCTGCCAGCTAAAATAAATCATTATTATTATTATTATTATTATTATTATTATTATTATTATTATTATTATTATTTGTTATTGTTGCTCCGAGGTATTTGAATTTGTCCACCTCTTCGAAGGATTAATCTCCAATTTTTATATTTCCATTTCGTACAATATTCTGGTCACGAGACATAATCATATACTTTGTTTTTTCGGGATTTACTTCCAAATCTATCGCTTTACTTGCTTCAAGTAGAATTTCCGTGTTTCACCTAATATTTTGTGGACTTTCTCCTAACATATTCTCGTCATTCGCATAGACAAGAAGCTGATGTAACCCGTTCAATTCCAAATCCTCTCTGTTATCCTGAACATAATAATTTCGAAATAAATTTATTCGAATTTGAAGTTGAGTCTTCGACGATCTAGATGTTCCTATATAACTGCTATGTATCTATTGTGATAATAGTAATCATTACATTGTAATCGATATCACTGTAATCGTCACAGAAGTTGTCGTTATTGTCATCATGCTTATAATCCTTGTCATTGTCGAAATCATAATTGATAGTAATAAATGGTGTATGTAATGAAAAACGTCTACCTGTTTCCAGAGGAAGTGAGAGTACTTATAAAGACGTCGCAGTAACTTTACTGTAATAGAAAAATATCGCCCGACCTTTCTGGAGCTTCAGCTTATTACTAGAGCTTGCAAAACTCGGGTCTTTTCTCATGTGTATGTAAATCCTAGAAGCAATTTGAAAGCTGAATACTCACTTACAAGTGACGAGCTGTTTAGAAGTGGAGCATGTACTGTACTACTGTAGTTTCTTGAGTAAGAGATAAAGCCTGAGGGAGAATTCAGCTTGACAGGCCGTAGTAGACGTTTGTACATTTTCAGGTGTACTGGAGATGATTCCTGCGGCAGGAAAACCACGTTGGGGCTTACACTTGGTTGAAGAAATGAATTGCTTTGTAATCCATACATCACCACTACATAATAATACGGATTGAAATGTTTACAATTTGATACAGAACTGCTGCAGCAGTTCAAAGACAAATCAGGTACAAACACCCGCTATGTTCAGCTCACGCATGAGTGATATTCAGATCAAAGGAATGATGTTACATATATTAGTTATATTCATTACATCTAACAGCATGGGAGGAAATATGTACTCCACCTGATGAGTATCAACTTGCCACATTCAGGGCAGTAATACATATAGGCCTATACTGGAACGAGTTGTCCAGCGAGAGAAACGATGTAACAGTTGAGTTTAGTATCCATTAGCATTGCAGTGCCAAGTCTATTTTAAAGTGCAGTATAGTTGCATAAATATTGTCACTAAAACGTCCTATTATTATTATCATTATTATTATTATTATTATTATTATTATTAGCTGCTTTTAAGGAACCTGCACGTTCATTTCTGCCCTCACATAAGTCCGCCATCGGTCCCTATCCCGTGCAAGATTAATTCACTCTCTATCATCACATCCTATCTTCCTCAAGTACATTTTAATATTATCCTCCAATCTACGTCTCGACCTCCCCAAAGGTATTTTTCCCTCTGGCCTCCCAACTGAAATTCTAGGCTATGTGCATTTCTGGATTCGACCTAATGTGCTACATGCTCTGCCCATCTCAAACGTCTGGATTTAATGTGCCCAAATGTATTTTACTCATATCTGTAGGTCTACTGATAACAGGGCATTCAAAAACTAATGACAACGTAGTTACTGTTTCACACTAAATTTATTTAGGTTACTTTTGGTATTATATGAATACTCCAAATACAGTCCACTACCATGTCAACAATACGTTGACAAATCCTTGGGAGATGGCGGACTCCATCTGCAGCATCATTTCTGGATGTGTCTCTCACTGAATGATCTAAAGCTCTTTGGTTGTCTTGATTGAAAGTGAATGCCTCGCTTCCACCCCTCTCGCAATAGTTCATTGTGGTACAACTTCTCTCCCATAAGATTATTTTAATACCCTAAAGCACCGAGTTGCATTTATTTTCACTAGAAACTTTAATTTTTATGGAGCATCTACTGAACATTTGTCAGGGCTGTATTATGTGCTACAAATCAGAAACAGTTCCTATAGTCCAAAATACGGTTACTTAAAGACTTTTATTAATAGTCCATATTTATGCAACATTCGTTTCCCTACTACTTACTAAATGATTCCGGTGCTCACCGCTAGGAGTGCTGATTTACAGTATTGTTGCCATTACTCATCGAATTCTCTAGTATATCGACATTTATATCCCTTATTTATTTATAGAAATTGATAACACATCGATGTTATACAGACATGATAGAATATATCGAGAAGCACATCTCTAGATGGTAGTCCCATTATTACAGTGTTGATTTAAAAAAGACAGTATATAATTTACGTTGAGTTTAAATCTATAGGGGAACAACTTAGAAAACTCAGTTGGTTTGCGCATGCGTCAATCTTAAAGAGTGACACAATATACTATTCACCTTCTCCTTCCTAATTGTCAACCAACTGCGGAAGAAGGCGTTACTTAAGTAGACTTTCCATGAAGTAGAATATTTTCGCATTTTTTATACTTAATAATAACTCTAAAAGTAGTAGTCAGAGTCTAGTAGGAAAAAAAGCATGTTGAAGATTATTGTTTGCAGATTTTTAAAATGTTTGAACCATCGCAATATAACAAATGTAAGACTCCTTAATTGAGGTTTGTTTTATACTACTACTGTAGTGTGAGCAAATATGTTTTTGAAGTAGAAAAACGATCAGCGATAATTTTTTTTGAAGAGATAAGTAGGTAGTTGCAGTGTATGAAATCGTCTAAATAGATTCTATTTTATGTTGAAAAACAAACACGTTAATAGAATGAATCATGAAGATATTATCACTTGTTAAGTTTATGTCTGACTGCTCGCGGTCCGTCAAGTAGCGCGTACATAAACATTATTTATCTTAAAAACCCAACCGTGCTTTAAAAATAAGCATTTATTGATTTGATTGACTTCATTTACTTAAAGGGGACAGACTAAAATGTTTAGTCAGTTGTCTCCAGTCTTTTCAATTGGGTTTTGAAACATAAATTGGATTCCCACTTAACGTAAACAAACGATTGTGCCGCCGCCTTCTCGAATATGGATAAGAAAAGTGGAAGAAATGTGTTGAGCACGTTAAAAATAACAGAGAAGAATATTTTTCTAGTGCTAATGTAATAGAGAGTGAAACTGACAGAATAATTTCGTTAGAATGTTTCATTGATAGCAGTGATGAATCAGATGACTTGTCAATCAGTAGCGACAATAGTTCAGATTAATGGAGGGAAACTCCGACTCCGACTCCAGCGCAGCAGTAAGGTTTAGTAACCTCCTACAGCGGAGTTTTGGCAGTTAACAGTTGTTTAGGGAGGTGAAAATTAACCTTCTGAAGAAATGAATATGCACTACTCTACTACATATGAAATAATCGTCCTCTTCATTTCCAAATGAGCTACTGTACATGACGGACTGTTTTAATACTTGCTTATCTAAAGAATTACTCACTCGTACCCTGGTCAAAGAAAAAGCAAATAAAAATTTACAAGAATGAAAATAAAACTACTACCTACGGATAGACAGTCTGTCGGACGATTCGTTCCGTGAAGTTGCAGGAACATTTTAACAGTCTGGAAGTGAGGGCTGGAGGGGGGAGAAGTTAAAAGAAAAAAAGAAGGAAGATCGTAATGCGCGTGCTGAATGAAATGGTAATTTTTGTTGGAGGAACATCAAATTTGAATTATTCATTTTAGTCTATGAGAGTAACTTTCTTCTTTAAAAAAAGCGCATAAGTAGAAAGAAAAAAGGAAAATAACTTGTGTAAACGAATTATTCATGAAATGTTGATTTTTAAACTTGATTTTATTGTGACGATACTTTAAACTTAGTGTAGTACAGTCACGTATTCTAAAGACCCCGTAGAAGTTTATTTATACTCCATTTGCTTACATTTGGAAATACGAAAAGAACAATATAAACCATTAGACAATTTGAAAGCTATTAATGTATACTTTATCTCCACCTGTATAACCTTTACATTATTATTATTATTATTATTATTATTATTATTATTATTATTATACAGCATTTAAAATATGTAAACGAGTTTAAGAATTTGTCTTCATGAAAAAAATACTAATGTAGGACAATTTAAAAATATTGAAGGTCTCTATAATATTATGATAATTAAAAAAATAATAATTCACCCAATATAAACTTTAGTATACGCCATCTTCAGTCGATATTACAGGTATTATAATTATTTTTCTATACTTTCTTTTTATAATGAAAACTGAAAAAAATGCAGATTTTTATAAACATGTGTAATTGTACAGCATCATCATCATCATCACATCATGTCACAAGGTATAGGCCATTTGGCTGTTCTGTTAATAAGGGATATGTAATACAGTAAGTTTATATATTTTAAATTGTCTTCCGATCTTCTTCTTAATTATATTATATTATATTATATTATATTATATTATATTATATTATATTATATTATATTATATTATATAGGGTAATCATTGGTAATTTCGTGGCAGTGGTTATTTCATGATACTTTTTCTTTGCTCTTTTGTGAACTAGCCAATGGTGTTACGAGATCCAAATTTCCGCCAAGGGATTGCATATGTTGTCCAGTTTCCAGAAACATACAGCTAAGCTTTGTGTGACTATTGTAGCTGCTTCAGTGAGCTTTTATGTTTGGAGAGAGCAAGTTTGCGTCGACTTCTCAGGCATACAAATTTTGTGGATGTTTGTAATTACATTACAGGCTAATTACTAAAGGTAAGCATATGATATTTGGTACAAAGATTTATTGTATCTTCATGAAATTTTAGGAAATGTTTTTGGAATTTTAGATACAGCTGTAGTCGCTATATAGGCTTAGCTTTACTGATAGAAATCTTAGCTGTCTGAGGCGAAATTTTGTTGAGCATTAAGTGTTACAATTTTTAAAATAGTATAAAATGTATTACAATAGGAATTTTAGAAATCTGAAGACAAGATGTGATAAGAAAAAAGAAAACGGAGACGCAATGGGTTCAGTGTAGCTTCTGTTTGATTTGTTATCATGCTAAGTGTCAATGATAAGTGCTGGATGACTTGCAAGAATTGTGACAGAAGATGGAAAATGGCTCCACCATTTTGGACCGGAGACAGAGGCAGACAATGGAGTGGCATCATGCAAATTCACCAAAGAAAGAGAAATTCAAAAGTACACCTTCGGCAGGAAACGTTATGGCTAATGTGTTTTTCGATTCAGAAGGACTCTTGCTTGTGGACATCATGCCACACGGAACCACCATTAATCCTGACGGGTATGTTGCAACTCTCAGGAAACTTCAAGTACGACTGAGTCGTGATTGACGACATCGGGAGAAGCAGGATGTTCTGCTATTGCACGACAATGCACAGCCATATGTCAGTCACAAGACCACAGACCAGATCAGAAAATTCGGATAGACAACACTGAAACATCCGCCTTACAGTCCTGAACTGGCACCGTGCGATTACCATCTCTTTGGTAAACTGAAGGATCTCTTCGCGGAACGAGGTTAGAAGATGACTTCCTTGTGCACGCTGCTAAAGAGTGGCTCAGACGTGTTGGTCCAGACTTTTACCGTGCTGGTCTACAGGCCCTCGTTCCTAGGTTACGTAAGGCAGTTGAAAGGGACGGGGATTATGTGGAAAAGTGACATTTTGTTCCTTAAGGATGTATCTACATTCTGTGAAAATAGCAAAGCTGTAGGGTAAAAATATAATTTTTGAACAAACGTTATGCATTACTTTTGGAGTTACCCTAGTAATATAGGCTATAGTAAAGTCCGTAATAAAAGTGTTCACCATTTCAGGGCAAAGAAGATCCCTTTTCAATTTTAATTCTTACTCCGATGTAATTCTTATTATGTGTTGATATGTATTTCTATGTTTTCTTGCTATGAATATTAGACGGAATTACTATGTTTGAAGTCTTGTAACAATAAATGAGAATTTCATTTGACTTTAATGAATTTTTCCATAATTCTTCTACCTCTCACGAAATTATCAATGCAATATCACGAAATTACCAAGGTTATCACGAAATAACCAACCTTTCAGCTTAAGTTGTAAAAGTGGTTTTCGGCACACATTCAAGAACGTGTCCAATCTTTTATGTCTCCAGATTTGTACAGCAAGTTATCGTCTTTTAGATGAAAAAATCGGAATAAGGATATATTTACACATTTGCATTTTAAATTAGTTTTCATGAAATTATCACGAAATTACCAATGTTTACCCTATTATATTATATTATACATTATATTATATTATATTATACATTATATTATATTATATTATATTATATTATATTATATTATATTATATTATATTATATTATATTATATTATATTATATTATATTATTCTATATTATACTGCTAATTTTAGTTAATAATAAATTCTTTTAGAGACAGTACATGTTTCCATTATGAAGATATTTTTTTGTATCTTAATGTACTATGCTGATATTATTTGCTGGTTCTACAGAATGTTACAAAAAGCATTCAATAATTTTAAGAGGTAGTAGGATTCATCTAAAGAAGAAAAATGTAACAAATGTGGATCCCAAAATAAATATCTTGAGAGATGTGAGTACTTGTTCATTAAACATCATAGGAGATGCTGAATGTGATTTTCATTAAAAAAAAGAGCATTCAATAATATTCTGAGAGGTGATAGTGTTTATGAAAACAAGACAAAAATGTCTAATAAATATGGAACCTAAAAATTTATATTTTCCGAGACATGAGTACATTTTCATCATTAAAATAGGAGAATTCTGATGCAATTTTCATTAAAAAAAGAAAAAATAAAAAAAGCATTCAATATTATTCTGAGAGATGATAGTGTTTATGAAAACAAGACAAAAAATACCTAATAAATAGGGCTCCTAAAGTTTATATTTTCCGAGACACGAGTACATTTTCATCATTATCATAGGACAATGCTAATGCAATTTTCATAAAAAAAAAAGAAAGAGGAAAAAGAGCATTCAATAATAATCCGAGAGATGGTAGTGTTTATGAAAACAAGACAAAAAATATGTAATAAATATTGGTCCTAAAATTTATATTTTCCGAGACACGAGTACATTTTCATCATTATCAGAGGAGAATGCTAATGCAATTTTCATAAAAAAAGAAAGAGAAAACAGAGCATTCGATAATATTGTGATAGGTGATAGTGTTTATGGAAACAAGACAAATAATATCTAATAAATATGGGTCCAGAAATTTATATTTTCCGAGACACGAGTATATTTTCATTATTATCATGCAATGCAATTTTCATTTTAAAAAAGAATAAGAAAAAAGAGCATTGAATAGTATTCTGAGATGATGTGGTGTTCATACTGATGTAATTTTCATGAAAAAAAAAAAAAGAACATTCAATACTATTTTGAGATGCTGTAGTGTTTATCAAAACTAGACAAAAAATTCTAATAAACGTGGGCCCAAAATTAATAACTTTCGACATATGAGTATTTATTTATCAACAACACTGGAGTAGTTCAATATGATTTCCATTAAGAAAAACGAGCATCCAATAATCTAGGAGGTGGTAGTGTTTGTCAAAACAATAAAAAATGTCTAATAAATATGGGTCCTAAAATTGTTATCTTCCGATGATATGAGTTGTTCTTCAATATCATAGGAGATGCTCAATACGATTTCCAGTATAATGGAATTTCGGAAGTTGGGGACACTACGATCCAGCACAGCGATCTTTCAAGATCTATTGCGCTAATCTTCAAGCTAGATGCATTACCAAACCCAGACCGGCTGAATACACTAAGATCCGCTGCGTAGCCACGTTTTGCGCAGGCAATTCCACTCGTCTCTTTGCCAGCCTCCTCCGTTCGTCTCCAGCCGGCATTCTGAGAATGCTATAGAACAGTGGTTGTCAGCACTCGCTGAAATGGGTTACCGATAGGGTGACCAGACGTCCTCTTTTGTCCGGACATGTCCTCCTTTTTAGGCCTTTGTCCGGGGTCCGGGCGGATTTTAAAAAATCAAGAAATGTCCTCCTTTTCGTAACTTGTATGCCTGATATTTTGAAATTATCTGATTTGACGCATTTTTCAAGTAATTTACCTGTATGTGGCAGCAGCATTGAAGTAATACTCTTTGCCAAAGAACGTAACTCTCTTTGCTCCTTCTTGTTATGAACATTGCTCAGAGGTAGCTAATAAATCGAGAAATGGAGGTGCGAATGTAAATTTAAATATATATTTTCTGTCCTCTTTAATAATTATAGTTTCCTTCACTTTCATATGTAGCTACGTAACTGTAAAATCATTATTATTAAATTTTTTCATAATTATTTTATAATAAAATAGATATTAACATGCTTTTAATTATGATATAGGCCTAAGCTTTAAATCTATACTGTAAATATTTTGCAATAAAACAAATATTGACGTAATTTTAAGTATAATACAGACCTCAGCCTAAATTTAAGTACATATTTTCTGTCCTAATTTTTCGAACAATTTTCTCCTTTTTGAAGTTTTGTGTCCTCTTTTTATCTTTGTGAATCTGTCACCCTAGTTACTGGTAAGCAGTGCATGGCGACACGCACCCTCGTGCAGGAGAAAGCATACCCGCTAGCAGCCACGAAAGCACGCTGGTGCTATAAGAGACCTGCGGGTAAGTGACGCTAGCCCGAGAGTGCAGTGTTCTGATGACTGCTGCTGTAGAACGTTGACGGAATGGAGAAATGTTGACGGAATGATGTAGATGTGTAAAATTTGGAAAACGGAGAACCCGAGAAAAACCCCAACTGCGATCTAGTCCGTCACAGATGTCACTGTGGTTCCTTCAATGAAAAACATCAAACCTCACCGGGACTCATTACACCTGGTCATTTTTACGAAGCATCAATTTCACGCACGAAGGACACGCCTTAACGATGCAGCAGGTGATGTTGCGGTTTTACAGATATGTTTGCTTTCACTGTTGACCACGCAGAAAATTAACATAATTTAGATTTAAAAGGGAAATATATTATGTCCTATTAATGCGTAAATATGAAAAAAAATTTCTAATTTTATTGAAAGGCGGGTTTAAAATGTACAGTTTTATTTCCTCTGTAAATGTGTTATTTTCCTGTATACCTTGATGTAATCACCATTTTATGACATCCGTTCATTCTGAAAATGTCATGATATACTGATCATGATCACTCATGTAAACACTAGAAAGACCAAAATAATAGTCTTGTGTTATAAAGTGGTATTGTTGGTCATCTTTCAGTAATCATAATTGAAATCTCTATCACAACAAGAGGTAGTAAAGCACAACGCCATCTATAATATCATATTGTACTAATGCGAGGTATATCATTCACAAAGTAATTCTGTAGGATAACAAAACGGTGAATAATTTTACTTAATCTATTGCAAAGAAAAGGAACATGTTTATCCCAACGTCAGTGCTGGTCGATTATTATTCTGAAATATTTAACTTGAGAAGATTCATTTATAATAGGACAGTTATAATTCTTAGAAGAACAAATTGGAAGTACGATTTTTTTTAAATATACAAGAGCGAATCAGGAGTTTTCATACAAACAGATGTTACAGAAAATGATACAACTGTAGTTTTAGTTCGATTTGAGAAAAATAAACAGCAACTTTTTCACTGCGCATGATAGCTCAACCTTAGGCAATAATGGTACTGTACATACATACATACATACATACATACATACATACATACATACATACATACATTAAGTAAGTGTTCTGCCCATGGGCAGGCCTTTCACTGCAAACCCAGATTTCTACAATAGAGTGGAGTGAGTCTATACATGAAATTGTTTTTTATCTGTTTTCTAAATGTAATAGTTGCAAAAATCTGTCTTTTCACTTAATTTAGGAATGTGAAAAATATGGAGTTTCTATAATTAATTTTTGAGGTGCCCCAAGAGTTTTCAAGTTTCTTAATATTGTAATGTTTTTGCCTTTTTGTATATTTGTTCTATTATTTTGTTTTTCATTATATTGCTATAGAATAAATTGCTGTGAAACCACATATTTGAACTTTATTTGAAGAATTTAAATTCGGATTGCAGTAAACAGTATTTTTTCTGTATTGATCATGGTAAGCACGAATCAGTTGTATTGTTCTTGTATGACTGACTGTCGGAATAAATGCATTTATCCACATTTCCTTACTTTTGATAGCAACTCTTTCTGAAATCTCTCCAACAGTATGTTCTTTTGACTTGAAGTCAGGTTTTAATTCATTCTTCGTCCATAGATAATATTTCATTACGACATGGTATTAGGTAATTGTGATGGATATATTATTTTAATGTACCGAAGTACATATGATATTTCCATGCAGATATTCTGCGTCATCATACAATGAAAGAGTAATGGAACGGAGAAAAATTCTCTCCGGTGCCGGGATTTGAACCCAGGTTTTCAGCTCTACGTGCTGATGCTTTATCCACTAAGCCACACCGGATACACCCCGGCGTCGGACAGAATCGTCTCAGATTAAGCTCCAACTCTTGGGTTCCCTCTAGTGGCCGCCCTCTGCACTACGTCATAGATGTCTATGAACGTAGGACCGAAGTCCACACATGTTCCATTTTTCTCCGTTCCATTACTCTTTCATCGTATGATGACGCAGAATATCTGCATGGAAATATCATATGTACTTCGTGATTTAAGACGGCGCTTATTCCGTCGGATCCCGGCCAACTAGTCACTCATAACGAGTGCACCTCAGCACATGTGTGGACTTCGGTCCTACGTTCATAGACATCTATGACGTAGTGCAGAGGGCGGCCACTAGAGGGAACCCAAGAGTTGGAGCTTAATCTGAGACGATTCTGTCCGACGCGGGGTGGTATCCGGTGTGGCTTAGTGGATAAAGCATCAGCACGTAGAGCTGAAAACCCGGGTTCAAATCCCGGCGCCGGAGAGAATTTTTCTCCGTTCCATTACTCTTTCATCGTAATTGCGATAGGTTCAGCCCCTCCGGCATTCAAAATATAGGGCAGGTCAGAAGGTCAGATTTCTTGCCTTAATTAGAGCCATTGTTCTGATTTAAACACCGTGCAACTTCAGAAGAATGAATTTCCATTAATTACATCACACCTAAGAGTTTTGTGGTTATGCCCAATTTTCTTATAAATTGAGGTTTCTGCGACATTTCAAGATGAAATAACAGGGGATAAGAAATATGCAGAGTCTTTTAACATATATATTTTTCAAATTTTCCTAGTATCCTATTCAGATTAAACCGCTGGAGAACGTTCTCTCGCTAAAAAATCTGAACCTCCAAATTTTGTGAAAATTTCAAAATATGGTGCTCTTGGGACACCTCTAAATATTAAGCTAGAGAAAAAAAATTGCATTGATCTTTATGATATCACCCCACAACTTTTCCCTGGTATTACATTTAGATTCCATAAATTTCATATTTTCACTCCATACTATCCTACAATCTTCCCGATTTTCTGCTTTCCTCTTATTCTTCGCATAGGATCCCCATATCTTAATATCGTCTATCATCTGATATCTTCTTTTGCCCCGAACTCTTCTCCCGTTCACCATGCTTTCCAGTGCATCCTTCAGTAGGCAAAAATGCTGCATGTCATTACTTTTCATTATTGTTACTAACATTATTATTATTATTATTATTATTATTATTATTATTATTATTATTATTATTATTATGGAAATTTTAGTTGAAGTAAGTAAAGAGATAGGTTTGGAAGTAAATCCCGAAAAGACAAACTATACGATTATATCTGGTGACGAGAATATTGTACGAAATGGAAATATAAAAATTGGAAATGTATCCTTTGAAGAGGTGGAAAAATTCAAATACTTTGAAGCAATAGTAACAAATATAAATGACACTCAGGAGGAAATTAAACACAGGATAAATATGGAAAATGCCTGTTATTACTCGGTTGAGAAGCTGTTATCCAGTCTGTTGTCAAAAAATCTGAAGTTAGAATTTATAAAACAGTTATATTACCGGTTGTTCTTTATGGTTGTGAAACTTGGACTCTCACTTTGAGAGAGCAACATAGGTTAAGGGTGTTTGAGAATAAGGTGCTTAGGAAAATACTTGGGGCTAAGAGGGATGAAGTTACAGGAGAATGGAGAAAGTTACACAACACAGAACTGCAGATTTTAGAGAAGGGCAGGGTATGTAGCACGTATGGGCGAATCCAGAAATGCATATAGAATGTTAGTTGGGAGGCCGGCGGGAAAAAGACCTTTGGGGAGGCCGAGACGTAGATGGGAGGATAATATTAAAATGGATTTGAGGGAGGTGAGATATGATGGTAGAGGCTGGATTAATCTTACTCAGGATAGGGATCAATGGAGGGCTTGTGTGAGGGCGACAATGAAGCTCTGGATTCCTTAAAAGCCAGTAAGTAAGTAAGTAAGTATTATTATTATTGAGCTGCAGACATTGAATACTAATACATGCCACAGAATTAATATTACTCAAAGACTGTAGAATTTACTACTGCTACTGCTGTTATTACTATTACTATTATTATTATTATTATTATTATTATTATTATTATTATTATTATTATTGTTACTATTATTATTATTATTATTATTGTTACTATTATTATTATTTATTCATTCATTATTAATGGATAATAACTGTTCTATAGCTCAATATTAGTAAAAAATATGAACAAATCATATAAATTTGTAAGCTCTAGTCTCACAGAGCCTATATTTGAACTCGTTTTAACTGTAACGATAACTCTCTCTATATCTCTATAACGTAAATGTATACGAATATATGTACACTGCATTTGTAAGTGAAGTTAATTTCATTGTTAATCTAATGGCCTCCATAGATGATGTATTCATTTTACAGTGCAGTGTAAGTTACCGAACTTGCACGACATATTTTATTTTAAGCTTTAGTACGTTATAGTATCCAGATTACGTGGCGATTATTGTTTAAAGCATAACAAGACGAAAATTTATATAGGAAAATAATGTTTTATGGCATTTGGAAATGTTTCTGCAGGGAGTCCTTTTGTAACACGTCATACATTTTTTTTATACTTTACAGTCATATTTCAACAAAAAGTCTGTTGATTGAAAAACAACACGCAACCATTTACACACTGAAATATACATATGGGTGGCGACCACCAGTAGAGTTGTGGAATTGGAAATCTCTTAATGACTTTTGACTAGTAGACAGATTGTAATCCAATTTGGTACAATTGAAAAATGTGGGGTATGTGACGTTTGAAAAGAAGTGATTCTCTTTCAATATTTTTGCTACGGATAATCCCAATATTTTAGTAGATGAGTTAATTATAATGTTTCAGATACATATGTGAATATAATTATTAAATAGCATATGGTTGAAATTTACGAATGTGTCAAGTCAGTATGTAGGGAGTAAAAAAGTGAGGAATTTTTACTTAACCTTAATACTACAATTTTCAATTTTACCATGAAATGATGTATACGAAAGTGATTGAAAATGTATGAATTAGTTTCATGCCAGTGTTCCAGAAAAAGAATTCAGGATACAGAGAGTGACCAATTTATTTTCTTATTTCTAAATCGAAGAAAACTTCATTGTATATAATAATAATAATAATAATAATAATAATAATAATAATAATAATAACAATAATAATAATTTATTTTTAGCTGGTAGTGTAAAGGCCGTACGACTTTTTCTTCCATTTAACCAGCAAAAAGTATACATACATACATATATATGAACTTACAAGCTACAAAGAATACAACAATCTGATTTAGATAAAAATTATGTGTGTACAAGAGTTACTTATGAATTAATCAGTAAAATACTATGAACTATTTATTAAACAGTGAAATACAACGAATGTTTTGCAGGCTAGACAGAACACCAGGCGCACTTTATCATACATGAAACTAAAATTTTCTGAATACACAAACGGAGTACCAATTTAAGGAAATTTACTGTGTCTAAATAAAATGTGTTCGCGTGATATAGATCTACAATTGATTGGATACTTAAATACACTTATCTTCATAACTAATACATAAAGGAACAAGTAACTGGTAACTACAAAGGAAATAAGTGTTATCCATAATATGAAATATGATGTGTAAAGAAATACTAAAATAGCATAAATTATATTTACTTACTAAATAGAAGACCAAATGAATACATACATTCTAATGTAACATTTACACTTCAAACTCAAAATGCATTGCATCTGAAACGACTGTTGCTAATATATAATGCCTTTTAACTACTCTAAGCAGCTGCTTTATTATTTCATTAACGAATCATTTTTAAGAGACAGAGTGTTATTAACAAAAACAAAAGTACTTTCAAGCTCTAATACTTGTATGTTCAATATGTATGTTGTTGCTCTTGACGATACCCAACTGTAATATTTGAATGAATGAATGAATGAATGAATGAATGAATGAACCGATCAGTGAATCAGTGAATGGATATATGAATGAATGAATCAATTAGTCGATGAATGAATGAATCAGTGATTCCATGAATGGATCGATGGATGATTGATTGATTGTAGTATGAGAGGAAGAATTATCAATTAATTGGTAGGCTTACACTATGATAATCACGTCCTTGCAAGGGCTCTTGGAATTCCTGCATGGTTCAATGTGGTCTGTCTGCCTTTGCAATTCAGCCATTGAAAGTGAGAAACAACTCGAATCTTAGTTAAGCCGAATAAAGACACACTCCGCGAGACGGAAGACCTTTGCATACTGACTACAGCGCCAGACGTTCAGTAGCAATATATCATTTCTATTTTTTTTTTTTGTAATCGAATGTACACGACTACAGTTCAAACAAACGTATTGTATCCATGCTTTTGGTTTTGTGTTTGTGGTTATACGTGTAGTCTAAAATTTGTGCGTACTTCCGATACATTGATTTTCCACCTTAGTACAAAAATATCCACTTCGTGTCCATAGCTTGAGTTTCTTAGACCTATAGTAATATAATAATAATAATAATAATAATAATAATAATAATAATAATTTATTTATTTATTATTTATTTATTATTAATATTTGTGTGCTGAACAACAACCAGAGGCCAATTATAGTTCAGCAGAATACACAAACAGAAGATACAAAGGTACAAAAACAATTAAATAATATCTTAAATAAACAAAAACATACATAAATAAAATAGATAACAAGAACAGTTAATACTAATAATCAAAACGAAACTATACCTTAAAAGGATCTAAATTGTGCCCATGCAAATTGGTATATTTTATGCATCTACAGACTGGAGAAAGTGATTTAGAATTTCTGTTATAAATTTTTTTTTGAAATCTTAAACCTTTTGTAGGAATACGAAGGCTGATGTTGTTTATGATAGACTCACAATCAATATCACCCTTGATAACTTTGCAAAGAAATTGATAATCAAGATTTTGACGTCTAGAATAAAGGCTACAACAGTTAAAATATTTACAGGTAATCTCATAGTTAAAGTCAGAGGAATTGGGTATAAATCGAAAAGCACATAAGGAAATAAATTTTCTTTGAATATTTTCCAATTTAACCGAATCTGTTGAAGTAATGGAATTCCAGGCTACAGATGCATAATATTCAAGTTTAGATCTAACCAAAGTAAAGTGTAGAATTAATAGAGACTCTGGAGTAGAAAAAGAATAAGTTATATTCCTTATTAAACCAAGCATTCTTATTGAATGATTATAAATATATTGAACATGATCGTGAAAGTATAATTTAGAATCGAGTAGTACACCAAGATCTTTAATAGAATTTTTCCTAATAATACAGACGTTGTTAAGAGAATAGTTAAATTTTATGGAAGTAGTTTTTCGTGAGTACGAAATTACAAAAGTTTTTGTTTCATTAATTTTCATTCCATTAATATCAGACCAAAGTTCAATAGAGTTAATATCATTTTGAAGAGTTTGGCAATCGGCAGGACTATTTATTGAGCGAAAGATTTTGAGATCATCGGCAAATAACAGGTAGTTTGAACTTATTCTTTTACATATGTCATCTATAAATAATAAAAATAATAGAGGGCCCAATGTAGATCCTAGGGGAACTCCACATAAACAATTAAATGGGTCCGAGAGAGAATGACCTAGACGAACACAACATTGTCTATTAGTTAAATAGTTTTCAAACCAACTCACGTAATAATAATAATAATAATAATAATAATAATAATAATAATAATAATAATAATAATAATAATGAAGCCATTTTAATACCTTTATCTTAAAACAATAGCGGTATTCATGAAAGGAAAGTAATTCTTTGACATTTTAGAGCCATTACGTCATATGGAAGGAAAATAAGGGCGACAGTGATACTTCGGTGTAAGCTTATTCTACGTATGTGGGTTTTAAGCTTTCTCAATTATGGCCAGAGTCTTAGCAAGACTGACAGTTGCAGACTGAACTTTCAAGAATGAGGGACATTCTGTCATAAAACAAAGAGAGTTTTTCTCTCTCTCTCTCTCTAACACACTTCAAAGTATGGAACACGTAAGAGAAACAACAGTGCGTGAGGGAAAAAGCAATGGAAGATCTTCTCTACATTTCTTACAAACGGAGTAATAAAAATTCACAGCACGTCCTTGCTTTAACTTTAAGAAAACAAACGCGAGCAGAGAGGCGTGTTGGGAAGGGGAAGAAGCAGCACTCTAGATGCTGCTAGATCGCTCGCTAACAGGAAAATAACGTCTCTGAATTTTCAAACAGCGAAATCACCTTCCTTCCGAAATAAGCTTTAAGTGTTACACCCACCAAAATGTGCATGATCTTAAAAATATTAAAAAAACCGAGTGTCAAACGTTTATTTTTATTTAATTGCTGGTTAATTCTTTATTCAAATGATAATGAGAAATAAATAGCAGACTATGACTTAAATCCCACGACCTATTTCAATCTAGATTCATAGGTTTGAAAAAATAAAAATATTCTCCTCCTCCTAAGGATTGATGTGTAACCATAGCATGCGAAATCTGTTTATGCCATGCGTAGTGCATCATTTTGCATTTGTTACTTTCCATTTTGTTTAAATTGAGACTCTTTAGGCTCTATTAATAATAATAATAATAATAATAATAATAATAATAATAATAATAATAATAATAATAATAATAATCCCTGGCGCTACGGCCCACGAAGAGCCAAGACCGACCAGCCGGCTGCTGGCCTCACGACCACATGCCGAAGCAGAAGTGGACGATTATCCAAACAGAATGGAGGTATCGTGTGGTTAGCACGATGATCCCCCCAGCCGTTATAGCTGGTTTGCGTAACCGGATTTCGCTACATATCGTAGCTCCCCAAGGGCATCACGATGCTGGGTGGGCACCGGTCCCATACACTGGCCGAAATTTCATAGGACTCGAAACAGCGCGCATTCCGTAACGCGAGTCCCAGGCAGGATGCCTTAGGCCACGACGCCACGGCGCGGGACTTAGGCTCTATTATAATTGCTTATTCTTCTTTTGCATCTACTGCGCTGTTCTCATGAACCTTATCAGAGAAACTGTTATTCTCAACGTAACTTATTCGCATTATGTCCAGATATCACTTCTATAAAAGAAATATTCTACGTAATACATTTTTTAATTTAATGTATTATGCTTACACTTTTACATTTTGTTTTATTTTGATATTAAATATATTCTTCTTATAAAACAGTGCAGTCCACATTTGTGGCTATGTTAATATTATATTTGCAACAAACGGTCCGAGGTTCGAATCCCCGCGTGGGAAATGGAAGAAATTTATGTACAGAAGTAATGGTCCATGGCCTATTTATACTAAAGTTTTCATTTACTTTATGTAAAGAAAGAGGAAGAAATATTTAAAGATTATAGTCATTCGTAAGAATATACTCGTATAAATCAAATATTACTGAAGAATGAAATATGGATTACATATGAAGACATTATTACAAAAACAACCCTTGTCAAAATTGCTATTTTACAGGAGAACAATAAAAATAAATAGAACAACACATGTCAGCTATTTTCGTACAACTGGTGTTTATCCTTGTAGCTATTGCACCTGACATGAGTCATTTTTGGAATCTATAAACATTTAAAATAGTAGCAAATGTGTCCTTAACTCAATTTCATTAAAAATTACTAGGGCTATTTTTGTAATAATGTCTTCATATTAAATGTTTTGTTAGAGATAAAAAAGATATCAAAATATTGTCCAAATATAAGCACAACAGTTTTCAAAGCTACAATATTTTCCCAAGCTATTATTTAATCCATTCCTTCGGAGGTAATATACAAACGAGGATACAGGCCACTCAAAACCTGTATTATGTTAAGTCATACACAGAATGAAATTCATGACCTAAAATATGCTGCTTGAAAGCAACAACATATAAGTAGCAAAATTTGATTTGCTTTATTGAATTATTTCAACGTTACCCGCCAACCAATCCCGTTTCACCTGAGACAGCCTAACATCTATATTACCTTTCGACTTTCTGTTCGGACATCACTTCCCTGAAGATGGCTGCAGAGATAGCAGTCGAAAGCTTGGAGCATTCCAAAATCTTAACTCGGCTGATACCCCACGAAAACATATTAGCGAACCAACGCCGAGAAAGCCTCAAATCATACATTGTGTTCTTTTGTTTTGTGTGTTTTTGGAAAATATAATTTCAATTAATGCTCTGCCATAGATGTTGTAACTAAAACCTTGTGCATCCCTCGTGTTTATCGTACGGCTCGTCTTCCTCCCACTCTTTTCCTGCACTTTGTTTACGTTTTCACTGTGCCTAAACGAGACGCTCTACTGTACCTATCTTGTGTGATAAACTTGTGAGAAGACTGTACGTTTGGGAAGAGAGTGAGACAGAGATACTATACCTCACTCTTTCTTCTAACGCAGGTATCTTGCAGCAACAGTGTACTAGGCGAGACCTATAAGACCAATTCATTTTTCCTAAGCTGGAATTCTCTATACTTACTTACTTACTTACTTACTTACTGGCTTTTAAGGAACCCGAAGGTTCATTGCCGCCCGCACATAAGCCCGCCATAGGTCCCTATCTTAAGCAAGATTAATCCAGTCTCTATCATCATATCCCACCTCCCTCAAATCCATTTTAATATTATCTTCCCATCAACGTCTCGGCCTCCCAACTAACACTCTATATGCATTTCTGGATTTGCCCAAACGTGCTACATGTCCTGCCCATCGCAAACATCTGGATTTAATGTTCCTAATTATGTCAGGTGAAGAATATAATGCATGCAGTTCTGTGTTGTGCAAATTTCTCCGTTCTCCTGTAACTTCATCCCTTTTAGCCCCAAATATTTTTCTAAGTACCTTATTCTCAAACACCCTTAACCTATGTTCCTCTCTCAAAGTAAGAGTCCAAGTTTCACAACCATAAAGAACAACCGGTAATATAACTGTTTTATAAATTCTAACTTTCAGATTTTTTGACAGCAGACTGGATGATAAAAGCTTCTCAACCGAATAACAACACGCATTTCCAATATATTTATTCTGCGTTTAATTTCCTCCCAAGTATCATTTATATTTGTTACTGTTGCTCCCAGGTATTTGAATTTTTCCACCTCTTCAAAGGATAAATTTCCAATTTTTATATTTCCATTTCGTCCAATATTCTCGTCACGAGGCATAATCATATATTTTGTCTTTTCGGGATTTACTTCCAAACCTATTTCTTTACTTGGTGCAAGTAAAATTCCCGTGTTTTCCCTAATCGTTTGTGGATTTTCTCCTAACAAATTCACGTCATCCGCATAGACAAGCAGCTGATGTAACCCGTTCAATTCCAAACCCTCTCTGTTATCCTGGACTTTCCTAATGGCATACTCTAGAGCAAAGTTAAAAAGTAAAGGTGATAGTGCATCTCCTTGCTTTAGCCCACAGTGAATTGGAAACGCACCTGACAGAAACTGACCTATACGGACTCTGCTGTACGTTTCACTGAGACACATTTTAATTAATCGAACTAGTTTCTTGGGAATACCAAAGTCAATTAGAATATCATATAAAACGTCTCTCTTAACCGAGTCATATGCCTTTTTGAAATCTATGAATAACTGATGTACTGTACCCTTATGCTCCCATTTTTTCTCCATTATCTGTCGAATACAAAATATCTGGTCAATAGTTGGTCTATTACCCCTAAAGCCACATTGATGATTCCCAATAATTTCATCTGCATATGGAGTTAATCTTCTCAAAAGAAGAATTCTGGAATTCTCTATAGGGGTTTAAATACCGCTTCAGCGCTGAGCAACGAGATTTTTAAGTACCAGGTTGAGGGGTTAAAGAAGATCATATTACATAGGGGCCTAGAGCTTATTAAGAAATAAAAAGTACTGAGACAAATAAAGAAATAAATATGTTGGACGACCACTCTTGTAATCTCTATATAATAACATGATATATGACATTAACACCAAGAAATCACAGTTTAATAGGCGTGTTGTGTCCTCATCCCATTCGAACGCGACAGTAGAGGCAGATACAATCTGTCTCAGTCTGGAACGTGCATGCCTACCAACTTTATCCCGTTGTGTCGCTATTTTCGAGTTGACCTCGTTGCTGTGTCATAAACTCAGCATTCTTTATGTTTTCTACATTCTACTTTTTATATTTAATATACAAACATTTCACTTCTTTCTTGCACTATTCAAGAAAACTTTTAAGAGATATGAAAACTATAACAGCTTGCATGCTTTATATAAATTAAAAATAATAAGAGTAAAACGTGTTCCAAGGAACGGTGAGATATCAAAAGGAGTTAGTGTTGTGCTTTATAAATAGAAGAGAGTTCTTTTTAATTTAATACCGACCGCCCTTCTTACTGCCGCCCCTGTCTGTCTCTCTAATGGCGTCGCAAACGAGGCCACGATCAGAATCTTAATGCTCGATGTTGTACTTAGATTCAGGCTGCAAACACGAAGAGGAAACTAACATAGAGCTCCAGTATGCTTAGTTTCTTAATAAGAATTTACTTTGTAAGAAACAAGACATGTGCGTTTCCGCAAGGCTGAGATCCAGGTCTATGAAGACAAAATACTTTCTGAGAATTGCAGAAGTTTTTACTATCAATGTAGAATATTATTAGAAGGCAAAAGAATACGACACATAGAACAGTGCTATATGACATAATAGGATGTAGCAGAGGAGCGTAGGATGAAGGGGAAGAAAATTAAAACGAGCAGATTATAATATGACATTTAAAACGAACATAAAATAACAGAAGGCGAGAAGAGAACGGAGTATATTATAAATCTGAAGATAGTGGAATAGAATAAAGCAGAATGTAGTGTAGGACTGTAACAATATGAGCAACAGAATAAATATACAGTAGGGATTTCATAATACAGTATAATGTTAATGATAATATTTCTCATCATCAGCATCAATGCAAGTTGTGGTGTACCTCCGCGATCCTGTATTTGGGTCACATCATAACACTCTATGAGATACATTAATTTGGCTACAATTTTAATGAATTCGAAACAGAATTTTTAATTAATATCTCCATTGATACTGATATTAAATTTAATAATAATTATATTAATAATAATAATAATAATAATAATAATAATAATAATAATAATAATGATTTATTTAACCTGGCAGAGTTAAGGCAATACGGCCTTCTCTAACACTCAACCAGGAGTAAAACTGCGTTACAAAACACACTACAAATTTACAAAGTAGCTACACTACAATTTTACACACAAAACTGAATAAGATAATAATAATAATAAAATGTAAACAACAAGTAAGTAGAAATCAGACATAATATATAACATACAGAAAGAAAGGAAAAAGCATAATAAAATGTGAACAGCACGTCAAAATAAATTAGACATACAAAGTTTAAAAAAATAAGACAATTGTTGATGATGATAATAATAATAATAATAATAATAATAATAATAATAATAATAGACCTAATAATAATAATAATAATAATAATAAAAATAAGAATAGTAGACCTAATAATAATAATAATAATAATAATAATAATAATAATAGTGGTAGCAGTAATAAAATAGTGCAGTACAAAGCATACAATGAATACAATATTTTTAAGTACACACAGTAAGGAAAATTATAATTATATATAGCTCAACTTATCACATTATAGATATACCATTATCGGAAAATATGAAAACAAAAATATAAAATAAGTTAAATATCACTAGAACATAAAAAAATGTGAATACGTGGAAACATTCAATACAACACTTGTCATAATAGTAAGTTAGTTTGGCAACTCGTCATAAGATAATTTACTTCAAACAGTCCATTTCTAACTTCTGCTCTTAATTACCCTCAATATGTTATTTCTCCTCACATATCAAATTCCACTATTGTTTTTAAATTATGGTTTATTTAACGACGCTCGCAACTGCAGAGGTTATGTCAGCGTCGCCGGTGTACAGGAATTTTGTCCCGCAGGAATTTTTTACATGCCAGTAAGTCTATTGACATGAGCCTGTAGCATTTAAACTCACTTAAATGTCATCGACCTGGGCCAGGATCGAACCCGCAACTCGAGCACAGAAGACTAGCGCTATACCGACTACACTACCCAGACCGACTTTCATTATTATTGTTTCCTGCATTCTATTCTTATTAAAATAGCTGTAAATATATTTACGATTTTTCCTCCAACCCCAAAGAAATTTCTTGTTCAGGCCTTAAACAGTTTATACCTCTTAATTCATTGTAAAAAAAAACTTACTTTTAGTGCAATATATTCTACTAGTTATTCCACCAGAATGGACCTCATCATTTATTTGTTTATTTATTTATTTTAATCCACCACCAACAGAATCAGGCTTCCAATTACAGGTGGCTTATATAGATACATACACAAAATACATAATAAGAAAAAAACAAAACAAATAACACAAACGATAGAAAGAAAATACATAACGGTAATAGATGCTAGAATATAATATTGCAGTTAATATAGTGCCAAATGTCAATTTAATGATGCAAAATTATTTAAAAACTAGAGTAAAAACATTATAATACTCTTCTTCATAATTTAAATATCTAAGGAAATACAATTCTTTTTAATATTGTATGAAATTTTTCAACTGTTAAACTGAAATCTAATTGAGAATCACAGTTTAAAGACAGAGAGTTTTAAGTATTACACATAACAAATAATGGAGAGTTTTTGAAGAAAACAGTTCTAGGAATGGGAATAACAAAAGGTTGCCTATGACGTAATTCTGTTTTTTTTACATTGAACTGAAGGAATTTAAGAAAATCACAGGTACCAGTATCTTTGCATGAATGAGTAGGATACTCAGTAAAATTATCAAGAAACGATTGGAGTTTTTAATATAAAATAACATTTTCGAAGAGCAAGCTGGATTTACTATCTTGTGTAGAACATATATTTACAATTAGACAGATGATGGAAAGAATTTTAACCAAAGAAAAAGCGATACATTTTATCTTCATTGATTTAGAAAAGGCATATGACACAGTACCAGTTAATCGAATTTGGACCGCTATACAAAAAACTGCAGCCTCAAATCCTCTCATAGACCTCATAAGGAGAATGTGTAAGTGTACAGCATATGTCAAAATGGGGAAATCTATCAGCTGAATTTTGTTCTACAAAAGGTTTGAGAGAAGGGTGTGGAATGTCACCAACTTTATTTAAGTCTTCCTAGAGAATGTCTTGAAGAAATGGAATTACTCATGCAGAGGTATGGCCATAAATATTAATGACCATATGTTGTATACCTTGCTATTCGCCGACGACCAGGTAATAGTAGGGCAAGATCAGGAAGATATTGAGTATATGTTCCGCAAGCTTACATTATATACGAGTATAGTCTACACCAGCCATCGTCAACTGGCCTACATACTAGTTCGGAGCGCCAAGACGCTGGCTGAGGAGGTAGTAGTGTGCAGTGTGTCGAACCAAGCCAACGCATCCCATCACAGAAGCCAACTTTCTGACCATAATTTACAATGTCTTCTTCGATTGTGTTCTACACGAGCATTGACACCTAACATAAACCAGTTAGTGAGAGCAAAACGAATTCAATAATCCAGGAAAACCAGTGCTAATGATCAGCGAAAATAATTTTTATAATTTGTTATTTACATTGTAATAAAATAATTTAGGCCTACTTCAGTCTTGTAACAGAAACGACAATATGTTTCATATGTTATACAAAATAACAAATAATTGGTTTTGTGATATATAGTGTCAGATAAAAAAATGGATAATTAATAATTTTATTTTATTGACGACACTTGAATAAAAGAATAGGATGACAGGATTTAAATATTAGTAATGAATTCGATTTGTATAATATTTTGTAACAGTGAAAATTCGTTATAGGTCTGTATGTTCTCAATTACTTTAATATGAAAAAATAAAAATTATTTGCTTTCAAAACCGCTGCAATACACAACGAAAAAGTACAACATGCTTGTTGTCTTAAACTAAAAAGTGATTTAAAAATCCAGGAAAACCAATGCTAACGAACAGCGAAAATAAATTTTATAATTTGTTATTTACATTGTAATAAAATAATTTAAGCTTATTTTAGCCTTGTAATAGAAACGATAATATGTTTCATATGTTATACATAATAACAAATAATTGGTTTTGTGATATATAGTGTCAGATAAAAAATGGATAATTCATTTTATTTTATTGACGACATTTGAACATAGGAATAGGATGACATGATTTAAATATTACTAATGGATTCGATTTGTTTAGGCTAATATTTCGTAATAGTGAAAATGCATTAGGCCTATAGGTCTGTAAGTTCTCAATTACTTTAATATACAGGGACATCATTTTATTTTTACTTCAATTTTTATTGTACCTGAGTTTTGGAATGTACTTCACTCCCACCCCTTCTACTAGTAAACTTCCAACCGTTCACGACACAGAGCCGAGGGCGCGTAAGCAGTACTGAGTTACTGAGTATAGTACGTTTCAGAAATATGTTCGCGTTTTCCAGTGATGAAAGAGCTTTCAATATTGAATCCTATTTTCGTACGGGTACTGTCGTCCGTTTCCCTATGTCGCATCCCGGTTTCCTCCACCTGCTTCTGTTCGCCTCTTTGTAAAGTCTAGTAGCTGGGCTATCTTAGCTCTTTTCTGAAAACATTAATTTCTGTTAGGAATTGGACGTCTACGTAATATTATTCAAGTGTTTAAAATAACTTAAATAAAAGGGCCTCCTTAAGTAATTAACTGTCACGTGATTTCCCCCCCCCTTTTACAACCCTGCGACAAAACCACTTGAACGGACAGTAGATAGCATTTCTGAGTGATTTTATCTTTTCGGATCGGGCAGAAGTGAAGATTGAATTTACAGTATTTAAGGTACTCTTTTATAGAGCAGGTACAGAATTATTTCAACATAAGTTACTCGTACGAAGGACGAAACTGGTAATTGGAATTAGGTACAATAGTCTATAGTGCGATAATATGCACAAAAGAACTGAAGTCTGTATCGAAATGAACGGCCACCATTTTCTAAAATGTGTTTAAATATCCATATTATAATTATTTTTCAATTTAACTTCATTTTCTATATAGTACGCTAATGTGCTGTAACAGTACAATATACACTGCATAATTAATATTTCCGAATGGATAGCTCAATTCGTGTGTAAAACACTAAGTGTTAATACAGTACTGTATTTTGATTAAACAAAAACCTAATGAAATTTATCAAACTCAAAATTGCGATATTTCCTAGTTTACATAACTGGATGAACCACTTTTCTTCCCTCCTATACCTAGTAAAGTGATTTGTATTTTACGCCAGTATCATCGAACTCCGTCGTGGAAAGGGTAGCAAACGGTGTTTCCTGTTTCAATCGTTAATAGAAAGGTATAGCCAGGTTAATATTAAAAATGTTAGTAAAAATAAAATGATGTCCCTGTAGAAAAAAAAAAACTATTTATTTTCAAAACCGATACAATACATAACGGAAAAATACATACTGTTTCTTGTCTTAAACTGAAAAGTGGTTTACTTATTACACAGTATCTCTTAAAATAAATGAAGTACATGCTTCTCCGTGTTTATTATAATTATTAGAGGAGACTCATTAATAGGGTTGAACAAGTGAACGGACGCCACTGCTATCACCCGATTCCTTCCCCCCACCTCCAGCTGCACAGTTGATGTCTAAGGGATAGAACTGAGCAGCGAGCTAACTGTGCCTGCACCATAGTGCACTGAGATGACGACTCCTGGTCTACACGGATTGAAAGTGAATTTTATGAAGACAGAATATATGGTTGTTGGAGGGAAGGGAGAGGACTTGGTTGTAAATGATGTAACAATTAAAAATGTTAACCAGTTTTAATATTTGGGATGAATTATAGGTAGTTCTGGTACTTGTGAAAAGGACATAAATAATAGAATCAACTAAGCGAAAAAAATACCTAGATCCTTGAATGTATCCTTTGGAACAGAGAAATGATAAACACGACTAAAAAACTTATCTTGAAAACAACGGTAGAAAGTGTCCTTATATATGGGTCAGAGTGTTGGACTTTGAATGATAGATAGAGGAAAAAGTTGGAGAGCACTGAGATGAATGGGTTACGTCGAAGTATGAGAGTGTCTCGGTTGCAGCATATAAGAAATGATTTTATTAGAGCAGAGATGGGAGCAGAAGAAACGGTAGTAAACAGGATTGAGGAACGGATACTGCAGTAGTACGGACATGTACAAAGAATGGAGGAGGAGAACTGGACCAGAGGGATAATTCATTGGTCCCCCACAGAAAGAACGAAAAGAGTAAGGACTCGTTTAAAAACTTTATGGCTAAATTCTACTTAGAAGATGGACAGTGGAATGATAGATCCTTATGGCGGACAGGAATTAGAAGCAATCGCCGAAAAGTGGATAGCTGAATTAAGAAATTATTCTACTAGTCTTTTTTAAAATTTCAAAAAATTTTTCTCTCATTTTTTATATCTATCATAGTTAAAATAATTGAAGCGCTTTCTCTCTAAACGAATTAAGTCCATTTTCATTAATTTGACAGGCAGGATAGAAAACTGTGAATGCTGTTCCGATTTATGCTGGATATTTCCTGATGGTTTATCATTGTTGTACACAAAATATACATGTTTTCAGCTTATGTAAAATAATAAATCATCAGTTTAAATATGGGTTCTAAATAGGACCATTTCTAAAGAAATAAATTAATACAAATTCCGTTTGATGCTTTTTATTGCGAATCAGGCTAGTCCGCACAATGGAGGTTGGCCAAAAAGAGAAAAAAAAATCCAAATTTAAAAAAAAATATATATATATTATTATTATTATTATCTCAGGAACTAATTATCTTAGAAGGCTGTGGTTTAGCTTGTTTTGTAGTAAAATTAATGCTTCAAAAAGCCTGTGTTTCAAGATAATTTCCCATCCTGATTTACTCAAAATAATGTTTGAGAGGAAGAACTCAGAATACCATTGAATCGTTCAATAATTCTGTTTTTATTGGGTTATTTTACGACGCTGTATCAACATCTAGGTTATTTAACTTCTGAATGAAAATGAAGGTGATAATGCCGGTGAAATGAGTCCGGGGTCCAGCACCGAAAGTTACACAGCTTTTGCTCGTATTTGGTTGAGGGAAAACCCCGGAAAAACCTCAACCAGGTAACTTGCCCCGACTGAGATTCGAACCCGGGCCACCTGGTTTCGCGGCCAGACGCGCTGACAGTTGCTCCACAAGTGTGGACAATATTGCTGTTTGGTAAAGAGTCCCAAAAACATGTTTGTTGGTATGTCAATGTCTGAACTTTCTGTACTAAATGCTGTAGTCACATTTAATGGTGGAGGCACTGAAAGAATACAGGTGTTGAAGGATCTAGGTCAGTAGTCGTTAGCATTCTCTGAAATGGGTAAGACTTAGAGTGAATGGAGGGTAAGGAAATATGCTCCCTTGTGCAGAAGGGATAGAGAGACAGTATACCAGCCTACAGCGACGAATGCACGCTAGGGCAGTGTCTTGTCCGCGGGTAACAGACGCTAATCCGAAAGTGCAGTGTTCTGATGACCGCTGATCTAGATATTCAAATAGTATATAATACCTCGAAAAACATGCGAACATGGACACACTGCGAATGAAATTCCAGTAACAAACACAATCAAATAGGCAAGATTCAAGAGAAGGAGGGCAGTATTAGGTGAGCAGGATGGAGAAGACGAGATCTACCAACCACAAGGATTTTAAAACATTTTTTCTGTAGTAGGTGAGTTTCATGGAAATTTTTATTTTAAACGTGATTTACTTAAAACTACATTTTTCAATATAAATTACCCGTTTTCTCATAAACTACTAGGTATATCTACATGAAATTTTTACCATATATTTCAGATGACACTGTGATGATGCGAAATTTCTTTGATTGAGTTTTCTGTAAGAGCTTGTTAAAAAAATAAATTATGTGATTTTTATTTAAATTTTAGAGGTTTATAAAAATCATATATTTTTTCTATTACATATTTTATCATCAAAAAGGAATCAGTTCACTCAAAAGGAATGCGTAAATATCCTGTAAAAATAACACATTTCTATACCTAGTACGTTCTGAGATAACGGGTTATTAATTGCTGTTTTAATATCAGTGACGACTCCCTTTAAAATCAATGTTACAACTTTTATAACGATTATTTTCATCCCATAACTAAATTTTTTTTTTAAGTTACTTTTAATGTTTAACGTCGTAAACAACAGAGTCTCGTATTATGATAAACTACAAACAAATTTGTCTTGTTCGTTTTACATTCGAGGTAGTATGCACTCGTTAACACATCATTAAAATACATGCACATGTTTATCCACTTAAACACACAACAGAATCTCTCCATAGGATACATTTCGTGACTGCATTGTATGTTAAGTTTATTTTTATCCATTTGTTCCTTAGCGTATAACCGTTTTATGCAGGATATAAACTGGGTGGATATATAAACCTTCGCGCAATGCAACTACGTGACCTTTTACAACTTTACATTAACTCCCAGTCAAGGTTAGGTTTCAAAACGTGATGAAATAAACCGCAGCATAACATTTCCGTGGAGGATTCGAACTGGAAACCACATAGACCCCTGGAGCAGAGGGTGGAACATAGGGAATGTACGAAAGAAAGAAATACTGGGGCACCGCAAGCGCCAGGCTGGGCAAATAGCTCTATGTGACCATATACACAAGAGCGGAAGAGTCTATTCATAGGTGTATGCGATCATTACACAGTCAGGTGAAAAGATTATAGGAAGTTTAAAAAATATGATCTCCTTATGACAAAAAACTTTGGGAAATATCTGCAACATAATTAAATGTTTGGGGTCAAAGTAAAGATTTCATAATTACATTTATACGTATTAAACTAAATATACAGGTATAAATAAATGATTAAAGGTGCTATTCATAGTCATTTCGCAGCACGCGCTACGAGCGTACTAAGCTAGCCCCGGCTATCCACTGGTTACTTGTACAGAATTCAAATCATATCCTATCGCTAACACTGGTTTATGAATACGAAAAACGCTGATCATCCACCGGAAACCCGCGCTAAAAATGTATATGAACACGGCCCTTAATGATTATCAAAAATAAAAGGACTATACTCTGTTTTTACACAGATGGAAGCTTCCGGCCGTTGATTTTAAACTTTAGGGCAAACCTTGTTAATCAGTAACAGGAGGGGTTGAGTGAATGCTACTTACTGCCTATGCCTGTTTCACAGGGTGTTTCTACAACACGTTAACATTCATTGTTATCCAACCTCAGTCTAGGCCTGCGTCTAACCTAGTTGAGTTTAAAAACTTGTAATTTACAATTATTTACAGACCAAATATGACAATGCAATGAATTGAAAATAATTTCCTTTGTTCCTGTTATGGAGAGAACAGTTAAAGTGACGGGTGTGGTTTCACGATATAACGAATGACCTATACGAACTTTAATAATATAAATAATGTATCCAATTTGCTACGATCTATATGCTGAAACTGTTTGTATTTTTCTGAAGAAGAAACGATTGGAAAATTTTAGAAGAAGCGGCTATTCTCATTATAGGCCCTTGGGGTGTTTTTTTAGAAACAAGTATAGAATATTTGAGGGATAATTTATTAGTTGGACCAAGCCAATCACTTTGAAAAAGGAAAGTTGTTATGGTGTTAAAAAAAATTGCTTGATATGAAGATTGCCTTAGATTTAGTCCTATTAATCGTAGCTTTTTGAAATTTTTTGTGCTTAGTAAGGGAACTTTTGGCTAATAAATGGTTTATACATACATTAAATTACGATTTTATGCGTCTCTGAATTGAATATGGAACTTACGTAATTTCATGCATAGTTTTGGATGACATCTATAATATTTCGAACTTTCTTTTATTTTGAGTCTTCGTAACAGTAATTAATTAGTACCAAATAAAATATTGTACTTAATTATTTAAATTTATTTCCCTTTCTCTATATATTATTTTCCTTCTTCAATTCTGTTCTAGGTATAACAAAATTTCAAGTATCGCTTCATAAATTTTTTAAAAGTTTCCTTTATGATCCTTTAATTTACAATTAATAAAATTCTTTGTAGGGTCTACCTGATTTTCAGTCAATACTCAACTAAAATATTTATACATTTACTTATTCATTTATTTAATTCTTTCGCTTATACTAGTGAAGTAAGACGGCCAGGCCTCTTCCACGCCATCAGAGATACAAATGCAAATGAGGGTGTCAGAAACAAAGGGGTATAAGTGCATTTAAGTCATTTTTGAGAAAATGTGGCTGAAAGTACTTAATAATCTGTGGCGCCACAGTCCCTGTAGGGCCCAGATCGATTAGCCGGCCGCTGGGCTCACATTCACATGCCAAAGCAGAGGTGGACGATCATCCAACCAGAATGGAGGTATCGTGTGGTTAGCACGATGATCCCCCCAGCCGTTATAGCTGACTTTCGCAACCGGATTTCGCTACCTATCGTAGCTCCTAGCTACCCAAGTCCATCACGATGCTGGATGGGCACCGGTCCCATACACTTGCCGAAATTTCATGAGATAATTTCTTCTCCCATGAGGACTCGAACCAGCGCGCATTCCGTAACGCGAGTTCTAGGCAGGCTGCCTTAGACCACGACGCCACGGAGCGAGACTGGTTGAAAGTACTTAAGCATTCGTAAATTTCGTGAAATTTTTTCATTTCAATTTTATTGTGTGATGTGGTTAAAAGATAATTCTTTGTCAATAAAATTTTAGATGCTTTAGCTTGCCCTGGATGCACTTAACTCATGATCTTAGAAATGTCACTTGAATCGACATCGTTGTCATCTTCATATATCATCCATATGGATATCACAAATCACCAATAATTTATTCTACTAACTCTCTTCAATCCATCATTATAATTACTATCATCATAATTACACAACTAGGAATGTCAGAAGTAGATAATTTTTACCTTCAACGTACATATAAAAATGTCTTAAGAAGTCTTTCCCTATTTTTGTAATAATTCATCTTCTGGTTTCTGCCTATACAGATAATACGATGGATGAGACGAAACGCCACCGAGGTTCAAGTAAACCATTCGGCGGCAAGCTTGTATCTGCTCTCGGGATTTATGGTTCTGTTTGCCCACGTTAACAAATCCGTTCTTTCAGTTTCTAGCATTGTGCTGAGTACCGTGTATGTTATTTGTGACGTTCAATAGGTATAGATCATCACATTTTTATTTCCAATACTTCCGCAAAGACGTCATCGTGGACAAATTGTCGTCGAAAATTTCTTCGTCAATTTCCCGATTCTCCTGTGTCGGATAAGACAACATAAGACTAGAATGAAGAATTAATGAGACAGGCTAGGTATAAAAATAAGAAGACTCAAGCGAATGAATGGGTCTTAAGAGATGAAAAATTTTCTTTAACCTCCAAATTCCCAATCTCCACCATGCTAGTCTTCCGTGTTGTTAAATTCTGTATATTCTACCTTTCCCCACATGATTTTAATTTCTTTGTAATCTACTAATGATTTTAAGCTGCAAAATTAAACTACTAAACATTTCTTGTCTCGCTATCTTATTACTCCTCTCTATTATAATTATTTCTATCAAATTTATATTAGTTGCACCAATTCTTTGCCATAATCAATTTAATTTTAAACTGCTTATGTTATTTATAATGCTTTTATCGAATTAGACTTAGTTTATGTCGTCTGTGGAAATCTTAAAACATCTTTTCAGTATGTAATTTTCTTTCCTGTACAATATAACTAAAAAATGTAATTTTCCTAACTAATATTGTTCCCCTACTATCCTCCATCCCCATTTCTAATCTGGCTGCTGGGTCACTTGCAGAATTTGTATAACAAATGATGTCCATCAATTCTTACCCTTCCCATTTTTGCATTTATAACGATAGAGTTATAAATTCCTAACAGTGAGTAGCTTCAATATTAATGTAGTAAACCTCACAAGAATTACTTCCTTTTTGTGAAATATTTCACGAGAATAAAACAAAATTTTCATAGTAAGAACTAAAATGCCGTGTCCATACTAGTTAAGATTTTAAAATGGAGCAAGATTATGTCCAGATAAATGTTTGTTTAATAATGTAATTGAGAAAAAATTAAAGAAACATTTGATATTATCAAAACTTCTTCATTTATGTCAGAGTTTATATTTCCTTCAATGTGATTGCATAATTACTCTAGTCCAGTAAGTCAGTCAGGTCTGTTACAACATTCTGTTCGTATGGATACACAGGTGAAAAAGAAATCCCACAGATGTCAGCACAAGCGAGGATGATACACAAAGAGCCATTTTGATTTGGCGAGTTTGTGTGTCCTACTCTTGCCTTATGTTTTAATCTAAGCGTGTATTTTTACTCTGTCAGATCTGTTTGTGTTGTGTCTTCCACAAGTAACAATATATAAAGCCAAGATCAAGAGGACATAAAATACACGTGTGCAATAGTTCCGTCGCTATTTTGAAGATTTTTAAGCAAAAAAATTTTATGCTTATGTTTGCTTTGTCATATTTGTTACCTGTCAGATGTGTTACACCAATATGTCTGTTACATAATTTAAAACAGTTAATTTTTTCTAATTATTTATCATTAAAGAACCTAAGGCTCAAATATCTTCGCCTTAAGGGTTACCTACTAGGATAATTGTAACTGAAAGAATGGTTTTCTGTTAGTTACTGAAATAGTTATTACCTTTAGCCTATATTAGGTAACAGATCTCGTATTAAGATATTAAAATATTTGTTCATTTTTGATCTGAAGTTAGTTCTGTTACTATTCTAAGACCTATGCACTTTTTGAAGTATATCTGATATAAAAAATAAAGGAATTCTATTTCTATAAAAGATCCATTGTCTTGTCCTATAACACACCTGACATTTAGTCGTCCCAGCAAAGATTCATTGATACTTGTAGACAATGCTGTAAAGCAACGGTGGCGAAAATGTAACCGTGCGCCGAGCCACTGTGTAACCTGCAACGTGCATAGCACCTATGGAGGGAGGCGGACACCCGAAGGGGAAGTAAAGCAACTGTCTGTCTTATTAACGGGTTTTCATTTTCCTTACGTCAAGCACTTAAATATAATTTTATACAGTACAAGGCTACAAACTAATGTTTAGTACGTGTAACGAAGAAAGAAATGAGGAATAAATGAACAATATCACAACCTAAAATTAATTGTCTTCAGATTGTCCCTGCCACAAAGTTTCCAAATCAGGAATTATGTCACTTACTGTCAGTCTTAGTTGATCACGAATGTATTTGTCTGTCAGTCGTGATCTAAATTTAGTTTTTACTATTTTAATTGTTGAAAATAATTTTTCACAAACGTTAAGTTGTAGCGAACATGGCTTCAACAGAGCAAGCGAAAGAACGAAGGTTCGGATATTTATTTTTTGGCAAAGATTTGAAAGTTCAACATTTGTCCAAGTCCTTACATCTAGCTTTCATTTGACATCACATAGTAAATCAGTAAATCAGTGAGTTCAAATTGAAGAGCTAACCGCATTATTCGTACATCTGCTGAAAAAGGGTCGACGTACAGAGACGATGATGATAATGATGATGATGATGATGACAACAACAATAACACTTAACCTTTTAATGTTTCATCAGTAACATGTATGTTTTATGTTATACAACCGTTTTCCTCGTAATCCTACTTGTGAACAAATCATACATTTAATATTCTCATTATATTGACAGCAAAACAATGCATCCTCCCATCCTACTTGGAACTTTCGTACATGGTTTCGAGAGAGACATATGCCACTCGCAGGTCAGAGACAAATACAAATGGAACGGAGTTTGACTCCAGTGAGTGAGAGGGTGGGAGTTGGCGGAGGTTAGAAGCAAGCGAAATGCACAGCTATCACTGCGAGCCACAATGTCTCGCGAGTCACGTTCTCGCCACGGCTGCTTTAAAGCAAGGTGAGTGTACAGTAGCTGATTAGAGACATTGCACTATATTAATACATGCAGAATATGCGCTAAATATACTTTAATTTTGACGTTCTCAATCGTCCAATTGTTATACAAATTTTGCAAATAACCCTGCCATATTTGATCAGCCTAAATATGTCAATGCGTTAAGGAATCAAGAATTTTTTATGCAAGAGTGTCTGACTTTTGGTGTATCTTCTTAAAGTCAAAATAACTCTTGTGTACCGAGTCCAAATTTCGAAAGGTAACCAAGCTTCTGAAAATAATCTTCTTAGCCTTCTGATTATACGCTAACCATAAGCTAATAACAAGGTAGTTTTAGTGTCTGATATTTTGATTTTCGTAGTGTAGGTTTGGTTCAACGATTTACTAAGCGTTCTATTCATACAAACATGTGGTGTTGTAATTCCGCAAGAACAATGCTGTAAATACCTAGTAGGAGTGTATTTAAACTTCAAACTTTCTTGGGAAGAGCATGTTGACAATGTTACGGGTAAAGCATGGAGGGCACTTCACTTTATTATGAGAATCCTGAGAAAGGCTAGCCCCAAATCGAGGGAAATGGGAGATATCTAACGTTAGTGCGACCGTTAATGGAATGCGGAACTACATGTTGGGATCCATATAGAATATATCAGGTAAATTCCTTAGAAATAATTCAGTATAGGGCAGCTAAATTTGTTAAAGGTAAAAGAGAAGATGGAAACGATACGATAAAAGAACTTAAATGGGAAACTTTGGAAAACAGACGCAGGAAAACTAGAATAGCATCATTGTATAGAGCACATCTAGGTAAGAAAGCATGAGTAGACATAACTGCTCGGTTAGAAAAGCCAACGTGTTATGGTAGGAACGATCATGATTTTAAAATCAAATGTAGGAAACAGAAAATGGATGTAGGTAAATTCTCATTTTTAAATAGAACTATAAATGATTGGAATGACCTACCTGCAGCGGTCTTTGAGAGCTGTCCTTCCTTAAGGAGATTCAAGAATAACTTAAAAAGTTGTGCATAAAGTGCAAATTAAAATTAAGGTGACATTTAACATTTAATTTTTTTAAGGTAACATGTATTTATTTAGCCTGACGAGTTACTCCCTTTTTTTTTTTGAATTGTAAATTATTTAAAAAATAGCGTGTAGGAGGGCCTTAGACTAGAAATGTTTAGCTTAAAATGTAGTTCTGTTTATAAGTATGCATAAGGGTGTAATTATTTGACTTATTTTAACTGTTGTATCAGTGAAGCGAGGTGAGTCAGTGAAGTTATGGTTTTACAGTGCAGTGAATAGTTCCGATCAGTGATAATTTATAGCGCCAATGAACTCTGTTCTATAGTGTCAGTTGAAATGTGTTATAGAGTGTCAGTGAAATGTGTATTAAAGTGTCAGTGAAATACGTCATAGTGCCACTACAGTGAGTGAGATGAGAGTAAATTGAAAGACTATTGAAACTTATGTAGGGCCTATAGATATGCAGGTTGTATTGTAAAATTAGGTATTTTATTTATGTTTTATTATTAATTGTAATTATTGTGTCAAATTGTATTGTGTATATAAATGTATTGTATATTGTATAATGGGTATTGTAATTTTATTGTGTATTAATTGTTTATATTGTGTATACCACTGCCACCGGGTGCTTGCCCACTTGCAGTGTAAATAACTACATACATACGAAGTTCATTCCGAATAGGTGACATCAATGTACAGAATCACATCACAAATGTGGCAAGGTAAAAGCTTTTTAGAGGTTTCAGTATTTAACTCCGGTTTTGAATACTGTTGTGTTAGTCTGACAGCACAGTTGAGCACTGCAGCTGCAGAGACTGAAATCGATTGACCCTCTCTGTGTGCGACAGTGCAAAAATGTTGATTGTACATTCTTCCATTATTGATGAAAGGCAAACAGTTGTTCATTAGGCCACGCAGCAATTGATATGACATGGGGTCCTCCGAGGCTTCAGGGTGGGGAGGGACAACTTTTGATAGACCGCGATGTCGCATCCTGTCCTCACATTTAATTCCTAACATCGACGCCAGGCGTCTCTTGGGTGCTGTTCCTCTTTCCCAACCCCAGCTGTGCAAATGTTTGCAGTGCATGCCGCTCAGATGTCACTACACACAGACCCGCCGACCTCCGCGCCATCGGCGACGATGGTCGCAACAAACACGAGCGTCGACATGGCGCCCTGCTTGTGACGTCACTGGTCCGCGTCGCGTCTCCTCGTCGCGTCCATTTCCTACCTCCCCCCTAGCGTACTACTCAACTCGCAAACATTCTTCATGGGTTGGCCACTTGATTTATAGCGAATATAAGGATATAATTCTTCCAGCTGTCGCACGAACCGTCTCTTTTCCAGTGGGATGACTATTTTTCACTACAGGGAGACTTGAGAGTCCCAGCCGTGTCCTACCAATTGCGTAAAAATTAATTTCCCGCCAAGGAAATTGTCAATCTCCATTCCTCCTCTTTTCTGCCTTCCGTATCTCCTACAGAGTAGCGTTAATGGGTAAGGATTAATTTCTTTTCTGCTTCATTCTCTTCGCCCACATCCTGACTACAGACATTGTAACATTAAAACGTAGGAGCTGATTTCTCTTCTGTTTTCCCCTCTTTATCCACTTTCGACTTCAAATTCAGTACCATTTAAGAGTAATCAGTAACTTCTCCCTTTTCAAATGTATTCGTTTTCTTGACCCAGTAACACTAATGGATAAGTAGGCCTATCTCAATTTATGATGTATTAACGATGACTGGGTAGCATTTCCCCTCTCTTCACATACACCATCTTTATTAGAGTGGAGTGAATCTATTTACATGAAAACGTTTTTTATCTGTTTTCTAAATGTAATAGTTGCAAAAATCTGTATTTTCACTTAATTTAGGAATGTGAAAAATATGGAGTTTCTACATTTAATTTTGAGGTGCTCCAAGGGCTTTGAAGTTTCTTAAAATAATATATTTTTTCTCTTTGTATATCTGTTCTATTATTTTGTGCGAGATAGTGCGTATTTGCTTGGTTTCCTCACAAAACCAACCCGCGGTAAGTCTAAAATTCCACATTCAGTATTCCCAACCTAACACACATAACAATTTCCCTATTCTTACCGCTTAAGTGACATATTGATTTTACTGCTTTAGGCTTTTAACATATTATTTTTAGAGACGTTCAATATAATAATAATTATAAATTGGAAACTTACCACTGCAATTTTACCTAAATTGCACTGTTAATTATTGTTTTTAAATATTTGCAAAAATTAAGTAAACTCTACAACTCCACTAAAGTTACTGCATTTCGTGATGCATGTAACATTAAGGAAGACGTTTGTTTTAAGTTCGCATTTATAGACTGGGGGAAAAAAAAGACAGACGTATATCACGGCCTCCTGGAGTATAGTAAACACAGAAAACGTTTTAAAGCAACAATGTTGAAGATAGAGATTTTTGTTTTCCAAAATTGCCGTCATTGAACAGAAACCAAGATGGAGATTTCATTGCAACTAATTAGAAATTCCTCTTTCAGGTATGTAATAAACGATCTTCGCACAAAATAATGTACGATACATTAGCGGTATGTTTTCCTTCAATTCTCGGAAATTAAAAAAGCTCAACTACGTTTCGCTTTTTCAAACTTTTCTTCGAACATGAAAACTTCAACATACCGCTCTGGTAACGCATATTACTATTGTTTTCATTACATAGGTAATGAATTGCTATGAGATCACAAAATTACATATTTAAACTTTATTTGGAAAACTCTAAATTGGGGTTGCAGTATACAGTATTTTTCGAGGAGACCCAAAGGGACAAAATATATAGTATTTTCCATAAAGTATGACAAAAATTCCATTTCAACCCCTTATTTTTTAAGATGGAATTTATTGGGATGAGTTAACGCAGTGTCTTTCGTTCGTTTGAACTCATGCTTACCATCACGGTAAGTTAGTCCTCGGCATTTGGGTGGTTGAAATCCACTCCTTTGATTTCGAAACACAACTATCTGCTAAAGAAAAATTTAAAGACTTCATTTTCTTTTTTAAAGAAAAATTTCACTATTTTAAAGATCTCTTATTTTCTGTCTGTAGAAAATACACCTAATATAACATTGACAAAAATCAGCTTTATTATTTCACTATGTTAATATGATAATGTATTACGTTTTTTGTTTTACATAATTTTTCATTTCATATGTTGTTGCAGTGAATAACAAAAGGCTATTATCATAGATCCAACTATACGCATGGAGAGAGATCTAAACCAAGCTCATCAGGTTGATCATGAAAAGAGGGCCATTTATGAACCTTGTATTCCCTACCTTAGTGCCAAGTATAACATCCCTCTCTTCAATTGGTCAGTGATAGGTTTATTTTTTGATGTTCGGAGTTCTTTACCGAAATTTACATATAATATTTTAAAACAATTATCAATACCATCTTTTGAAATTAAAAAATCATCTCGCAAATTCTTAAAGATTCCCTGCAGATTATACAATTTCATTTATACCACTCAGAAGGTCTTAATTAAGGATATGCTAATTTGAAATAAAATCTTTTATTTATAAGTATAATTTTAAAGTAATCTTATACGATTTTATTTTATAATTGATATAATCAATGATGCTTAAGTATTACATTTTATTTTCATAAAAATATTCATATTTAATTAAATATATTTATTTGCTATTAATTTCCGGGTCCTCGTGGTCATCCTTAATTAAGGCCGGGCGATTTATTTCTCTCTCTCATTTTCAAATTTTCAAAGGAGAATGATTGTTTGTTGCTAGAAATCACAGCCTTATATCTAGAGAAACTTCGTTCCACTTCTGTAGAAACAATGGGGGCATATTTGAAATATTTTACACAAGCATTATTTATCTCAAAATCTGTATTTTTATTACAAATTTCCTCATTTGAAATTAAGTCACAAATTTCGTCCTCGGCATTTTGCTATTATCTTTTTTTACAGGACGTTGAATGTTGCCTGTTACGAATACCAGTATTCGGTCGTAATGTAACCGATCAACTAAAGTTCACTGTTCAACGAAACACACTGAATCCCCCACCGCAACGAAATTACGTACCGATGCCTAAAGTCAGAGGCGCATGTAGCGTAATGTAACGGCATAAATCCTTAGCTCTAGTGAGCACTCAATCATGAAAACGCACACAAAAGTCTTGTTCTCACTCAATTACAGAATAATATAACTGCCAATTATATTTTATACAGGTACAAAAATACAACTCGATAATATAGGCTATTAGCTGCACAGTAAACACCATCAAAGTTTCATACACGCACATTTTGGTTCCCTCTGTCTTGTCACATAAATAATACCAATTTAACTAGCACGGATCGAGGTTCAGACACTGACAGTGGCAATCGAATTGTAGGAAAGTATAGTGGACAGGTTGGTACAATCTAATTCAGCAAAGCCCAACCTCTTCTCGTAAGAGCTAATGACGTCACAGCGGCGCTTTACTCCACCTCCTTCGTTTGGAGCAGCCGTGGCGAGAACGTGACTCGCGAGACATTGTGGCTCGCAGTGATAGCTGTGCTTGCTTCTAACCTCCGCCAACCCCCACCCTCTCACTCACTGGAGTCTAACTCCGTTCCATTTGTATTGTCTCTGATCTGCGAGTGGCATATGTCTCTCTCGAAACCATGTACGAAAGTTCCAAGTAGGATGGAAGGACGCATTTTCTTGCTGTCAATATGATGAGAATATTAAATGTATGATTTGTTCACAAGTATTACGAGGAAAATTGTTGTATAACGACATTATACTACATGTTACTGATGAAACATTAAAATGTTAAGTGTTAATGTTGTTGTTATCATCATCATGTCTGTACATCGACCCTTTTTTCAGCAGATGTACGAATAATGCGGTTAGCTCTTCAATTTGAACTCACTGATTTACAATGTGATGTCAAATGAAAGCTAGATGTAAGGACTTGACAAATGTTGAACTTTCAAATCTTTGCCAAAAAATAAATATCCGAAGCTTCATTCTTTCGCTTGCTCTGTTGAAGCCATGTTCACTACAACTTACGTTTGTGAAAAATTATTTTCAACAATTAAAATAGTAAAAACCAAATTTAGATCACGACTGACAGACAAATGCCTTCGTGATCAACTACAACTGGCAGTAAGTGACATAATTCCTGATTTGGAAACTTTGTCGCAGAGACATTCTGAAGACAGTTAAGTTTAGGTTGTGATATTGTTCATGTATTGTTCATTTCTTTCATCGTTACACGTAATAAACTGTATAAAATTATATTTAAGTGCTTGACGTAAGGAAAATGAAAATCCGTTAATAAGTCAGACAGTTGCTCCACTTCCCCTTCGGATGTCCGCTCCCCTCCATAGGTGCTATGCACGTTGCAGGTTACACAGTGGCTCGGCGTACGATTACATTTTCGCCACCGCTGGTTTGGAGGCATGACAGTGGATGAACCACTTTCCCTTCGATCACTCACTCAGTAACGGCTGATTTCAATAAATTTTTACTATAAAAGTGTCTTTGTTATAAAATATTTAACAATTATGAAGGAACTACATGACACTTTCGAGTCCAAATTTGGACACTTGAAATGAATAGATGCGAAAATTAATCTTTCTAATAATCCGTTTAGTTTTGCTTGCGAAGATGCTCCGCATGATCTGCAAATGAAAGTAGTTACTTTGCAGAATTCGACAGCCATGAAATATGCTCTAAGAAAAAGGTTGAGACCTTGTTTAAATCTTTGCCCAGTGAAACATTTCCCAGATTACAAAAGTTTGCTGCAAATTTAATGACAATCTTTGGCTAAACACATCTCTGAACAGATGTTTCGAAAATTAATCAAATAAAAAGTCAGTGTCGTAATAGAGTATGGCACGATCTGGTCTTAAAACTGTTGTTCACCCTTTGCGGCAATCATTGATGAACTGGTTAGAGGTAAAGAGTGCAAAAAAGTCACTAATAGAAAAGATGTTCAAGAAGCTTATTTGATTTTCTTTCATCAGACAATAATGACAGTAAAATTAACCGAACAAAGCGACATTAGAGAAGTTCGTGATGTCATGAATACGTAATAGCTCCGCAAAGAGTGAGTGGAGGTAAATCCGCCATCCCCTCTTTCGCTTAAAGTTGGACATCACTGGTCTAATTTTTCTTCTCAGTAAAAATTGGTGAAATAATATGTTCGACCAATCTGTATTTCTTTCACACTGTATATGGATTTATGTATGCGTATATTATTATGTAAGCATGTTTGTATACGCATGTATGCGTGCGTGTATGTACGTAGTATGTAAAGTATTATAATTTTAACCTTTTGTAGTTACAAACTTTAGTCTATTTCAGTATTCTCTTCCACATACTAAGTAATGCATACAGAGACTATCTTTACGTGGGATTAGCACAAAGTCGAACTTTCACCTGGAAGAACTTTGTATACACACTGCAAGGCAAACATCTGTGTGCTTACGCAAAATTTAATCCTCGACCATGACCGACTGTTTACAGCAAATTCCAGTATGTCAAAGTTTTGTATAACGTGACATAAGAGCAAACATACTATTCTAGTCGTTTTGCACGTCACACTAAAAATAAAAAAGGCACGGTGCAACACGAAGTACCTTGTAACGTGACTGTAACAATTCCATGTTAATAATTCCACGTATTCCTTCGTTACGTATCAGCGCTGTGACTATGACAAACGTCACTTTGTCCTGAGTAAGAAATATGTTGTTCAAAAACGCTGCAAATCCGCTAGCCGCATTATTCGGATCCTGAAAGCGGCAGCCATTTCAGATAACACACAATTGTATTTATTGATTTGCACATGTCCGTACCATCAATTTTCAGCGCAAGAGTGATGTAACAATCTATGCAATACGTTCCTGTCTTTCTTTATGACTTCTATGATTAAATATTAGGAGCCAAATTCAGGATTTCCTATTGGCTACATTTCACTGAGAATGTACTTCACATGAACAGCTTTATTAAGTTTTATGCGAATTTTATTCATCATTAAGTACAAATATGTATAAATTGATTTTTTTTCGATGTAGTTGAGTTACAAATACTTATCAGATATTTGTTACCTAAATGATCATGTTCATATTATTGTTTTACCTCTCCCACTTCTATTTTTTAATATATCTTAATGTTTTATTGATTGTTTCACTATTAAACGAAATGCATACATTTCAGTTTCTAAACTGCTTCCTAATTACAGAGACAAATACTTTACAATTCGTCCTCTAAGTATGGAGATAATTATTTCAAGTAGCAAAACAATTAAGATGACATACTTTCTCGTTTGTTTTATTTTTAATCATAGTTGATTTTACGAAATATCCTATGCGACAGTAGAGAGCATAATTTTTCAGGAGAAAGAAGAAATTAATTATATATCAACAGATGCTCGATAATGTCATTGATGCCCATCATGTTCACAAACATAGTTTACCAATTTATGTAATATTCTTATGTAGATCTATTGAATTTTAATAACTAACATATTAGATTTCACAAAATCAATATATCATTTTTATGTAAAACCATGACGATTCACAAAGGCAGGAGTGCCGCAGGGCTCCGTATTAGGACCACTGATCTTTTCTATCTACATTAATGACGTACCAAAGAACTTACAGTATTCCCGATATGACATATAAGCCGACGACCTACAACTTTACATGTATGTCAGAATCAATACGATCAATAAATCAATTGATAAGTTGAACTGTCACTCAGCCACTGTTTCCACTTGGACGGCGAAATTCTGACTCGCATTTAATCCAAATAAGACTAAAGCTATAATTGGTCATAAATGTTTAGTTAAACTCTCTTAATAGTCTCGCGCCTTGGCGTCGCGGTCTAAGCCATCCCGCCTAGGACTCGCGTTACGGAATGCGCGCTGGTTTGAGTCCTCATGGGGTAAGAAATTTTCTCATGAAATTTTGGCCAGTATATGGGACCGGTGCCCACCCAGCATCGTGATGCACTTGGGGAGTTACGATAGGTAGCGAAAATCCGGTTTCACAAACTAGCTATAACGGAGGGGGGGGAATCATCGTGCTAACCACATGATACCTCAATGTGGACGTGAGGCCAGCAGCCGACTGGTCGGTCTTGGCCCTGCAAAGGACTGTAGCGCCATGGATTTAAATAGTAAGCAGTAATAATAATAATAATAATAATAATAATAATAATAATAATAATAATAATAATAATAATAATAATAATAATAACAATAATGCTAGACAGTTAGTAAAAGGATTAAAATGATTTATTTTAAACTTTACTTTACAAATCATGTTGAAGGATGGATGGAGCAGAGAAAAACTTGATCCGCTCCACCCATCCTTCATCATACGGCAATGCAGATTTCCAGCACGGAAATATACGTACTTCGGTACATCACAATAATTTACAAATCATGTCCTGAACTAATAGGTGAATTCATCTTCCAAATTGTAATCTTGCTCATTTTTCTGTTACAGTTAGCTTCTCCTTGTTTTTTCACCATTTACTAGACAATTTTCAAATGAAAGCACATAACGTAATACAATAGGATACGATGTATAATACAAGACACGATTTAACGTACTGCACTTACACTTATGTACGGCACGGTACAATGCATGACATGTTACGTACAATACGTGATACATTATACTCCATGATACAACATATAATACTCATATAACATACAATACACGATACCTACTGTATACAAAACACGAACAGTAAAGTCATATACTGTATGTATAAATCTGTATCAGATTTCCAATAATCTATGCTGCAGTAAAAGTAAAAAAGACAATAAAAATGTATTTTTTATAAAATAATAACTCTTCTTTATCACTATCCGAACAATTTTCGGCTAATATCAGCGTAAAATAAAACTATGTGGTGCAAAATTTCACGAATTTCGAGAGAAGAGTACTTAAAATGAGTGAATTGGGAGAGAGCAGGGTAGAAAACCACCAAATACAGTAGGCTACAAAAATCTGTGAAAGAAAAGCCACACGTGTAACAGTCGAAATAAAGCCGTGAAAGTCATGATATGTCTTCTTTCAAATCTCTGATAAACAACAAACCATCAACTGAAGACACGAGAAAAAAAGAAAGATCTTGTTCGATTCCCATCATAGATTCTATCCTTTATATCCGTAAGTCAATATCAGTGTCAAATACATATTTCGTCCCATTTTCTTAAAAAAACAGCAATAGTTCGTCAAAGTTGACGCTAATGGTCACAGGGAATCGATATACTGCTTTAATGGGGCATTAATGGCTGTATTTCTCATTATTTTGACATTATGTTTTATCTTGCATTATAGATGTGTCGATTATCAAATTAGTGCTGTACGTAGCAATCATTAACAATCAAGTTCAGAATTATTTATTGCGAGTCCTGCAGAGCATCGTCTTTCAGGCAGTATTAACGACTTATTACATGCCCAAAAGACATGAGTTTGAATACCTTCGAATGAAATAGATGTTTATACTCACTGTAACCTTCATAATGGCTCTGTAATGTGATGTCTTCTGTCAAGTTAGTAACTTTTCCTCTCGACTGGTATAGGAGTCAGAGCGTAGGCCTAAATAGAATCGTTTCAGTTTACTGTAGAATTTTGCCCTTAAATGCACGTCAAATATGATATATCTCTGACACCATACCTTACCATCATAATGACCAACTCTTACGTCTTACTTGTCGCCAGTTGTGAAAGAAAAAATCCCCCACATAGATGGTTTTATTTGTAAATATTTTACATAGCTCTAGTTTGTATGATGTATATTAAAGAAATCTGATTGATCGTCTGGAATGTCGGAAGCTTCAATGGTCTGCGCATGTCCAACGGATGCCAGGAGTGCGAGGTTCACGTGGAGAGGAGGAGTTGTTGAGGGCATGCGAGCCAGAGTACTTATAGATGGTTCTTAGGATGATCGAGATAGATGGAAAAGGGGAATCGAAAGCAACCGCTGAAAGTGGAAAAAAATATAAAATAAAAGTAAAAATAATACATTTCAATCTCTGGTTTGAAGTGTGGATTAAAGAAACACTGTTTACGTACAGAACGTCCGCTTACATAATGTAGGATAAGTCGATCTGGCGGAACGCGACCGGCACGAAGGCCATGCAACACGCGACGAACCGTCTCACGCCCGCTCGGTAATCCAGTTCAGTTTCTCTACAGGAGTGGTTATGTTTAGACGTTCGATTGGTTGTTATTTTTCCGATTCTGTTAGTGAAGTTTTTACATTTAGGAGTGGTTGTGCTGGCATTGTAAATTGAGTGTAATTCTTCTAATTGTGTTAGTGAAGTGTGTAGATTAGCTTACTCACATGGTATCACAGAAATTTATGTTAGAGCAAAGGATTTTCGCGGTAGAGATATCTAAAAAAAAAAAAAAAGTGATTGCGAAAAAGTAAAAAGACGATTTGCAAGAAAATCTAAATCTAAACACTTCACTAACACAATCAGAAGAATAACATGCAATCTAACGTCAACTCAACCATTTTTAAAGAGAGACTGAACTGGACAGCCGAGCATGCGAGAGGCGATTTGCCGCGTGTTGCATGCCTTCGTGCGGTCGCGCGCCGCCCTGGCGATCTATATTATGTAAGTGAACGCTATGTAGGGATATATTCCACCATTGTGTACCAACAAGACTTGGGTTATAAAGAATAGCTTACTTATGAGTGAAATGAAATTACAGCGCATGGATTATGTCCAGGCACTCCCCACTCTTCCTACAGAGCTGCGCACGATATCGGATGAGTCTACTTACGAATTATAGGAGAATGGGTTAGTATTTGCCTTGAACTCGGTAGACACACGTCCGACCTTCCCTTCTACTCCTACCCCTTCCACAGACACATTGTTCCCGTACTGCACATCGCGAGTGTCTTGACAAAATGCATGAGCTGTAGCCAATAAAAGGACTTGATCGGTAAGTAATAAAGATAAAATATATACCGATAATAATAATACCGTATTAATAATAATAATAATAATAATAATAATAATAATAATACTTACTTACTGGCTTTTAAGGAACCCGGAGGTTCATTGCCGCCCTCACATAAGCCCGCCATTGGTCCCTATCCTGAGCAAGATTAATAGAGTCTCTATCATCATATCTCACCTCCCACAAATCCATTTTAATATTATCTTCCCATCTACGTCTCGGCCTCCCCAAAGGTCTTTTTCCCTCCGGCCTCCAAACTAACACTCTATATGCATTTCTGGATTCGCCCATACGTGCTACATGCCCTGCTCATCTCAAACACCTGGATTTAATGTTCTTAATTAAGTTAGGTGAAGAATACAATGCGTGTAGTTCTGTGTTGTGTAACTTTCTCCATTCTTCATCCCTCTTAGCTCCAAATATTTTCCTAAGAAACTTATTCTCAAACACCCTTAACTTATGTTCCTCTCTCAAAGTGAGAGTCCAAGTTTCACAACCATGAAGAACAACCGGTAATATAACTGTTTTATAAATTCTAACTTTCAGATTTTTTGACAGCAGACTGCATGATAAAAGCTTCTCAACCGAATAATAACAGGCATTTTCCATATTTCTTCTGTTAAATTTCCTCCCGAGTATCATTTATATTTGTTACTGTTGCTCCAAGATATTTGAATTTTTCCACCTCTTCAAAGGACAAATTTCTAATTTTTATATTTCCATTTTGTACAATATTCTCGTCACGAGACATAATCATATACTTTGTCTTTTCGGGATTTACTTCCAAACCTATTTCTTTACTTGCTTCATGTAAAATTCCCGTATTTTCCCTAATCTTTTGTGGATTTTCTCCTAACATATTCCCATCATCCGGATAGACAAGCAGCTGATGTAACTCGTTCAATTTCAAACCCTCTCTGTTAACCTGGACTTTCCTAATGGCATACTCTAGAGCAGCCGTGGCGAAAATGTAATCGTGCGCCGAGCCACTGTGTAACCTGCAACCTGCATAGCACCTATGGAGGGAGGCGGACACCCGAAGGGAAAGTGAAGCAACTCTCTGACTTATTAACGGATTTTCATTTTTCCTTACGCCAAGCACTTAAATATAATTTTATACAGTACAAGGCTACAAACGAATGTTTAGAACGTGTAACGAAGAAAGAAATTAACAAGAAAACATAGGACACATTATCACAACCTATTAACTATCTTCAGAATGTCTCTGCGACAGAGTTTCAGAATCAGGGATTATGTCACTTACTGCCAGTCGTAGTTGATCACGAAGGTATTTGTCTGTCAGTCGTGATCTAAATTTGGTTTTTACTATTTTCATTGTTGAAAATAATTCTTCACAAACGTAAGTTGTAGCGATCATGGCTTCAACAGAACAAGCGAAAGAACAAAGCTTCGGATATTTATTTTTTGGAAAAGATTTGAAAAGTTCAACATTTGTCAAGTCCTTACATCTAGCTTTCATTGTAACATTAGGGCTACATTGTAAATCTGTGAGTTTAAATTGAAGACCTAACCGCATTATTCGTACATCTGCTGAAAAAGGATAATAATAATAATAATAATAATAATAATAATAATAATAATAATAATAATAATAATAATAATAATAATAACACTTGATCTTTTAATGTTTCATGACTGACATGTAGCATAATGCCGTTTTATGTTATACAACCGTTTTCCTCATAATACTTGTGAACAAATCATACATTTAATATTGTCATCATATTGGCAGCAAAAAATGCGTCCTCCCATCCTACTTCAAATGTTCGTTTTGTATAGAGGTACATGGTTTCGAGAGAGACATTGCGACGATACGCCACTCGCACGTCAGAGGCAAATACAAATGGAACGGAGTTTGACTCCAGTGAGTGAGAGGGTGGGGGTTGGGGGAATTAGGGAGCAAGAAAAATGCACAGCTTTCATTGCGAGCCACAATGTGCTCGTGAGTCGCATTTTCGCCACGGCTGCTCTAGAGCATAGTTAAAAAGTAAAGGTGATAGTGTATTTCCTTGCTTTAATAATAATAATAATAATAATAATAATAATAATAATAATAATAATAATAATCAGAGATGATTAAATAATAATTGAAAAATTATGTTACAAGAAACAGAAGTGGAAGAGCATCCTTAGTCCTATTTTGTCCTCGAAAAATTCTTATACTATTTTAGGAATTGAAACGACTCTCTTTGTCCAGACACGTCAGATACAAAGTACGGTTCTACGCCCTGTGTTTTCGAGAACTCTGAACATGTCGCGTAGGCTGTTCGATTCTGAAGGGAACGGTCTGCCGCCATTTCCTGGAACTCTCTCTTAATTAGAAAGCAATGACAATGGTACGTCGCTGAACGAAACAAATCAAATGGAGATCATTGTTCGAGTATAGTGACATAGCTGATTGTTACCACTCTCTCCCGATACAACGTGCGAGCCTATTGACAGATAATTTATCTTCCTCTACTTGACTGCTAACATGGACAGTATTTCAGCTCTAATTAAACTGCTATTATAGCGGCGTTGCCATTGTGATCCCATTTAGACGAAAACATGTTCGAGATATTTTAATCATCATCTATCTATTCCAGCTTTGTTTCAAGAACAAAAGCTTCGACGAATCTCTGCGCTCTGTGAGTAAGTCAATCCGCTTTCATTTACCAATCATCGCGAATTAATTATTAACAGAGAGAAGTGGAAATAATATATGTAGAGTACGCGTGGTTTTAATGTCCTCTCGTTTCAGATTTAAATAAATAGTATTATAGTTAAATACCATTACTAAAATTTGTGGATGTGAAGAAGATGTGATAATAGCCCTTCGTTTACTACGCGTGTACAATATGTACCCAGGCCATATACAGGGTGTGTCAGGAAAAAAGATACATGGTGTAAGGGGTGATAATATTGGTGATTCTGAACAAAACATTTTCTATGAACATATGCCCTATTCTTAACAGAATCTGACATACAGCTGTTTGAAAATCACAGGTGTCAGTCTAATGTCCTTAATCACCACTAATATGTAGACCCAACCAAAACGACATTAGGTAGTAGCAGGATCGATGAAACGTATCCTGGACGTTGGATCGGTCGCGGTGGAGTCATTTCTTGGCCACTGAGGTCACCCGACATTACTACATTGGATTACTGTGCGTGGAGTTGACTTAAGAGCGAAGTCTACAAGCGCAAAGTGGAAACTTGTAGCTTCAATTTTACATGCTTTTGCTCAAATAAAGGAATGTCCGCATCAACTCAGATCAGCAACACAGCAGCTTTCTACAAGAGCTTGTATGTAGACATACAGCTGTTTGAAAATCACGAACGTCAGTCTAATATCCTTCATCAGCAATCATATGCGGACCCAACCAAAACAACATTAGGTTGTAGTAGGATCAATGAAAGTATCCTGGACGTTGGATCGGTCGGGGTGGAGTCATTTCTTGACCACTGAGGTCACCCGACATTATTGCATTGGATTACTATGCGTGGAGTTGACTTAAGAGCGAAGTCTACAAGCGCAAAGTGGAAACTTCTCGGTCGAATTTTACATGTTTTTGCTCAAATAAAGGAATGTCCGCATCAACTCAGATCAGCAACACAGCAGCTTTCTGCAAGAGCTTGTTTGTAGACATACAGCTGTTTTAAAATCACGGGCGTCAGTCTGATGTCCTTCATCAGCAATCATATGCGGATCCAACAAAAACAACATTAGGTTGTATTAGGACCAATGAAACGTATCCTGGGCGTTGGATCGGTCGCGGTGGAGTCATTGCTTGGCCACTGTGGTCACCCGACATTACTATACTGGATTACTGTGCGTGGAGTTGACTTAAGAACGAAGTCTACAAGCGCAAAGTGGAAACTACTCGCTCGAATTTTACATGCTTCTGCTCAAATAAAAGAATGTCCGAATCAACTCAGATCAGCAACACAGCAGCTTTCTACAAGAGCTTGTTTGTACTTATTCTCAATGTGAAATCAAAGAGTTCTGAATGAAAGTTTGTTAAGAAAACACGCAGTCGATTAAAGAAAATAATAACCACTGAATGGAGATAGCGAGATGGTATTTGGGGAGTTTTGGCCATAGATTACATGAAATTTTGTTTACGGTTGGAGAAAATGTCTGAAAGAATCTACGTAAAGATTAATTTTTTGGTCCTACAGAATATATCTCTTATGGTAACAATTGATATTAGAGGAGAAAAAAATTAATATTTATGTAGATTCTGCGCCCAATAGTGCATATTACTGTGGAATCCCGGCCACCAAGTCACTCAATTGAGTGCGCTCCTTGTATAATGGCAGTTGACTTAAAATAAAATACCAACATACATGTCGAACTTGGAGTCAGTCCACAAAGGGAAAACACTGGTGGTCAGGGGTTCGATCCAGTGCTGTGGATTGAAGTTTGATGTAGCTCAATGGTGAGAGCGCTTGGTACGTAGAACCAAGAACCCGGGTTCGATCCTCGGCGCCGGAGCGAATTTTTCTCCTCTAATATCAATTGTCTGAAAGAAGCCAACCAGTTAATATGTCCAAGCAGGAATCGAACCTACGTGCGAGCGCAGTTCCAGATCATGACGCAAACGCGCTATACCAGTGCATTCCACTAAATAGCTCCAATCTGATTTCCTGCAATTACAACCTCTTAGTGTACCTTAGTTATTACAAGCAATACTGTAACGTTTTTGTGCCAATTCAAGAGCCTGAAAAAACGAATTGATTACCTCCAATAGCATATTCCTTTATTAATACAATCTACTACACGCTAGTTATTGTGGTCGAAATCTGTTATAATATACGGTAACATTTGTTTTATTTTTCATCTCTATGTAATGGTCATTAGGCTCTTAATTTGCAAATGGTTTCAGCATTAACGACACATTAGATCATTGCTGTAAGTAAATTTATGCGCAACATAATAAATCCACAGCTATTCTGCTTCGCATTGTGTCTACTGAACACAAATCTTTTGTATAGTATGACACATATTGATTATTGCTGCTTTTAGTACGGGTGCCTTGATGAATGTTCTCTTAGCCATATTCAGTATTTCCAGACTTGTGTGTAGTCAATTCAGTACGATGGCTGTTGGTGATCTTATAATTGAGTCGTCTACAGTCAAACTGCATTTTATCAAAAAATCTGATTTGTCAGAAAAGACGAAAAACTAGTGGCGTTAGACTCCACATGGTGATTTTGCTACTAAAGTTGAGGGAGTCAATTTCCAGTTTAACTTCATACGAGCAGTTTATCACATTTCCTGAAAAATTCTGGACAAAAACATACCTTAATCCCATATTTGAAGAGTTCAGAGCCACAGTGGGCCAAGTGCCATTTATTAAAAACGGAGAAAGCAAAGGTTAAAGTTAAGTGAATACATACTTATTTACTTACTTACTTACTGGCTTTTAGGGAACCCGGAGGTTCATTGCCGCCCTCACATAAGCCCGCCATTGGTCCCTATCTTGAGCAAAATTAACCCATTATCTATCATCATATCCCACCTCCCTCAAATCCATTTCAATATTATCTTCCGATCTATGTCTCGGCCTCCCTAAAGGTGTTTTTCCCTCCGGCCTCCCAACTAACACTCTATATGCATTTCTGGATTCGCCCATACGTGCTACATGCCCTCCTAAAGTTAAGTGAATACCGTGGTTTAATAAAGATTGACATATCATTTAGTTTTAATGTGTATATTACTTGCTATATGTTTTCACTGAATTATGGCAATAATTTCATTTTAACTCTTGTTTTCTACAGTTTTGGTAAATGGCGCTTGGCCCACTATGGTTCTGAAAACTTCATTTCATTATTCATTGGGATAATTTTTCAAAGACACTTAATTTTTTGCAGTTATTCTATAAATTTTATTTGTTCGTGTATGCTGCCAGTAAGTTATTTCTGTTTGATCAGTTGCATAAATATATTTATGTAGCTTGTCAATAAAATGTAACATAAGGTCTACTACCACACACTTCTGTTATGTTCTGTTTCGGTTTGCAGTTTCATACAAATACCTCATAGTTTAACTTGAAGTCCAACGACTTATTTTCACTGTATGTTTTGACTCTAACCTACAAGAAACTTCGTTGATAATTTTTCGAATTTGCACTTAATAAACACGACTCACATTTCCTTTATCAGGTATTTGTTATTGTCGTCGTTCACACGGTTAAGATTCTCCCTCAATAGTATGTTACATTGCACCTTTATGAATAAGACAACTAGAAAGATTTACGTATATTTCATCTTCATAAGTGTGTATTTTGAATTGCTGTGTCATTACAACTTTTCTCTGTATACAGACAGTAAATTAGGTCGTTTGGGAATCTTACATGTATCCGAAACACTTTTTTGTTCACTTGGACCTCAATAATAAATTTTTAGTCCTTCTTAAAGAGGAAATGAATTGGATTTTGGGCAAACGTTTTGATTTATATTTTATTATTTTTAATATAGTAGGCCTATTTAGTTTTCTCTCTTTAAAGGATATAATTATCATATTATATCACTATATTAAAATCGTATCCATTTTAATTTTTATATTTTCTGAGCAAATGTAGTATATTAATTATAATTTTAACTCTCCTTAAAAAAAATTACGAATTTTGCGCTGAAAATCATGCAAGTTACTTTATATTTTTCCAATTTATTCTTTGATTTTTCTCTTTAAAAATATATACTAACAGCGTATTCCGAATCTCACAACAATGACGTCACGCTGGAGCGAAATAGGAACAAAATTGGTGGCAGGATCGATGACTATCATGGCCACTGTATAAGTTGTTGTGTGTGCTACGCTAGCAAAAGTTTGCGACATTTCCGTACTACCATCTCGTTCAAAGAAAAGAGAGCATAAACAATTTATTTCTTGAACCGGTAGTAATAACTGATCCGTTGACATGTTTGCTCATAAGCCATTAACATATTGTTTTTACGTTTTTGCTCATTACAAATACAGCGGAACTAAAGCAGAACACACCGCCATGACACAACAGTGCAGGATGTTATTCGTCTGCTAATTCCCGCCCTATACAAGAACCAATCAGATTCACTGATGGCGGCTGATGGAGACTGCCACCACCTCTGCAAGCTGATGGCACCGGTGCGACACCGGTGGAGCATCAGTGTCGCCATCGGTGAAATTCGGAACACCGTGATGCCATCTGATTGCTCAGCGCTGAGATTCGGAATACGCTCTATGCTAAAATTACATAGGCCTAAATGTTAATTTTTCGTTTTTCCGAGAACGGGGCGTGTTGCATATCTTATTTTAGCCGCCATTTTTCGTAAGTTCAGTCTTTTTTCACACAAAAGTAACCTTTTCTTCAGCTTCTAGTTGATCTAGAAAGCTGAAATTTTAGATGTTTCAGAAATTGATTGTTTGGATACTTACATATACTGAAACAATATTTTTGAAGTTTGTTAGATTCTGGAGATGTTACAGAGAGTAATGTACTAAAAATCGTTGAAAAAAATATACAAATGGGGAAAAATTGTTCTCAATACAGAACAAATTAAAGGAAGACTACTGTTTCAGCATAAATTCAAGTTAGCGGCTTCTAGTATCAACAATTTTCGAGAAAAATTATTTATATAAATATAATTAAATATTACCAAAATAGGCAATTCCGTGTCTCCTTAAATCCATCATTTAACGACGTTATATAAACTCCAAGATTATCTACCACAAATGGAATTGGTGATCCAACATTCGCCTTTCAATTGGAAAAACCTTGAAAAAACCAACATTAGTTATCAATCCAAACGGGATTCGAGTTCACGCCTGAAAGTCATCACGAACCAGGAGACAAACGCGTTGCCGATTTAACTACGGCAGTGGACATACAGTACTTTAATGGCTTATCTATTATTCCCTTGTTATTCTTATTCTACATGTCAGTAAACTTCTTTCTCCACTGGTAGTGTGGAAAAGAAAGCCTCATAGCCTTAAATAGCCAAAATAAATAGACAGACAGACAGATAAATAAATAAATAAATAAATAAATAAATAAATAAATAAATAAATAAATAAATAAATAAATAAATAAATAAATCTTTGTTGAATTACTTTCTGGTGTTTTTAATGAAGTATGGTATAATTTTGGTTGATATTTCATATTTAAGGATAGGGTAATAGTTGGATGCAAAATTTGTCTACCTTTTCACATAAAGTTACTTACAACAATTGTTTGGTATTCTAGTACTGCACAATGAATATTCTCCATATAAATTTCACTTTTCCTTCATAAATTAATTTATTATTACTGTGCTTATTAATATAAATGTAATTATCATTACTACTGTATTACACTTATTATACTATGAGGAATACTTAAAACGAATACTTAAAAAAATACAGAAATATATTCTTCTAGTATCAAGACTTTTACTCTACTTCTTCTGAGAAAATAATAATCCGCAAATAATTTTTATAACAAAGGATTTACTTGAATAAAATATTGACGGAAATTAATGACAACTGTATGGAAGATCGCTTCATAAAACTCAAGTAGCGATATCTATGTCCTTCGAGATCTTGGAATGATCCGAGATGCTGTCAATGCTGCAACCGCAGTGACATTTAGGTCAGTGGCTGCAGCATATTGTATGGTTTCATTCATCTTCCGAGAGTTAATTAACAAGACTTCATTCTACCATGTCTATTTACTGCACCAATACGTCAAGTGGGCAATATATATACTTCCAGCCGCTCGATATCATTGCTGCATGAAACACTGCAGTTTACTCTTTAAAACTGCATAACGTACTACATATTCTTCGAGTCATGGTACCAGCTTCATTATTTTGTTTGCAGTACGGTAGTGCTTTAGAAGGAATCTAATCTCAAATTTACCACCTAATTTTTTTTCTTTGTATTACTGTCACAATTACAACCATAACTTCGTGTAAGTTCCATTGCCCAAAAAAAGAAAACTATTAAAATTTTACAAAATACCAAACTTAAGATATGGACATTAGTTCTGAGGCGACATAGTATTTCTTTCTTATCATGAAACTGTTGTGTTATTAAATGATTGTGAAGTGAAGGATAAGTCCATCAGTTCCTCATATTCCTTTTTCAGATGCAGAGGCGAACCCTGGGATGTGAGCAGCGAGATAAGGACAGGATATCAGATACAAAGTTTGTTTCGGTTTGGTTAATATTAGACGAATCTACCGACACGGAAATTCAATTCTGACTAAAGCTGTATTTTCCCCCTCCAATACCCACTGGTGATACAATCACGGCGCGTGATAAGGTCATAGGACAACAGGTCTCACATCTTCTACTACAAAGCACTTGGAATGGAATTTAACTGAGGGGGGCACGTATATCCCAGCACTCCGACCTATTGAGATCTATTGCGCTAACCCTCGATATGGAATGAGTTGCATGCCACAGATCCCCTACGCGCTCGTCCTAACCATATGACTCCCTTAACGACCGATCCCTACAGCCGACAGAATCCATATACCATTCCTGCTGCGGCAAATTTCCCCAAGGCCCCCCTGTCGTTCAGAGACGAAACTCCTCCTCCGAGTAGGTCAGCCTCGGGTGCCATTGCCGAAGCCATCCAACATCGCTGAACTGCATTCCACAGAGGCCGATCGAGAGAGTCAGCAGCTTCGGGAGGCTGGCTGTAGAGTGATCTGAAAATCCAGAAAAGGGATAATGAGGAAAGGATGATGGAGGAGGAAAGGAAGTGGTGAAGATGAGTGGGGTTCCAATCGCCTTATAAAGTTACCTGATATTTATCCGTAGTAGTGACAGAAAATCCCCGAAAAAAACCTTACCCAGCAAATCGTCCTCACCGGGAATCGAACCCGGGACCGCTGGGTTCAGAGTTAGACTCGCTAAAGCCTCAAGGTGAAGAAGATTGTTAACATAAAGGCGGTTGTCCATGTTATCAGGCGGCTGTCCATGGAAATATTATTATGAATTCTGAAGTTGGAAGTTTAAATTCATTCTAGTGCATTGATTTCCGACCTTGTACAAACACATTCTCGTAAACTATTGGGAGAAGGAATACTAGCTTTTGTGATCTGATAGAGAAATCTTTTCTTGCAAATCTGCCTTTCAGTTAAAGCTCCCTTTGAAGCAGACTTGAATAATTTCAAGGAAAAAATTGTTCCGGAGACCAGGTATCGATCCCGGGACCCTTCGCTTAGCGCACGAATGCTCTATAGACTGAGCTACCCAGGAACTACACCCGACACCGTCAAAGTTGGGTTTCTGACGCCTTGTCAGCCCACTTGAGTTGTATGCATATAAAGGGAAAATTTTGGACGGTGTAAGGTGTAGTTCCTCTGTAACTCTGTCGATAGAGCATTCATGCGCTAAGCGAAGGTCCCGTGATCGATACCCGGCCCCGGAATAATTTTTCCCTTGAAATTATTCAAACCTTTTCTTATTAAGAATCCGAAAATAGCACCCGCCCTATTTTCTGAAAATTCGCAGTAGTATTGAGTACTACATTTCAGCCATTCCAGGCAAACTGGGAATTCCAATGAAAAAGTCTTTTTTTTTTAGAAATATATGTTTATTATTAGTGTAAACATAGATAAAAGCTCTAAATTTAAATATTAAATTTTTTTCAAAAGGAAAATATTTTACAAATTTTATGGGCATTGAATCTAAATGATCTTGGCTAGGTAATGGGTACTTTTTTCTTCCCTAAAGTTTGCAGCACTTACTCATAGAGAGATCGACTATTAATGTGTGTTTTTCAAGGTGCTAGTGTTGAAATATTTTTAGAGACTGCACTGTTAATTCCAGAGCTCCAGTGTAAAGGAATGTTTTACTCTACTACTACTCTACTACTTATTCCGTCGTCAGAAACCTCGGCATTTTCTTGGACGAAAATTTAAATTGGGAATGCCAAATAAAGGAAATATCCAAGAGAGTGTGCTATACCATGCATTCTCTTAACCCATTTAGAAACTTCCTCCCGCCAGAATTAAAACAGACTTCAGTGCAAACCCTCGTACTACCACTATTTGACTATTGCGACGTAAAACTTTCAGACTTGACAACTGACCTTTCGAATAAGCTGCAGCGTGTGCAAAATATGTGTGTCAGATTCATCAGCAATGCTCACAAATTTGACCACATTACACTCTCGTTCAAATCTTTATCCTGGCTGCAACTTAGTAACCGTAGAACACTTCATTCGCTCTCTCTTCTGTTTCGAGTTCTCCACACTTCTATTCCAGATTATCTTCGTTCCCGGTTTAACTACTTATCCTCCAATCACAATCTAAACACCAGGTCACAGGAGAGCCAAATCCTAGCAATTCCTGCTCATAGAACATCCCACTATTCATCCTCTTTTACTGTCTCAGTCCCCCGTGAATGGAATTCTCTATCTCAGAAGATTAGGGGCTGCCAGACAATAACAACTTTCAAGGAAAAGCTAAACGATTTCTTACGGGCGCAGTAAAATTGAAGTTATAATTGTGATCGAGTTTAATAATTTAATTTAATTTAGATATGACTGTTATTATTATTATTATTGTTATTATTATTATTATTATTATTATTATTATTATTATTATTATTATTACATAATTATTTTATTGGTATTGTGAAGATAAAAGAATTGTCATTGTATTATATTTATTATGTATATTATATTGTCTTGTATTGCAGTATTGTATTGCTTTGAATTGTTTTGTATTGTAATGTATTTATTATGTTATATTCATAGCAATGTAGTAATTTTCTATCATACTGGTTGAGTGGAAGACAAGGCCGAATAGCCTTAACTCTGCCAGTTAAAATAAACCATTATTATTGTTATTATTATTATTATTATTATTATTATTATTATTATTATTATTACATTATTTCTATCACTTATATTCAGTAGTTTGGGTTGATAACAATTAATCTTACAGTTCAAGTGAATATTTTGACTTAGAAATGTCACAGTTGTTCTGAAACAGGAAAAATTAAGAACATTAACTCATCTCTAACACCCGTGAAGAAATGTGTGGAAAGAGTTAAATATTTTAGAATTCGAGTTGTGTTTAATTGTATTCTTCAAATATGATGGCAGGTTGGTAGTACTGTGATATAGGTACTAACAGTGGCATAACTTTGTGCTGATATCGATGTGATGTTTAGTATCGATACGATAATTGCGTAGTTTTTACCCCCGTAATTGTGTGATATTTATAGCGACAGTAATGCGATTTTAATTTCAAGTGTGATTGTGATATTTTATTATATTCGATATGAATACTTAGAGCAGTACTTTCCGACAGAGTGAACTTCCGTCGGAAAATATGTGCAACAACACACTGTGCCGTCATAGCAGCCGTGGCGAGAACGTGACTCGCGAGACATTGTGGCTCGCAGTGATAGCTGTGCATTTTGCTTGCTTCTAACCTCCGCCAACCCCCACCCTCTCACTCACTGGAGTCAAACTCCGTTCCATTTGTATTTGTCTCTGACCTGCGAGTGGCATATGTCTCTCTCGAAACCATGTACGAAAGTTCCAAGTAGGATGGGAGGACGCATTTTTTTGCTGTCAATATGATGAGAATATTAAATGTACGATTTGTTCACAAGTATTATGAGGAAAATGGTTGTATAACATAAAACGGCATTATACTACATGTTACTGATGAAACATTAAAAGGTTAAGTATTATTGTCGTCGTCGTCATCACCATCACCATCATCATCATCATCATCATCATCATCATCATCATCATCATCATCATCATCATCATCTCTGTACGTCGACCGTTTTTCAGCAGATGTATGAATAATGCGATTAGCTCTTCAATTTGAACTCACAGATTTACTATGTGATGTCAAATGAAAGCTAGATGTAAGGACTTAACAAATGTTGAACTTTCAAATCTTTCCCAAAAAATAAATGTACGAAGGTTCGTTCTTTCGCTTGCTCTGTTGAAGCCATATTCGCTACAACTTACGTTTGTGAAAAATTATTTTCAACAATTCCAGAGCACGAGCATCTATTCATATGTATTCATTTCAAATGTAAATTGTAAATAAATTTGAATTTGAATTTGAAAAAAAAAATAAAAATAAAATAGTAAAAACTAAATTTAGATCACGACTGACAGACAAACACCTTCGTGATCAACTACGACATAATTCCTGATTTTGAAACTTTGTCGTAGAGACATTCCGAAGACAGTTAATTTTAGGTTGTGATATTGTTCATTTATTGTTCATTTCTTTCTTCGTTACACATACTAAACATTAGTTTGTGGCCTTGTACTGTATAAAATTATATTTAAGTGCTTGATGTAAGGAAAATGAAAACCCGTTAATAAGTCAGACAGTTGTTTCACTTCCCCTTCGGGTGTCCGCGTCCCTCCATAGGTGCTATGCACGTTGCAGGTTACACAGTGGCTCGGCGCACGATTACATTTTTGCCACCGCTGCGTCATAGTATCGAAACATAAACATCCACCTGGTCGACTGCAGCCCCCTGACCTAAAAGGCCAAGTCGCATATTCGCTTTTCTGGGTAATATTATAAAATAACGCAAGTGTTCTTATGAATTGCAGCCGTTTTAAAATTAAATACATTTTTACACCTACCTAGTTAGGTCTAAAAAAATTACCATTCATTACATTTATAGGATTCATAAATTAATTTTCAAATTCTATATCTATAGACCTTGGGCTGATTACTTGGTTAGGTTTTTTCCGAGGTTTTCCCTAACCAGGTAATCTATGGCGAATCCTCGGCCTCATCTCGCCAAATACCATCTCGCTATCACCAATCTCATCGGCGCTAAGTAACCTAGTAGTTGATACAGCGTCGTTAAACAACCAACTTAAAAAATCTATAGACCTAACTTACTCTTGATATAATTTTGTGTGATTCACCTGTGTAATAATGGTTCTTAAAACTAAAAAACATAGTTGAGTAATATAGATTTGTTAAATGTAATATTCTTGATTCAAGGTTAACAAAACCGGTTTTAACATGTGATTTAATGGCATAGATACAAGTCAACAGTGATATTTTAGAACACAGAATATAATTGTCTTAATCTGCAGTACACAGAATGTTTGTCATTGTTTCAATCAGACTTATGCAGAGAGAACGGAAACACAAACCAACATCATATCTGTCCGTTGTCAATTATTAAACAAGTCGTCATGTAATCTCTATAATTCCTTTACAGAAATATGCAAAATCTTAACCTGTAAAGCAAGCAAAGCATTATAATACTCTTCTAACCTCCACATAAATTGAATAAGCATATCTTCTCATCTCTGAATTGCATATGTATGAGATAATTGCTTTCGAAACGTATCCATATAAATGATACCAATACAAAGGGGAAGTAAGCCATAGAAACACACGCAGTTGCAAGCTAAATTAATGATGCAATTAAGAGATTGAATATCATAAACTCTCTACAAACAAGTTGTATAAAACGATCAAACCTTAGAAGTATAAACTGTGATATTCATGTACTAGCTGAATTGGCTTGTTGGTCGTGTACAAGATTTCATGAAATGTCTACTTAATCTGCCATCCTGTTTACAGTATAGAGTTCTTGTGATGTACTGAAGTACACATATATATTTCCATGCAGGAATTCTGCATTATGATATGATGAAGGATGGGAGGAGCGAAGAAAAATTCTTTCCGGCACCGGGACTCGAACCCGGATTTTCAGCTCTACGTGCTGACGCTTTATCCACTAAGCCACACCGGATTCCAGTTCCGATGCCGGATTGAATCCTCTCAGTTTAAGTTCCACCTCTTAGTTTCCCTTTAGTGGCCAACCCTCAAGCACTGCGTCACAGATGTCTGACAGTGGTACAATGTCCAATACACTATGTACAGAGCTGCACTCATTACGAGTGACTAAGTGGCCGGGATCCGACGGAATGAGCGCAGTCTTAAATGACTAAGTGATTATTTACGCGTATCATACTATTGTTATGTACCGAAGTACATATGATATTTCCGTGTAGGAATTCTGCATTACCATATGATGAAGGATGGGTGGAGCGGAGAATGTACTAAATGAAAAACTAATGTAATTAGTACAAAATTCTAGAGTTTATCGCAGAGCAAGTATTCGTTCAGACAGTTATGTGATATTTTCAAATGTGAATTTTTCTAAATGTGTGTAAAGAGGAAAAATAATCCAAGAGACTATACAGACAGTACTGTACCTAGCCACATTAATATAATCAAGTACAACTTCTCAAATACTGTATTTTACTCCTACACATACAGCAATTTTATACATCTTGAATACACAACTTTTAATACTGTATCACTTCGGAATATGTATGATAAGACTTTCTTGTGTTAAATTCTAACGTACCTTGTTTACATGTTTCGACCTTTTATGGGTCATCCTCAGAACTGGTCGTTGTTGGTCTTGGCGCCTCTTGTTTTGTTTCCTGTGAGGGTGTGTGCGTGTGGTATAATGTAGAGTCAAAGAGTGTGTGTGTGTTCTGAAATTGATTTGTGTATTGAGAATTTCGTTGGATTGTGTGTCTGTATATCTCATATTGTTCTACTGTGTTTAGTTTCTGGCTTTTTGGTTGGATGTGTAGTATTTCCATGTCTTTGTTGATGTCTCTGTGGGTGTGGTTAGCATTTGTGATGTGTTCTGCATATGTGGAGGTGTTTTGTTATTTTGTTATGGCTGTGATGTATCCTTTGTAACATGTTTGTAACGTGTTTGTAACAACGACCAGTTCTGAGGACGACCCATAAAAGGTCGAAACATGTAAACAATGTACGTTAGAATTTAACACAAGAAAGTCTTATCATACATATTCCGAAGCAATTTTATATTTGAAAATACTACTGTACCAACTCCAGTACAGGTTCAGGACATATTTTGAACAATATTTACATTTTCATATTACAAAATGACAGAATACTGTTTATTTAAGACCATGTGAATTCATTAAATTTTTATAGGTCCCTTTTTGCTTTAATAACATCGTCAACTCTGAGTGGAATACACTCTAATACTTTGGTTGTAATAATCTGTTCAAACTTTTCCTTTTCACTAGTTCTCCCAAATTCTTGATTGGGTTAAAATCCGGAGAATTTCCGGGCAGAGAGAAAAGAGGGTTGATTTTGTGACAAAAGTTTTCACTACCGGTATTTTAACAGTGTGATAAAGTGCCACAACATGCAAAACTGTCATTTCGTAATATGAAAATGTAAATATTGTTCAAAATTTGTTTTAAAAAATGTAGTGGAGATAATACAATTTTATTTTTATAATTAAAATTTCAGGAAATATAGAATTAAATGAAACATTTAGGCCTAAAAATTGTGCAGATGATTCTATTAACGTGGCCAGGTATGTATAATAGCCTATATTTTTTTAATTCCTCCTGGAAAGCAGCATATGGGGACTATATTCCCAAAATTTATAACATCATATAGATGACTACCTTAACTCTGCCAGGTTAAATAAAATAAAATAAATTATTATTATTATTATTATTATTATTATTATTATTATTATTATTATTATTATTATATGTCGGCCTACACTATTTATGACTTCTGAATATTCAGCCGCATGTATCAAAGGCGAATTAAATTTGAAGACCACCAATCTCTTCAGAAAGAGCGACTGAGGAATGTTCTATTGTCTTACTCGACTTTTAAATTATTATCAGGTAAGAATTTTTTCAGAATTCAATACATCTTCGACTTCGCACTCAGAAAAGTGTAATGTTTCACAGAAAAATGCTGACGTATTCTTTAGCTCTGCTTCTCTAATGGGTACAATTATTGTTAAGTTTATTTTAAAAATTATTTCGTTAATTCTGCAGGCATTATAACTCGTATAATTTTCTTTGAGGATTATTTCTATTACGGCAAAGTATATGTTAATTTTTAGTAATAATTCATAAATATATATATATATATATATATATATATATATATATATATATATATATATATTTTAAATGGGCCTACATTAAAGTTTGGAATAACTTTTTTTCTCAAATTGAAGTTATAATTGATTACCTATAATTTCAAACTGTTAAGTATCACTTCTTCAAATTTCATTTTATTCACTCTAAGGAACCACAAGGCAGTATTTTATCGTTGACGTTTACATTTAAGGGCCAAAACATTTACAATCTTAGAAGTTGGTGCATGAGCAGTAAGAAATAAATAAAAGGTCTGAATGGAATTACAACAGGAAGTTTGGTGATTTAATGTCGTAAATCGTGTTTTAGTGTGATGAAAATGTGTTTAGGGGATCATGGATATATAGATCAGTCACGAAGTTACAAAATTGAAAAAAAAAATGTTGGGAAATTAAAAAGTGGCTAGTTAATAAATATAGTTACCGATTGAAGTTTACTGTAAACTGTGTAAAGAAGTAAATCTTAGAAAGTGATGTAGTGAAGTTTATGAAAGATGATCTTAGTGATAGTATTTACAATTTTCTATGGGTTTTTCTGAGTGTTGATTGTGGTTAAGAAATGAATGATCAAACTAAAGTGAACTAAATGCTCATGTCAAGATTTAATAAGATTATAATGACGTGTATTAGGTAAAAAAAGTTCCCAATTAGTATAACCTGTGAAGTGTTACGAGTTAGATGTAATGTAGAAAGACGGAATGATGTATAAATTTAATTAGCAAGATTAGAATGCGAAAGGAACGTAAGTTTGGAACGAACAGATGGTGGACATTTAAGATCAATAAGAAGAAATTGACTGTTTCCAGTTAAGTTAATAGCGAGAGTAGAAGAGTTATTAGTTTAACAGCTGTCGAGATTGCATGCTATTTGTAGCTATATGTAATAGAAAGTTATGGTGAAAAATGTTAAAATGTTATGTTTTATTTAACGACGCTCGCAACTGCAGAGGTTATATCAGCGTCGCCGGATGTGCCGGAATTTTGTCCCGCAGGAGTTCTTTTACATGCCAGTAAATCTACTGACATGAGCCTGTCGCATTTAAGCACACTTAAATGCCATCGACCTGGCCCGGGATCGAACCCGCAACCGTGGGCATAGAAGGCCAGTGCTATACCAACTTGCCAACCGGGTCGACTTATGGTGAAACCCATATACATAACATTAGTGACAATTAAAATTTATTTCATGTGCCGTCTATGCTTATCCTTATTTAACAAGTATATTGGTTATACAATATTTTGTTACATAATATATCAATTGAACGTTTTCGGCTCTATGGAGCCATCATCAGAAACAAGTAAGCCCATATGTATGATGTAAGTACACTGTATGTTGCCGTATAAGTAAACTCAATTAATATTAAATAACATTTTTCTGTATAAAATCGATGATTATATGGCAATAATTTGTATTTATAATGTAATTATTGCCATATAATCGTCGATTTTATACATAAACATGTTATTTAATATTAATTGAGTTTACTTATACGGCAACATACAGTGTACTTACATCATACATATGGGCTTACTTGTTTCTGATGATGGCTCCATAGAGCCGAAAACGTTCAATTGATATATTATGTAACAAAATATCGTATAACCAATATACTTGTTAAATAAGGATAAGCATAGACGGCACATGAAATAAATTTTAATTGTCACTAATAGTAAATTAGCTTATCGGTCCCATCATGCCTTTTAAATCCATATACATAAGTTGTGGTACACCATAACAAATATAAATGTTGATGACAAATATCCATCCATCCATCCATCCATCACTCTAAGGGAGATACATCCATATAAAAATGTCATACTAAATGGGATCTGTCATAGTTCAACTGTAAGTGAGTCATTCGTGCTCCGAAAATGGTGTCGAAAGCATCTCAACATGAATTTGGCAGTGTAGCTTTAATCAATATCCCAGAAAATTGTTTTTGGCACTCAGCCACTTGAGAAAGATAGGTATTCAGTTGTGTTATTAACAATTTTTCTCAAACACATTGCATAGAGATACAATGCCCATACCATTTTATCAGGCTCAATTGTAACAGAGGATATAACATTTTGAAATAATCGTAATAACCAATTTCGAATAAGAAGCAATTTTGTTTAATAAGTATCTTTTAATACTTTCAATAAACGTCATTACGTTTCATGCACATGTTTTCTGTTTGAACGTAAGAGAATTCCGTGTTAACTAGACGGCATTCATAAAATACATTGCTACAGTTGTAAGGGTATTCTCGAGGTTTTCCCATTTTTGCTCTCTTCATTTCAGCGACATATTACATAATTTCTCTCTTATTATCATCTCAGTTTCTAAGAATACGTCACCACTTGTGTTTGTGTGGCGCCGAATCGGCCGTCCGCTGTGATGGGTGCTAATCGTGCTTTACCCAAAAGCTCGTAGATGGCGTTAGAGGTGGTTATGGATTCTAGACGACTCATACAATTTGCCGAGAAGAATAGAAATCTTTCAGAATCTAAATCCTGATAGGGACATAAAGATTCATATACACTATGAGGTACGGCAGACCACGACATGGTATTCGGACTTGTTGGCTGAAGGCGAATGCGTGGTTCGTTGGATGGTGGGAAATCGACACATAATGTATTCCATAACGAGTGCACAAAATCCCTATGTGAGCTCAAGTGCTCAGTAATGCTAATGTTCCATATCGATAACCAAAATCTATATTAATAGCTCATATAACGAGAAAGTGAAATGGAATTGCCTTTGAATGAATATAATCCTATAAACAACGTATGTATAAAACGTGTTTTATATTGTATAAAATTTAATTTTTTAACAATCAGAGCATTTTAAAGATATAAATCCAATAAACAACGTATGTATAAAACGTGTTTTATATTGTATAAAATTTAATTTTTTAACAATTACAGCATTTTAAAAATGTAACCCCAATAAACAACGTATGAATAAAAAGTGTATACAATTAAACTTTTAACAATAACAACATTAAAAAAATAACTCCAATAACGTATGAATAACACGTATTTTATGTTGTATAAAATTTAATTTTTTTTATCAATCACAGTATTTTAAAAATATAGTTCCAATACACAACGTATGAATAAAAGGTGTTTTATGTTGTAAAAATTTAATTTTTTAATAATCACAGCATTTTAAAAATATAACTCCAATAAACAACGTTTGAATAAAACGTGTTTTATGTTGTATACAATTTAAGTTTGTTTAATCACAGCATATTCAAAATATAACTACCTCATGAATAATCTGATATCCATGCTCGACATATAAATAAAACGTGTTTTATGTTGCATACAATTTATTTCTTTTAACAATCACAAATTTAAAAAATATAACTCCGATAAACAACGTATGAATAAAACGTCTTTTACGTTGTACACAATTTAATTAAAAAAAATAGCCTTTTCAAAATATAATTCCAATAAACAGCGTATATGAATAAATCGTGTTTATGTTGCATAAAATTTAATTTTTTAACAATCACAGCATTTAAAAAAATATAAATCCAATAAACGACGTATGCATAAAACGTGTTTTATATTGTATAAAAATTTAATTTTTTAATAATCACAGCATTTTAAAAATATAAATCCAATGAAAAAAATATAAATAAAACGTCTTTTATGTTGTATACAATTTAATTTAAAAAAATGACAGCATTTTAAAAATATAATTCAAATAAACAACGTATAATGAAACGTGTTTTATGTTGTATACAATTTATTTTTTTAACAATCACAGCATATTCAAAATATAACTACATCATGAATAATCTAATATTCATGCTCAACATACCGGTATGAATAAAGCGTGTTTTATGTTGTAAAATTCTTTTTACAATCATAGCGTTTTCAAAATATAATTACCTCATGAATTATCTGATATTCATGCATTGAGGAATTTAAAATTGAACAATATTCCTACATATATTTATATAAAAGAAGGGCAAAAGTTTTATATATTAGATATAAATATTAAACAGAATATGATACAATGAATTAATCATTTACACAATATTAGTGCGGACCAATTAAAAAAACTGCATCCTGCTCAAAAACTGATCGCTGCAAATCTGAAACTAGTTGAAGCTACATATGACGAGGAAATGACTGTAATCCGCATAACAGTTTAATGTTGTACTCACCGGGTAACCCTGCAGTTCGGAGAGCAACCGCCCCTTTTATCCGGTCCCATATGTTGAGACCTGTAAATAAAAATGAGAGAAAGTTAACCAGATCAACTAGGTTCTGTGGTTTCTAAATCAATCATTGACGAACACGTGTGGCATTTTATGGATTCCCACTATGGTCATTTCGTTCATTGTAAATAATTTATGAATAGTAAGCGAGTGAGTGGCCATCACGTGCCGTTCTAGAGGGAGGGATATGCAAAACAAATGTTACAAAACTACTCCACTCCCATGCATAATAATGGATTAGCCAGCAATATAACACTGTCAACCATAATATGATCCTATTATTTTATTAGAGGGTAATATAAGCTTTTGTATTTATTTCAAAGTGATATTACGAGTACATTTTGGCTTTTAAACAAGTTAGCAAAACACACACCTCTAGCCATGCTGTGTTCATTGCATTGCAGGCACTGTACATATGGAAAGTAGATTGCGCAATGTGCCCTATTCCCTGTATTATTCAATTTATGTATGAATCATATCATTGAGAAATTAGCAAACACCAAATATATGAAGAAGTGACATTTAACACGTTAGTAGGTCTATTTGCTGACAATCAACTCATTATTTCACATGCAAAAGGCAACTTAAAACATTTCATATGTCAAGAGAATATAATTCAGAAAGTTCAATAAATAAGACATATATGAGGCACTCAGAAGCAAAGTGATACAAGTGACATGTAGTAAGTTTTGAGATAAATGACTTTGCATTTGAAAAGGAAATTAAAAACTCTGTTACAGGACTATGTTGCCGTAAATTTACAGTTGTGTATGTTGGTACCTATATTTTTTATCTTATAAATAGAAATTATCTATTGTAAATCATTTTAGGTAAAATAGGGTCCTAAAGTCACTTGTATTATTTTTCCACGAAAATATTTTTGTGGAGAAGTAATATAAGTGCAAAAGTTTTAAGTACTTGTATATTATTTAACACAAGAACAAGAAAATTGCTTACAACATTCAAACATTCCTGTCTTAACAGCATTTGAGTTTTCTGATTATCATATTATAACACAAAATGTGTCTGTATAACCGAAAGAATCACCCAGTCAATCTTCTTAACGTACCAGATGTTTGCTGACAACATAAAGTCCACTATAGTCTATTCAGTTTTCATTTTTCATGAGAAGTGAGGGGTAATTTGAACAGTGTTCATTATAGATGCCTGTTGCTAGTAGCCAGAGTAGTCAATATATACTGCAGAGCTTTGTCTTCTGCAACTGGTACTGATGATTTTAATTTACTTCTTTTGTGGTTTATGGATGGACAGTATAGAAGAATGTGTTCTAGATCATCATCATGATTATTACACCACAGACAAGTAGGAGTATCAGAAAGGTGAAATCGGTGTAGGTACAATAGTGTGACAATGTGACCTGTTCTGGCTCTTGTTAAAAATGTTGAACATGCCTGGGCAAGTTTTTTTACATTTCCAGGTCATTTGGTTTCTTTTGTACAGACTGTAAAATTTTTCCTTTTTCAGAAAGAGAACCAATTGTTGATCCATAAGTTTATAAAATGAGACTTTACTGAAACAAAGTCATTGGATAGAGATATCAGTTGAAGAGGTCTTGGTTCCAAATATGTTGCCTATTTCGCAACGTTATTGACTTTCTCGTTTCCCGGTATACCACAATGACTAGGTATCCATTGAAATGTTATTTCCTTTTGGAGTTTTTTTTTTAGTTTACTTAGTTGTTTCTGAATTGGAATAATTCTATGTGTGTATAGGTTTGGTACATATTTAACTATATTAAATATAGCTTCGTTGTAGTCGGTAAGTATGCAAATAGATTTTGCAGAAATTTGAGTAACACACTGAAGAGTAGCATCAATAGCTAGCAATTCAGTGTCAAGACGGAGGAGGATGAACATGGTACGAAGTAACTTTCTTGATATTTTGAAATATAATATCCTGCTCCTGATAGCCCATCATCAGGGTTTAGAGATCCATCTGTATAAATTTGAAGATGATCCTTATATGTGCTGCAGAGTAGTTCCATGGCATCTAACTTAAGAATATATGGAGGATAATTTCTGGAACGATTTCCTGGAATTTGTATGCTGTGTTCTGTAATTACCTATTTCCATGGAGGAATTTCACAACTGAAGTTTCAACAATAGTGATGTCTATGATATATATTGGTATTTCTTCTCTCTTTATTTTGTAGAAGTTACACAGGATAATATCTGACAGTTTGAAGAACATCTGAGATCTGGATGAGACTTGCAATTTTAAATGACGTATTTTTAGATCCTTTTTTAATACATAATGTCTGGTAGGTTGAATATTACATCTATAGAACTCTTACCGCGAGTATTCCTTGAACTTTCTTTTCCACGCACTCTTCCATGTCCTGCGGTCCTTATTATAGGCCCATCCTTCATGCTTCATGTCATCAAATATAGAGTAGTGTATGGGTAGGATGAATTCCTTTAGCTACTGCAAGTTGCCCCACTTAGCAAAAGTTATCCTTATTGTATAGTTGGTCCAGCTCAACGTGTGCAGGCTTTCCACGAAGATGTTTCGAATAAGTAATATATTACCTCCCTCCATTGTGGCAAATGAATTAGTCATAAAAGAGAAAACGTAACACTATGTAAACAACGCACTTGTATTAGTTTGCCTCTCAGACAAAACTCTGTATACATTGTAATATAAGAGTAACGCCAACATGGAGCAGCACTGACTGGAACTACACTTATATCACTTTTTCTCTGAACAGAAGTTAGAATATACACTTAGCTCAATTTAAAAAAAAAGTCACTTGTATCACTTTGCTTCTGAGTGCCTCCTATATATAAACATATATACAGGATATTTCCTAGGTGGTGTTACAAACTTTCAGGGATGATGGCGAAAGGCACTTGTATCAATTTGAGATAAGGAATCCTTGTCCGGAAATATCTGAGTCGAAAGTTATAAGCAAAAATAGTTGTGTGAAAATTGAATTGTAATTTGGCACCATGTGCCCTTCTTCCCTTAACTTTTGGAACAATCGTGAAAAAATGTTATGGGCCGGATGTCTCCTACGTGGGTACTTGTCCCGATACAATGTGTGAGCTGTCTACTGTTCCCATTGTCTCATCCGTATTCGAAAATCAGGTCTGCTTATTCCGCTCTCGTGTACTCCTCCATTTAACTAGGACTGATCGACTAGACACTGCAACTTGTACACATACACTGCTGTCTACAGACGTGCATCAGGACCGACCATGTCCGTTACACATTACGCTATCTGCATTGGTTTAGTGTAGTTTCCTGTCCCCATTCCTCAGACAGCGCACTGAATGGAATACTGTAAGTAGACAACGTAAACAATGTCAGATGAATACAGTATGTGTAAGATGTACAGATAAATACACATAAATAAAGTGTACAGAGGAATAAAATTATTTCATTTCCACATAAATATTTTTGCTTCTAACTTTCGATTCAGTCATTTCCGGACCAGGGTTCCTGATCTCAAATTGCCCTCCCCCATCTTCGTTGAAAGTTTGTAATACCACATCGGAAACACTCTGTATATACAGGATGTAAGGGATATAAGTGCCATTATTTTAACTGTTGATTATTCATGTCATAAGGAAGAAAAAATGTCCTTACAATTTTTTTCTAATTGCAATATTTAACTAATTATTAAAGTTTACAAAATTAGACGTTTTGCAACGTTGCTGGACGGGGAGGAGGGAGTTTAGAAGTACACAGTACAGCTCAAGCGGGGTGGAGGAGATTTAGACGTACAGAGTAGAGCTCAAGCGGGGAGGAGTGGGTTTAGAAGTACGCAGTAAAGCTCAAGCGGGTGCAGACATCACTGTACAAAACAGATGCTCTATTCTAATGCAGGAGCGGTCATGACAATAATGTTGTTTACATAAAACGAGCAGAAAATACAAACTTTCAGTCTCATTAATAGAACAAATTTACATTTAATGTAAGAATATTGCTTCATTTTTAATTGTATGTCTAAAGAATAAACAATAATGGTTCTCTGCACGAAATCACACGAAATTTTTTCTAATGCAAAGTTTTAATCTCTTCTGCTTCTGTAAAGCAGTGCCATTTTTAAACAAATTTCTGGTTATGTGATTGTCGAAACGGGGTAAGAGACTTCTAGTTTTTTTAGTAGGTTATTTTACGACGCTTTTATCAACAGCTTAGGTTATTTAGCGTCTGAATGAGATGAAGGTGATAATGCCGGTGAAATGAGTCCGGGGTCCAACACCGAAAGTTACCTAGCATTTGCTCATATTGGGTTGAGGGAAAACCACGGAAAAAACCTCAACCAGGTAACTTGCCCCGACCGGGAATCGAACCCGGGCCACCTGGTTTCGCGGCCAGACGCGCTGACCGTTACTCCACAGGTATGGACTTCTAGTTTCTAAAAATCGTTGAGACACTACTACAAAAGTTCTCCGATTAGGTAACCTTCTTTGGGGAAAACGTTGACAGTACATGCTTCTTGACTCACTTGAATTACGACGACTTTCTCCATAAATAAATAACATATGATATTCCTAAACTGTGAATGACAATGTCGAATACCCTGTACTGTACTGCCATCCGCTCGGCAGTAGAGCTATAGACACGGAACTTGAACTCAGCTGATTCTTACTTACGTCTGTGCAGAGTACTGCCTGCTGAACACGTTGCCACGTCTCACACGCCAGTATATTAACAAATTTAAGCAAGGGTTTTAATTTAATTTCATGAAAATGTAATGGAATACATAAATATTTATTTAAACTCAAATTAACTCTTTGCTAGATATATCTACTGATATAAATGTTTTTATGCTAGACCATGCCGAAATGTAGTAATTATACACCTGGTAGTAGCCCTTTAATGCACCTCATTAAAGTACACCTATTCATTATAATTCAGTTGTTCAGCCAATGAGAAATCACTATTGTACCATTATGAAACCGCAAGTATCGATTATTCTCGGATATGCAATCGAAAGACAATTAGCGAAAAGTCACGGAGGCTGGAAATCTACTGTAATACGGTCGCAGAAGGTTATCTTCTGTTACTATATCAATTTCCAGGTTATATCAAGCCTAATGTTCATGTTATTCTATAGATTATATCAAGGTCAATGACATTCTTGCCTCGGAAAAAATCAATACTTTCGCGTCTGCGCACATCTCACAATTCAGGTCAGTTGCGCTCCTCACTTACATAACCATAACATAAATAGTTACGAATAATTTCAAGTTAGAAATATGGTCGAGCATAAAAAGTCGTATGAAACTTGCCTATAATGGTATTTAAAACGCTCGTAAGAAAATTATGAAATGAGCGCAAACAAACACACTCGCGTCTTAATTACTACCATTTTAGGCTCGTTGCATAATGTACTATAGTAATTTTACTAATTATATAAGCAGTATAACGCAAATAAAATAACAAAATAAAGATTTTTCGTGGGAAGACTATCAAGTTTTGACCCTATGTTGTATTGACATTTTTGATTCTGTAAACTGTGAAAACAACAGTACTTATAGCCTACCCCTTACACCCTGTATATCCTTTACGCCGAGAGATTTACTATGGTAGACGGCCAATCACGAGGGATAACAACACTTATACATTTGTTGACATCAGGTTCCACTTGGATGGACAATAATAAGGCCGAGGTTTCAATGTTAGCCGAACAGTGAATACTGTACATTTCAGTTGCAAACAAAGTGAAGACGAGTACAGTAGCAGTCTGTCTAGGTAGAACTATATTGCTTGACACAGTTAATTAGCTCACAATGTTTTGATGAGTGAAATCCGATCTCTATAATTACCAACGCCCCCGAGTTTAGCCATTTACTGTATATGCTCATTAGTGTTGCATAGTATGTACTGAATGAAAAATGATTTTTGTGCGTCTATGACCTACATAATGAATAAAGAATTGAAATGGATATCACAGTAAACTAATAATTTATGTTAGTGAGATAAGAGTAGTTAAATCTGCTCACCAGTAAATAGAGTAGATACTGTCCGACCGAGTGGTTATGTCGTAGGATCATCGAAATGGGGGAAATCACATGACAGTTACTTACTTAATGGGTCACGTTTCTTTAAATTATTTTAAACAGTTGTATAATATTATGTGAATTCTAATTCCGTAGCAAATAGTTTCAGGAAAAAGTCTTAACAGCTCAGGCACTATCTTTTATAGAGGTTACATACGTAAAGATTAATTTCTGGTCCTACAGAAAATATATGTTTTGGTAACAAAGATTATTATAGGAGAGAAATTCGTTCCGGCGCCGGGGATCGAACCCGGGTCCTTGGTTCTACGTACCAAGTGCTCTAACCACTGAGCTACGCCGAAGTTCAATCCACAGCACCGGATCGAATCCCTCTCCTCTAGTGTTTTGTCCTTTGTGGCCTGACTCCAATTCCAACATACTGGCCGTTTGCGAATTGGTGTTACAAACTTTCAGGGATGATGGCGAAGGGTAGGCCTACATGTATCAATTTGAGATAAGGAACCATGGTCCGGAAATGACTGAGTCGAAAGTTATAAGCTAAAATATTTGTGTGGAAATGGAATTGTAATTTCGCAACACGTGCCCTCCTTGCCTTAACTTTTGGAACAGTCGTGGAAAAACGGTATGGGCCGGATGTCTCCTACATGGGTACTTAACCCGATACAATCTATGAGCTTGTCTACTATTCCCATTGGCTTATCCGTATTCGAAAATCAGGTCTGCTTATTCTGCTCACGTGTACTCCTCCATTTCAGTAGGACTGATCGACTGGGCACTGCAACTTGTAGTATATATGCTTCTCGGTAAACAAGTGTAACAACCATACATAACATTTATAATCTACAAAATGCAATTAACAGGGACTAGAGCCGCGGTGTTGCCAATTGTACTTCACAGATCAATAATTATTAACAGCAACAAAACTATATACTTATATCAAACGAGGCTGATTTGTGTGATAGCTGTACATGAAGGTAATCCACACCCTTCCATGTAACGAGGCTGTGATCTAGATAATTGCATCGCGTTAAGGTAATAATACTCAACAATTAATACACGTGTCATGCCGGAGATGTGTCTATTGATTCAAATGATCCAAACTCTAACGGTAGCAGTAATTCGTACTAGTTATTTCGTAAGTCATTAGACATTTAACATGGATTTTTAAACAATAATTTTTAAAACTTTTTCTCATGGGTGTTATTAATGCACTCTCAGCAATACGTGTTCACTGTGATAGAACTAAAATATGCTTCCATGTCAAGTACAGGCTTAGTGACGAAAATTGTGATTCGCGTGCTTTTGTTCGTTATTGAGAAAATGTTCAAAGGCAAAAACATTTTTTTTTAAATTTTAGTAGGTTATTTTACGACGCCTTATCAACAGCTCAGATTATTTAGCATCTGAATAAGATGAAGGTGATTATGCCGGTGAAATGAATTCGGGGTCCAGCACCGAAAGTTACCCCCAGCATTTGCTCATATTGGATTGAGGGATAACAACGGAAAAAACCTCCAAACAGGTAACTTATCCCTACCGGGAATCGAACCCGGGTCACCTGGTTTCGCGGCCAGACGCGCTAACCGTTACTTCACAGGTGTGGAAAAAAAAACATTTTGAAGACGATTTTTGTAAAAGTGAAGATAAAAGAGTGTTGACATGATCAAAGCCACATTTCACTAGTGGAAAATGAAAAGCTATCCATTCTTCAAGAGGAGATGATTTTAAAGACAAGCAATCGACAAGAAAACGGATAGGCCCATTCACAGAACGGGACAACATTCTGAATGTGATCATGATTAGCCTTGTTGTCCGTAATAAACTTGTATGAGAATAATTGATTGAAAAAAAAAAAAAAAAAAAAAAAAAACGTCAGGGCAGACCCGCTGTTGTGAAACGTGGATGAAGAGGCAGACATCACTGTACTTGTGGCTATCCACCTTCGAAGAGACGATCTACCACAGGAATAAATTCAGTAGTCTATGTACTTTTCGGCGCCGTGTTGTAGACGTCATCAACACTGTTGTGGTAATCATCGTGATCATTTTCGTCGTTGTAATCGTGATTTTCGTCGTCGTAAAAGCCATATTCGTCGTCGTAATCGTTATTTTCGTCCTATTCGTCATTTTAGTCGTGCAATCGCAAGTTCCGTCGTCGTAATAGTTATTTTCGTCGTCGTACTAGTCATTTTCGTCGTCGTAATCGTTATTTTCGTCGTCGTAATAAGTCATTTACGTCGTCGTAGTAAGTCATTTTCGTCGTAGTAAGAGTCATTTTCGTCGTCGTAAATCATTTTCGTCGTCGTAATAGTCATTTCCGTCGTCGTAATAGTCATTTTCGTCGTCGTAATAGTCGTTTTCGTCGTAATTGTTATTTCGTCGTAAGTCATTTTCATCGTCGTAATAGTCATTTTCGTCGTCGTAAGTCATTTTTATCGTCGTAATAGCCATATTGTCATCGTAATAGTCATTTTCGCCGTAGTAATGGTCATTTTTGTCGTAGTAACAGTCTTTTCTTCATCGTAAGTAATTTTCGTCGTCGTAATAGCCATATTGTCATCGTAATAGTCATTTTCTTCATCGTAATCGTCATTTTCATCGTAGTAATAGTCATTTTCTTCACCGTAATCGTCATTTTCATCGTAATAATAGTCATTTTCGTCGTCGAAATAGCCATATTGTCATCGTAATAGTCATTTTCGTCGTAGTAATAGTCATTTTCTTCATCGTAATCGTGATTTTCGTCGTCGTAATAGCCACATTGTCATCGTAATAGTCATTTTCTTCATCGTAATCGTGATTTTCGTCGTCGTAATAGCCATATTGTCATCGTAATAGTCATTTTCGTCGTCGTAATAGCCATATTGCCATCGTAATAGTCATTTTCGTCGTCGTAATAGCCATATTGTCATCGTAATAGTCATTTTCGTCGTAGTAATAGTCACTTTCTTCATCGTAATCATGATTTTCGTCGTCGTAATAGTCATTTTCTTTATCGTAATCGTCATTTTCGTCATCGTAATAGTCATTTTCGTCGTAGTAATAGTCATTTTCTTCATCGTAATCGTGATTTTCGTCGTCTTAATAGCCATATTGTCATCGTAATAGTCATTTTCGTCGTAGTAATAGTCATTTTCTTCATCGTAATCGTGATTTTCGTCGTCGTAATAGCCATATTGTCATCGTAATAGTCGTTTTCGTCGTCGTAATAGCCATATTGTCATCGTAATAGTCGTTTTCGTCGTCGTAATAGCCATATTGTCATCGTAATAGTCATTTTCGTAGTAGTAATAGTCACTTTCTTCATCGTAATCGTGATTTTCGTCGTCGTAATAGTCATTTTCTTTATCGTAATCGTCATTTTCGTCATCGTAATAGTCATTTTCGTCGTAGTCTTTTTCGTCGACGTAACCGTCATTTTCGTGGTGATCATCAGTTTCGTCGTCATAATCGCCATCTTCGTCATAGTTATCGTCATCATCATCGCTGCTTTTGTAGTCATTGTTTTGTCAAATGTCTCAATACATGTCTCAAAAAAAGGACCGTCATGTTATGGATGATGCATACAACTCTGTTCAGTGCTTTTCTTACTCTACTTTTGTCGAGTAAACTATAGAGGAGCGCTGTAATACTCCATAATAATAATTGATACCTACACACTCTTCCAATATTTGTGCATATAATATTATATTTTCAGAGAGAACGCAAACACAGCTGAGCAGTACGCGGGAAGCTAAGACTTGACAACGGAGTGCCAGTTATTTTGATTTAGTTATCAAAGTTAAATATTTTATAAATGCGGAGCATAAAGCTATAAAAGTTTTGCGTTAATAACTAGTCTTTCGCCACGTTATTACATTCCAGGGCATACAAATTAAAAATATACGCTCTGCAAATTCAGTTATCGTATGCTTAAGACACAATTATTTCTAATATAATAGTAATGTTACGTCAGAAAAAGGTATGTTTTCAATCTTACGAGTACTTGCACGTATATATTCCCCATTACAAGTCCTGAGGGCGTTCTGAGGACATGGAGATAGAATTCTATGCTTTCGTGACTGGAAATTTAAGGGTCTCTATAGTACTCGAGACGCTGTGAAAACTATCCTGACGCTACTGTATACAAATAACTATTTTAAATTAATTAGCTCGTAAAGAGGTAGTACTCGGATCGACACAGAACATTACACGAGAGACACAATAATATTACGATCATATAAAACGGTAATATCTCACTTTTTTCCTACGAGACTCGAATGATTGGCTGTTTTTAATGTTTAAACTTAAAATTGAGAGCGAGCTATTTCCGTTCGAAGGAAAATACACTACAAAACATTCATAAAAAGCACACAAGCAGAAATTACGTATCGCTATCATTTCACATTAAATGTATTACATGAATATACATTTTTATTGCTATATAACTTATAATGCAATTACTCAAAACTGTGTAAAATATACTGGAAATAAACCTTTTCAAAAGAACAAGAGGCAACACAAGTTGCGAGCGCTTCGGGATATTTTAAGATTGAAATTTATCTGTTACTACCTGGTTATTGTAGAGACTGAGATATCCACGGACTTGACTTCAGAGCTTTGTGTTTGACTAAAAGACCGGCCGTAGGTATCGGGCTATATAAATCTGCAGCATCTAGCATGGATAAAGCAAGACGAATAATAGAGCCTGTTAGAACCACATCCCGGCACTTCACTGTGTAAAAGGATAAAGAGATCTTGTCTCCACTCTGACCGAAGGGTTACCCCTAGGTTAAACCAGAGAACTGAAGGAGACTTTGGCGGCACACAGCGGAGATGTTGGGAACTACGCTTTATGGCAAAAGAAGATCGATAATCAAGATCTGTAGTTCTGAATAGCAGAAAAGAGCGAACAGTACAGTACAACCAAGAGAAACATAATCGCAGTATGAATCAAGTTACAATTAAATTAGATCTGAAAACAGATAAATGAAATCCCAGCCTATTAATTAATATAACGATTTCCTTCTTATGTATTAGTTGAATCTCTTCATGAGTGTTTTACTGTTCGCTCACTACTGTTTTAGTCACTGGGAGCGAGTAGTATCTGTACAGGTGGCAGCCAGTGAAGCGTATCGCTACAAGAAGCCAAGCGCTGTTGCAACACTTTATTTGAAGAAGAGGCTAGTCAATATTCTGTTCTTCGCATATGAGTTGAAACTAAGTTTTGTGCAGAGATTAATTGAAGTGTAAACTAGTTGTTATCATGTGACGTCCTTGGAAAACTGTCCCTCCAAATATTGATATTCATTTATAGTGTTCTATCCAGGTGCAGGTCTTTCATTGCAAACTCAGCATTCTTCAGTTCTTCCTATTTTCTGCCTTCCTCTTTGTCTCTGCATATGATCCATATATCTTAATGTCGTCTATCATCTGATATCATCTTCTGCCCCTAACTCTTCTCCCGTTCACCATTCCTTTAGAAGGCAGTTTCTTCTCAACCAGTGACCCAAACAATTCTTTGTGATTGTGAAAATGAACGTTGTGTGTAACAGTATGGATGCAGTAAAGCTATACATACATAGCCAGCTAGAATCATTAAAATATGTATAAGTATTTTTACGAAAGAAGGATGATGCCATGACCCACTTGCAAAAACCATATCTACGACAGTAGTGCTGTACTCAACGTTGAACATAATAGTTGCGGTAAATATAGCAAAATATAACACGCAAAAAAAAAGTGTGCCCAAAACAAAAGAACAGATCTAAGTAGAATCGATTAATTTAAACGTGATCTAATTCGAAGGAAAGTGTATTCATTTTATACAAATCAAACCTTCCCAAATGTAGACAGAATTCTCAGAGCTCTATTGTTCAGTAGGTTATTTTACGATGTTGTATCAGCATCTCAGGTTATTTAGCGTCTGAATGAAATGAATGTGATAATGAGTCCGGGGTCCAGCACCGATAGTTACCTAGCATTTGCTGATATTGGGTTGAGGGAAGCCCCGACCGGGATTCGAACCCGGACCACCTGGTTTCGCGGCCAGACGCGCTAGCCGTTACTCCACAGGTGTGGACTTAGAGCTCTAAGCAGCAAAGCAATAAGCACTGAATACTCTACGAGTTCGCTACAGAATCACTGAAGCACGTTGATTCTTTCGCACCTATGATTTTGGCAAATAGACCATGGCATTGTCCTCCCCTTACTTCAAATATTTATATGCATGTTGAATGAATTCAGCTGACTGTATGTATGGGTTTACTGGTCCAATTGATGGCATACGTTAATTTTAATCATCACTATCAATACTACAGTGACATCATTTTATTTTTACTTCAATTTTTATTGTACCTGAGTTTTTGAATGTATTACACTCCCACCCCTTCTACTAATGAAGGCCCAACTGTCCTCCACATAGAACCAAGGCCGCATATAGTAAACAGTACTGAGTTAGTGACTATAGTACGTTCCAGAAATATGTTCGTGTTTTCCAGTGACGAAAGAACTTTCAATATTGAATCATATTTTCGCACAGGTACTGTCGTCCGTTTGCCTACGTCGCATCCTGATTTCTCCCACCTGTTTCTGCTCGCCCCTCTGTAAAGGCTAGTGGCTGCGCTGTCTTAGCTCTATTCTGAAAACATTAATTTCTGTTAGGAATTGGACGTCTACGTAATATTACAAAACTGTTTGAAATAACTTAAATTAAAGGGCCTCGTTAAGTAATTAACTGTCACATGATTTCCCCCCGTTCTACAATCCTGCGACATAATCATTTGAACGGACAGTAGATAGCATGTCTGAGTAATTTTATCTGTGTGGGTCAGGCAGAAGTGAAGATTGCATTCTGTCGTTGCTTGAGAAAAGTGACATAAGTCAGTTTCCACAAACCTTTTTTGATAAAAATTTATTGACAACTTACACTGGTTTTATCGATTTGATTTTTTTCAGTATGACTTATTGTAATGGGAGAAATACTTATGTATTTTTTTCCAAGCGAGCAGATGTTCTTTAAGTTGTCAATAAATTATCAAAAAAGGTTAGTGGAAACTGACTGGTGTCACTTTTCCCGAGCACAGCAGAATTTGCAGTACGTAAGGTAGTCCTTTTATAGAGTAGGTACAGAATTATTTCAACATTAGTTACTAGTACGAAGGAAGAAACTGGTAATTGCCATTAGATGCAATAGTCTATAGTGCGATAATATGCACAAAAGAACTGAAGCCTGTATCCAAATGAACGGCCACCATTTTCAAAAACATGTTTAAATATCCATATTATTATTTTCCAATTTAACTTCATTCTCTATATTGCACGCTAATGTGCTGCTAATGCCTATAATATTCATCGCACAATGAATACGTTCGCATGGATAACTCAGTTCGTGAGTAAAAACACTTATTTTTAATACTGTACTGTAATTTGATTAAACAAAAACACAATGAAAATTATCAAACTAAAAATTGCGATATTTCATAGTTTACGTAAATGGAAGAACTACTTTTCTTCCTTCCTATGCCTAGTGAAGTGATTTGTTTGTATTTTACGCCAGTATCATTGAACTCCAGTCGTGGAAGGGGATAGCAAACTGCGTCCGGTTCTCAACCGTTAATCCAAAGGTATAGCCAGGTTAATATAAAAAAATGTTAGTAAAATAAAATGATGCCCCTGTGCAAGACACAGATAACATAACAACTGGTTTACACTTTAATCCCAACATAAAAATTGGTTTCAACTCATAAGTAAAGAATAAAATACTAACTAGCCTCTACTTTAAATAACGTCATGCAACGGCGTCTGGTTTCTTTAAACTGTCGCGTGCTGATAAACTCCAGTGGCTCCAACCTGGACAGATACTACCCCTTCCCAATGGTTAAAACATGAGTGAACGAACAGTAAGTATTTTAAAGGCGTAAATTACGTTCCGCCCCGCACCTGTGTGGTTTAAGGTTTAATTCCAAGTTACACAAAATGGGAACTAGAGGACTAGTTAGAACCCTCATGCGGAAAGATGTCTTAGATATCTCGAAGTAGTGCAGCATGGAACTCGTGCCCTTCCAGCATCGTGATGAAATTGGGAAGCTATATCAGTTGGAAATACGGTTTCGCAATCCAGCTATAGCTTCTGGGAAGGAATCATCGTGCTGACCACATTTTACTCCCATATTGGTTTCATGATCGTACACCTCAGCTGAGTTATTCGAACGTGATGCCAACAGTCGCTAGTCGGCTGGCCGATCTTAGTCCTTTGTGGGCTATCGCGCCACGGATATTTAATGCCGTAAATGTGAACGACTTAGTTTTAGAAATATAATCTTTCTTTATACTTCAGACATCTTAACCTGCTACAGGTACTGCAGTATAAATACGGCTATGAAAACGTTGGCGTTGATGAGAAAAGTTGCTTTTACGCATGTGCGACAGTAGCTTTGGCTCGTCATCTCCGAAACATTGGTCTCACAGTCACAGTTCGTTCGTTTGTGAGGGGTGGCTGGTAATTAATTTTCAATTGATTATTTTACGACGCTTTAACAACTATGGTTATCTAGCGTCTGAATGATATGAAGGCGATAATGACAGCGAAATGAGTCCAAAGTCCGAAGCCGAAAGTTACCGAGAATTTGCTCTTAATGGGTTGAGAGGACAACACAGAGAAAACGATGGGGTTCAGTTACTTCAGATATAAATACAATGAGAATTTAATTTCATCATATGGTAATGCAGAATTCCTAAACGGAAATTTTATACGTACTTCGGTACATCACAACAATACTTACTTACGGCTTTTAAGAAAATCGGAAGTTCATTGCCGCCTTCGCTTAAGATCGCCATCTGTCCCTATCCTGTCCAAGATTAATCCAGTCTCTATCTTCATATCTCACCTCTCTCAAATCCATTTTAATATTATTCTCCAATTTACTTTTCGGCTTCCCCAAAGGTATATTTCCTCTCCGGTCTCCCAACTAACACTTTGTATGCATTTCTGGATTCGCCCATACGTGCTACATTCCCTGCCTATCTAAAACGTCTGTATTTAATGTTCCTAATTATGTAAGGTGAAGAATAAAATGTGTGCAGTTCTGCATTGCGTAACTTTCTCCATTCTCCTGTAACTTCATCCCTTTTAGCCCTAAATATTTTCCTAAGAATCTTATTCTCAAACACGCTTAATCTCTGTTCCTCTCTCAAAGTAAAAGTCCAAGTTTCACAACCATACATAACAACTGGTAATATAAATATTTTATAAATTATAACTTTCAGATTTTTTGACAGCACACTAAATGACAAAAGCTTCCCGTGTTTATTCTACGTTTAATTTCCTCCCGAGTGTCATTTATATTTGTTAAAAATGTTATGTTTTATTTAACCAAGCTTGCAATTGCCGAGGTTATATCAGCGTCGCCGGTATGACGTAATTTTGATCCACAGGATTTCTTTTACATGCTAGTACGAGTAAATCTACTGACATGAGCCTATCGCATTTAAGCACACTTTAATGCTGTTGACCTGGCCCGGGATCTAACCCGCAATCTCGGGCACAGAAGGCCAGCGCTATACCAACTCCGCCAACTTTATATATTTGTTACTGTTGCTCAAACATGTTTGAATTTTTCCACCTCTTCGAAGGATAAATCTCCAATTTTTACATTTCAATTTCGTACAATATTCTAGTCACGAGACATAATCATATTCTTTGTTTTTACGGGATTTATTTCCAAATCTATGACTTTACTTGCTTCAAGTAAAATTCCCGTGTTTTCTCTAACAGTTTGTGGATTTTCTCCTGATATATTCACGTCATCCGCATAGACAGGAAGCTAAAGTAACCGGTTCATTTCCAAACTCTCTCTGTTATCCTGCACTTTCCTAATGGCATATTCTAGAGCAATGTTAAGAAGAAAAGATAATAGTGCATCTCCTTGCTTTAGCCCGTAGTGAATGGAAAAAACTGGCCTATACGGACTGTGCTGTAAGTTTCACTAAGACATATTTTAATTAATCGAACTAATTTATTTGGAATACCAATTTCAATAAGAATATTATATAAATCTCTTATCTTAACCGAGACACATGCCTTTTTAAATTTATGATTAACTGAAGTGCTATAATCTTATACTCCCATTTTTTCTCCAATATCTGTCGAATACAAAAAATCTGATCAGCAGTCGATCTTTTACCCCTAAAACCGCACTGATGATTCCCAATAATTTCATATACATTTGAAGATAATCTTAAAATAATATTGGACAAAATGTTGCTCTCTTATAGTACGTCCGCTCAAATGAGAGCCACTTGCACCTATCTTGAACGGGAGGCGTCAGGTGTTTCAGTCTTGAAGCTCGTGGCTGGTTGTTGGTACGCCAGCGCTGTTGACAGATCTAAGTCGATGCTCCGAGAACAAGTTCATTTAGTATTCGGTTTCAGACGAGTCCGCAAATTTAATGCAGTTAGCTCAGAACAAGGCAGAGGACAGTAAATGTATATTCTGTCTTTTGTGTTCCATATAATATACTTGTAAATCAAAAATAAAATAGCTCCAACGTCAAATAAACTTCTCAATGCAATTGCGTAATAAAACACAAGGCACCCAATATGAGTTCCGTATCAAAGAAATACTTTAATGGAACTATTACATTCAATGGGGTTTAAATATGAAACTAATGGATCTCAACCAGCAGCAATGGAATCATTATGAATACGGATGTGGCGTTCCTCGTATTTACAGAATATACAATATTATCGACAACAGGGTTATGAAGAATTAGGCCTATAATTAGACGAAACATGGTATGATACCCATGACGGCGTAAAGTGTCGTTGGTCAGATGGCTCAAATTGCTGTGATGGCAATTTTTCTTCAGGTAACAGACAACGAATGGTAATTTTACATGAGAGGGGAAGAAATGGTTTCATTCCAGGAGCTTTATTCGTTACCCACAAAGTATGTATGATGCCCCGGCTGATTATCGTGGGACTATGAATTCTAAAATCTTTGAAGAATGGTTTGAGGAATGCTTGCTAAAACGACTGAAAGAACAGTCTGTCATCATTATGGATAATGCCCCATACCATTCCCGTATTGTGAATCCTGTACCTACCACTAGATCAACAATAGATGTCAATAAAACGTGAAAATAACATCCCTTTGCCCACGTTAGTCACAACAACAAAGTTACATCTACTACATGAGATAAAACGTAGTCATTACAGAAAAAAGATTTATGTAATTGCAAACTATCATCAAAATACGGCCATGTTGTACTACGACTGCCCACCCCTACCATTGCCATAGAATTCGTTTGGTCGGAACTGAAGAGAAATGTCCGGTCAGAAAATGGATTGGGAAACAAATCTATTCAAGAAGTACGTGATTTAATAGTAAATGTAATGGATGACATTAATAATAAAAAGTATTGGGTAAAGTATATCGAACATGCAAAGACAAAAGAAAGTGATTATCGCTCCTTAAAAGCTAGCTTGGAATCTTGTGTAATTGATTTAAATAGTGACTCAATAGACTCTGAATAGGAGGTGTTTGTGTTTTATTTCTGTATTTACAAGACGCATACGAAGGTTCACTTCAGTCTTCAGAAGGGAGAGATGGCAACGCAGCGTTGTTTACATGGAACCTGCTCGGAGTCGCGTGCCTACTTGCTCCCTGCGGTAAGTGTGTCCAATCGCACGTTCCAAGTGGCTCTCATTTGAGCGGACGCACTATAAGTTGACTGAGCATATTGGGAATTTAACCAATGGCTTTCCCAAAACAAGCTATGGAATGTTTCATATAAAACAATTTTGATCTCGGAAAGGAAGCAAAAAAAAAAAAAAAAAAACTGTATTAAACATTTTTGCTTGAAATATTTCAAAGAAATTAATGATATTACTAGCGATTCATTTTTTACAAAATTGTAATATTTTCCAGATTGAATTCCTTTTAGCTCGCAAGAGAGAAAAACTTCAATGAAATCTGCTATGTAAAAGATGTACGTAATTTTATCCAGAAGGTATATTCATCGATGATATGAGAGGTTTTGAGTGTATTGTTATGCAAGTCTTCCTAAGGCTCTTGATATCCTGGCAATTTCCTTGTCTGTAGGACTTCTTTGGCCAATGGATGAACGTCGAGTTTTCGCCTACACCTAAATCGCATGCATTCGCATATGGTACTATGCAAACAGGAAAGAAATACATTTTTTTATTCCTACCGCCTATTGTGTTTGTAAAGTATGTTCATAAAGTGTAAATAAATTCACAAAGGTATTCTACCCATGAAGGATATCCCAGTAAATGTTGATTTGACGAAGCAGGATTTAATTCCTCTCGGAACGGAAGTTCAACGACTGCTATTTAGCTTCCAGTCCGTTAATTACCGCTCCGGGATCGCATAGCAACCAAAGCAATCGCCCCAGTGTCTGACGAGCTTACCTCGTACGAATCCACGTATTTACCCTTTAACATGTCACTGGGAATCTGTACAGAATGCTAAGGTCAATATTTGTCACCTGTCAACATACAGGTCTCGTTATGGAGTGCAAGGCAGTGGCGGCTGATTGACTGAGGCAAGTGAGGCCGGGCCTCAGTCACGTGGCTGAACTGAAATCAAATTTTGTTTTTTTTATATAATATATTAGTTATTTGAATGAAGCATATATCGCTATAGAAGCATTTGAAAACTTTGATGTATATAGAACTGTTTTGCAGTAAAATTTGTTCCTGAGGCCGAGATCGCTCGTGCCGGGTCTGGCTTGTGATGTATATAGACCTGTTTTGCAGTAAAATTTGTTCCTCAGGCCAGAATCGTTCGTGCCGGGTCTGGCTTAATGCATTCCATGTCCTTTCGCGGGCTTTGAGTTTACGCTTAAAACGTTGTAGCTGAGGCACAATTCGTCTGGCCTGGTCAGGTTTCACTCCTCCCATCCATGGACCGGTCTCAAGGGTAGAGTGGGGTGGGAATAGCAGTGGTGACTTGTCTTCCTAACTAGGCCATAAATAACACAATTCCAGTTCTTTGGCAGGCAGAGAGCCACTCGATTCTCTCCCCTTATATGACATAAGCGAGGGTGTTCTACTATTGTAATTCGTAGTACAGTAGTGAATCTGGGCCAATGTTGTTATGTATTTTGGGAAAATATAAACAGAAACAAATGAGAGAAATAATGCTGGAGAAGTTAATTCATTGTTAGAGTGTCCTTTTTCGAGAAGAAATAATACTGAAAGAAAGGAAGTTGTAAATAAAGAGAGAGACTACCTACGACATCGCTGATAATTTTTCTGACACATAATCTTAAAACGCGAGTTTCTATTGCATCCTGGTATGGGCAACATAAATGGTTATGTGGTAATGTGGGGCAAAATAAACTTCTCTTGGCCTTATTTGTTGCTGTCAAAGGAAAAAATAAAAAGAAAAAAAAGAAAGAAGAATTTCAACACATAATATGGGTTGCTTCATCACACTAAACAATCACTGAAACTCACAGCATAACAGCATATTTGGTGAGTGAAATTATTATTTTTCTTGATAGTAATAAGAATATACTAATAATAGTAGTAGTAGTAATAATAATAATAATAATAATAATAATAATAATAATAATTATTATTATACAGTAATAATGATATTAATAATATAATAACAATAATAATTAATATCATAAACAAACATTTCCTATCGGAAGCACTTAAACTAGTTGCATCTGGCCTCACCGAGGATTTCGATCACCGGCCGCTACTGGTGCAAGGTAGTATGTTCGCTAATGTTCGTCAATGTGTAGGCCGCAGAATTATTGCTCAGAATTCAATCATTTGCAATATTTGGCAATCTATTGTGTGAAAGAGAGACATGCGTTACTGAATTAAGAGGGAAGAGTAAGTTAAGGACTAATGGAAAATTATATAGAGTAAAGATTGATAACTTTGTGATACTACTGTAATAATTCGACAGTGGATCCGGGATGACTTAAGGAAAAGTGAAGTTTTTTCGTATCAGAGTATATGATACGTGCAGCGCCGTCCATCTTTTGTTTACCTGGCGAGTACAGCAGCGTACAAAACGAATGAATCCCGATCTGTTCATAGCAACATTGCAACGCAATGTGTGCAGTTGTGTTATCCTGCTCAAGTATTTAGTACGCGTTGAATATGTTGTGCTGATCCATTCATAATGACAAAACGTTAAATTCGCTCAGTGATACGAAATGCAATTAAGAAGTATAAGAGTGACATTTTATGTATTAACGAAGACAATATCGTGTGTAATGTATGTAAAATTGAAATAAAAACCAGAACAACTCAGACTATAAAGAAACATTGCAACAGTACATCGCACAGGAAATGCGTTGAAATGAAATCTGAGGAACCATATACATCATCATCATCATCATCATCATCATCATCTAGTTGTGTGGGTCTAACGAACATGCAACATGATGCTCAGTACAAATATTCCTCTAAAGAAATTGAGTGATCCCCATTTTAAAGGTTTTCTTAAGAAATTCTCTCGATGCAAAAACCGTTTAAGCGATAGGCGAAGACGATTCAGCATCGACAACTTATGAGAATATATCGTCGTTTACTGCAATGCTGGTAATTACATCAATGATGACGAGGACGGAACTTGCAATGTATGAACTGCAGTACTACAGTAAGTTATTTTTCTTTTCCTTCTGACTGTACGGAGATACAGTAGCATGTTGACGTCGTCTGTTTACGTTTAAAACCTGTTCAGCCAATGGTCTGAATGAAAAAAATGTAACATATAGTGAATGTGCACTTACATTCAACGATATGTCATCTCGCATCCACTGTCTACTAATAATATTATGTTAGTACTTTTTGAGAATTTATTACAATTTTATTGAGCGAGAGAAGGACAGGTTTTGTGCAGAAAGTTGTCCACGAACATTCCCTTAATACGTTGACGCAATAAACCGATCTTCCTCTCCCTCAAAAAAATTGTAAAAAATTCTCAAATATAACAATAATAATATTATTACCCAATCTTTACCCTACAATACGACTCCAATTCTATGAATGGCTTAAGCCCACCGTGACATAGTAAACAATTATGAGCCAGTTCAGTTCAGGCACTGGCACCGAACATGTCACCAGACGATAAGAGATGTCTGTCAAACGGACGTATGACCATGCTCTTCTCTTATTTACATTTATCTTCATCCCATTCTGCTCACAGCTGTCGTTTACCCCCAGTAGCATATCCTTTAGTGAATACTGACTGATGATATGAAATATTCCTTCCTAAAGTGATCAAATCAATGTGAAGAAAACTATTGGAAGCAATACTGTAACAATACTCATAAGGTGATGCCATTGTTTTGGATTTATTTTGATTTCGAGAAGTCACATATTTCCCCCCACTACCTAAAAAAGTACTTGGATATATAAGAAAATACACAAGATCTATTTTCTTATATCGTGTATTGTATACTTAACTAGTATTGTGAAAATAAAGTTCAACTCTTAAATTATTTCATGTTAGTGTATTACATTTTAACCCTTATTACACTCAGCAACCTTAGAAAGAATCTGCAATGTTCTCATGCATATGATATAACAAGGCAAGTTGTATCTTATGACTGCAATAACAAGGCAAGTTGTATCTTATGTCTGCAATAACAAGGCAAGTTGTATCTTATGTCTGCAATAACAAGGCAAGTTGTATCGTATGACTGCAATAACAAGGCAAGTTGTATCGTATAACTGCAATAACAAGGCAAGTTGTATCGTATATCTCCAATAACAAGGCAAGTTGTATATTATGACTGCAATAACAAGGCAAGTTGTATCTTATGACTGCAATAACAAGGCAAGTTGTATCGTATAACTGCAATAACAAGGCAAGTTGTATCGTATATCTGCAATAACAAGGCAAGTTGTATCTCATGACTGCAATAACAAGGCAAGTTGTATCTTATGACTGCAATAACAAGGAAAGTTGTATCGTATAACTGCAATAACAAGGCAAGTTGTATCTTCTGTCTCCAATAACAAGGCAAGTTGTATCGTATGACTGCAATAACAAGGCAAGTTGTATCGTATATCTGCAATAACAAGGCAAGTTGTATCTTATGACTGCAATAACAAGGCAAGTTGTATCTTATGACTCCAATAACAAGGCAAGTTGTATCTTATGACTGCAATAAAAAGGCAAGTTGTATCTTATGACTACAATAACAAGGCAAGTTGGATCGTATGACTACAATAACAAGGCAAGTTGTATCTTATGACTGCAATAACAAGGCAACTTGTATCGTATGGCTGCAATAACAAGGAAAGTTGTATCGTATGACTGCAATAACAAGGCAAGTTGTATCTTATGACTGCAATAACAAGGCAAGTTGTATCGTATGGCTGCAAAAACAAGGTAAGTTGTATCTTATGACTACAATAACAAGGCAAGTTGTATCTTATGACTGCAATAACAAGGCAAGTTGTATCGTATGGCTGCAATAACAAGGCAAGTTGTATCGTATGACTGCAATAACAAGGCAAGTTGTATCGTATGGCTGCAATAACAAGGCAAGTTGTATCGTATGGCTGCAATAACAAGGCAAGTTGTATATTATGACTCCAATAACAAGGCAACTTTTATCTTATGACTCCAATAACAAGGCAACTTGTATCTTATGACTGCAATAACAAGGCAAGTTGTATCTTATGACTGCAATAACAAGGTAAGTTGTATCTTATGACTGCAATAACAAGGCAACTTGTATCTTATGACTGCAATAACAACGCAACTTGTATCTTATGACTGCAATAACAAGGCAAGTTGTATCTTATGACTGCAATGACAAGGCAAGTTGTATCTTATGACTGCAATAACAAGGCAAGTTGTATCTTATGACTGCAATAACAAGGCAAGTTGTATCTTATGACTGCAATAACAAGGCAAGTTGTATCTTATGACTGCAATAACAAGGCAAGTTGTATCTTATGACTGCAATAACAAGGCAAGTTGTATCTTATGACTGCAATAACAAGGCAAGTTGTATCTTATGACTGCAATAACAAGGCAAGTTGTATCGTATGGCTGCAATAACAAGGCAAGTTGTATCTTATGACTGCAATAACAAGGCAAGTTGTATCTTATGACTGCAATAACAAGGCAAGTTGTATCTTATGACTGCAATAACAAGGCAAGTTGTATCTTATGACTGCAATAACAAGGCAAGTTGTATCGTATGGCTGCAATAACAAGGCAAGTTGTATCTTATGACTGCAATAACAAGGCAAGTTGTATCTTATGACTGCAATAACAAGGCAAGTTGTATCTTATGACTGCAATAACAAGGCTAGTCTGAGTATTTTACTGTTAATGTATTAAACTAACAAATTCAATAAAGAGAATCTGACGAATAATAGCCTACATAAAACTTATACATATAAACTATCAATAATACAATTAAAAACGCAGATTTGCAAAGGCCTTTCTTTGTTAATGAAAACAATGTTACTTTTGCTTACAGCCAAAAATCCACTTCTACACATATCTTGTTATTGCAGAGCACCCCTCAATATTTATATGGAATATGTGTAAAACTGAATATTTAAAGAAATTATAATATCCAAGTGTCTTTATATGGGTTTAATTTTACGTTGGACATCTAAGCGTAGGTATTCTATTACCGAGTAAACAATTTCAATTTTTTAAGGTACCTCGTCTCTTCCATGGAAAAAAACATACAATTGATAAAAAATACTCCTGTTATAAATCACTGTAATGCAACAAAACTCTCTCTTAATTTATTTCATGTGTCTAAACAAAAGCTTTGTTTTATTTTATAATAATAAAAGTTTACAAAATGCTCTGCGGACTAATACCATAACACTTTTGTACATTGTATTTATATATTTCGAATAGTAAGAGACTTGCGTCGTTGTTAATCTAAGGTTATATACAAGTCTGCACATGCTCGAATTACAGGCAAACGGTTCACGAATTTATATCAATAGTCGCTCGCCTCTCCTACCAACATATATATATTATTCTCTTTCATATCCACAGCGGATTTTCCTGCTGGTTCGAATTATATTTCCAATCTATGTTGGTATTAAAGTCACTCCAGCAACAGCTCTCGCGAACTTGGTGCAACAACGGCTTGGTCCAGCAGTTCATATCCGATCAATACCAGAGTGCCCTTAGGGGACACTCAGATTTTGTGACCCCCGAGCAAATGAAAGGGGGCATGCATTTAAGTCTCAAACAAAGCTACAAATACTGCGGTACGTATTATTTAAAAATAAAAACGGGTATGATTATCGGTTTCCTGGTAAGTATATCTTAGGATGGACTGATAAAATACTCGTTCAAATTTACCACAATCCTATGCAAATAGAAATAAAATATTTTTATACAGGCATGGTGCTTTTAATAATCCTTGCTCTGCTGAAAACTGTCTGCATTAAATCATTCCACTATTACTGGCTGTAGTGTGAACAGTTATTAAGGATATGTGTGTGTGTGTTAATAAGAAAATGGAACGAATGTAATAAGTAGATACGAGAATTTCATGCACTATAAAATCCCAAAATATGCATGCATTCATGCACTATCAAACTATGAAAAATGTACGAACAAGCGGAAAATACATTAAAATATGCACTTTCGTTTTTGTTCCAAATTTCTTAATCCACTTCACCTTTTTTTTTTGTACAGTTAAGAACTAACAACAATTCTAAATTGACAATTAATAGTTAAGGAGAAAAATTCGCTCCGGCGCGGGGGATCGAACCCGGGTTCTTGGTTCTACGTACCAAGCGCTCTGACCACTGCGCTACGCCGAATTCAATCCACAGCACCGGATCGAACCTTCCTCCTTACGTCAACATACACGTATATGCCTAACTTGGAGTCAGGCCATAAAAGGGAAACATTAAAGGAGGAAGGTTCGATCCGGTGCTGTGGATTGAATTCGGCGTAGCTCAGTGGTCAGAGCGCTTGGTACATAGAACCAAGGACCGGGGTTCGATCCCCGGCGCCGGAGCGAATTTTTCTCCTTAAATTTAATTGTCAATATTACAGATATTATTCTGTATGACAAATTAATAAATCTATAATTATTCTTAATTGGTTTCTTGAGGGTTCTGCGCTTGTCAGTAAATATGCTTTTGTAGGCAGAGAATAACCCTCGTACATCGCAAGAAGTTATGAGTGTAAACCTGAATGAAACTTTTTCTGTTATTTAGTTTTTTCTTTGTTTTCCCACTTCACTCCTGATTCCTGAAGCTAAAATAAGGGACATAGAAATCGAGAAACTCAGGTGTCAACTCAAAACCATTAAAACATGCATTTAAACTGAATATAATGTATATTATATACATGACTAAATTAAAAATTGCTTAAATATGCATTTTGCATGTTTTTATCCCCAAAAAGGCCAAAACATGGAAATATTCATGGAAAAAGTACGCATATTTGGAACCGGAGAGTAATTAAATGGGTAAGTACTAAGTTTAAGCTATGTCCTATGTTCCTATAAAACATGCATTTGCATGGAATTCTCGTCTCCAGTAATAAGAGTGCAGTAGAATTTCGAAAATTCCGTAAATATAATCTTCAGCAATGGACCACAAACACATCGTAAATTTTGACTTGTGTATTTTTCTGAGTCCTAGTTTCCTACGCCTTTGTAATAAAATTGTGACGAAAACATTCTCTAATCCAGTAGTTCTCAAAGTGGAGGTAGTGACTCCTTAGGGGGTCGTGTAAAGAGCTGAGGATGGCCGCGAGATGATTTACAAAATAAACCGATAAACGCCTTATTAACACACATGTATGTTGTATTTAGAAACATAAAGAAAGTTGAATATAAAACAATAAAAAGAAATGTTTCAGAATTTATAGAGTAACGTATAATTAATACAACAAATACACCTGTTATTCAGAAAGTAGCTCTAAAACTTGAAGTCTGTATACGATAAAAACACACTGATAGTTTCAATTTCAATGGGATTTCTCTCTTTTATATTAATTTTGCAGTCATAAACGAAAAATGTATTTTTCATAAACACGAGATTGCAGGTTCTTTTTCAAGATTGAGATATTCTAGGATGCTTTAATTCAAAATTGGTCTATACTCCGCGAAAATATATATATATTTTTTAATTATGGTTTATTTAACGACGCTTTTCATTCTATCGTCAATCGTCTATCTCAATTTTATTTCATAATCACTACTTCAGTTTCAAAAACATTACCCAAAATGTTGCCGGACTGCAGGCGTGATGTAGTACTGTGATTCGCGTACAGATGGCGTCAACCTCACGACACTATAATAGGTACGCTTTCGGTGGAATTGAGGGCATTGCAGTCGGACTTCATCGGAAACGTAGAAACATCTAGTTGACTCAACAGATTGCACTGCACGGCTAAGCCACGATCTAGGAGCTTGAAACATCAGTCTTACGATAGGAGTAATAATGCACAGTAAACCTACCTCCAATTTGGGACCCTTCGCCCGTAACAAAAGAGAGAGAGAGAGAGAGAGAGAGAGAGAGAGACCTAGATAGAGAGAGAGGGAGGGAAGAGAGAGAGGGAGGATGGAGAGAGATAGAGAGAGAAAACAGCTTGAATGCATTCGGATTTGTATATTCCGAAACTAATATTGCTGATGTAATTAAAAGGAATGAAACACTCAATTATTTGGTGAATAAAATTGGTTTTATTTTAATGAAACCTTATATTTAACACAGTTTGAGTGGTACTCTTAATGTCTTAAAGATGCCCAGAAAGATTTTGAACAAAAGTATAAAAGCTGTATAAAAATGTGATAAATTACATTTCGCACTCACAAAAATTGCGGACTGGAAGCCGAACTGTTAAAAATAAATAAGATCAACACTACTCGCACGAACATAAAATTAATGTTTAGTATCCGAACGATTTCCTTTCATGTTTCCTGTGGGAAAAGCCATGTGTTCTGTGCATGCATGATCGTCCAATTGTTCATACAGCTCGTGGTCAATAAAGTTTAAAGACGTTGTCATAGAATCTTTATTGAGTCTCGCAGGAATTTCGAAAGGGGACTTATTGACAATTCCATATTTTATGAGCTCGTACTAACCAATGAAAGCTAGGCTATAAGAACTGAACAGAAGACCACAGACAAACCGGATGCAACGTTATCTGCTGGAATGTATTATTGTACTCCATTCTGTACTTTCATAGTAACTACTCTTGTAGATAGAACGATATACTCTAATCTTCCACCACAGGACATCGTGATTGTCATAGTGGAGAGAAAAATAACCAATTATTTGAACAAGTGAACACTTCAGATAGTACAGCACTCCGACTACGCTCGCTAGTAGTGTCCGGGCCGTACCGAGTCATGTCAAAAAAAAGAGAATCGAAATGTTGATAGTAAAATGCATGACTACTATATATCTGAATAATTTCGAGGGAAAAATTGTTCCGGAGCCGGGTATCGAATCCGGGACCTTTGGTTTAACGTACCAACGCTCTACCACTGAGCTACTCGGGAACTCTAACCGACACCGATCCAATTTTTCCCTCTATATCCACAGACCTCAAAGTGGGCTGACAACCGTCAAGCAACCAACTTCGAGTGCACACTAACTCCGTGTGACTTAAATTGTGGTTTTCTGTTAACGAACAGTGACGTGTATTATGCAAATCAAGATTTTCAGGTATAACTCCCTGTAAAGTTGATTTGAATAATTTCGAGGGAAAAATTGTTCCGGAGCCGGGTATCGAACCCGGGACCTTTGGTTTAACGTACCAACGCTCTACCACTGAGCTACTCGGGAACTCTAACCGACACCGATCCAATTTTTCCCTCTATATCCACAGACCTCAAAGTGGGCTGACAACCGTCAAGCAACCAACTTCGAGTGCACACTAACTCCGTGTGACTTAAATTGTGGTTTTCTGTTAACGAACAGTGACGTGTAAAATTGGATCGGTGTCGGTTAGAGTTCCCGAGTAGCTCAGTGGTAGAGCGTTGGTACGTTAAACCAAAGGTCCCGGGTTCGATACCCGGCTCCGGAACAATTTTTCCCTCGAAATTATTCAAATCAACTTTACAGGGAGTTATACCTGAAAATCTTGATTTGCATAATACACGTCACTGTTCGTTAACAGAAAACCACAATTTAAGTCACACGGAGTTAGTGTGCACTCGAAGTTGGTTGCTTGACGGTTGTCAGCCCACTTTGAGGTCTGTGGATATAGAGGGAAAAATTGGATCGGTGTAGGTTAGAGTTCCCGAGTAGCTCAGTGGTAGAGCGTTGGTACGTTAAACCAAAGGTCCCGGGTTCGATACCCGGCTCCGGAACAATTTTTCCCTCGAAATTATTCAAATCAACTTTACAGGGAGTTATACCTGAAAATCTTGATTTGCATAATACACGTCACTGTTCGTTAACAGAAAACCACAATTTAAGTCACACGGAGTTAGTGTGCACTCGAAGTTGGTTGCTTGACGGTTGTCAGTCCACTTTGAGGTCTGTGGATATAGAGGGAAAAATTGGATCGGTGTCGGTTAGAGTTCCCGAGTAGCTCAGTGGTAGAGCGTTGGTACGTTAAACCAAAGGTCCCGGGTTCGATACCCGGCTCCGGAACAATTTTTCCCTCGAAATTATTCAAATCAACTTTACAGGGAGTTATACCTGAAAATCTTGATTTGCATAATACACGTCACTGTTCGTTAACAGAAAACCACAATTTAAGTCACACGGAGTTAGTGTGCACTCGAAGTTGGTTGCTTGACGGTTGTCAGCCCACTTTGAGGTCTGTGGATATAGAGGGAAAAATTGGATCGGTGTCGGTTAGAGTTCCCGAGTAGCTCAGTGGTAGAGCGTTGGTACGTTAAACCAAAGGTCCCGGGTTCGATACCCGGCTCCGGAACAATTTTTCCCTCGAAATTATTCAAATCAACTTTACAGGGAGTTATACCTGAAAATCTTGATTTGCATAATACACGTCACTGTTCGTTAACAGAAAACCACAATTTAAGTCACACGGAGTTAGTGTGCACTCGAAGTTGGTTGCTTGACGGTTGTCAGCCCACTTTGAGGTCTGTGGATATAGAGGGAAAAATTGGATCGGGGTCGGTTAGAGTTCCCGAGTAGCTCAGTGGTAGAGCGTTGGTACGTTAAACCAAAGGTCCCGGGTTCGATACCCGGCTCCGGAACAATTTTTCCCTCGAAATTATTCAAATCAACTTTACAGGGAGTTATACCTGAAAATCTTGATTTGCATAATACACGTCACTGTTCGTTAACAGAAAACCACAATTTAAGTCACACGGAGTTAGTGTGCACTCGAAGTTGGTTGCTTGACGGTTGTCAGCCCACTTTGAGGTCTGTGGATATAGAGGGAAAAATTGGATCGGTGTCGGTTAGAGTTCCCGAGTAGCTCAGTGGTAGAGCGTTGGTACGTTAAACCAAAGGTCCCGGGTTCGATACCCGGCTCCGGAACAATTTTTCCCTCGAAATTATTCAAATCAACTTTACAGGGAGTTATACCTGAAAATCTTGATTTGCATACTATATATCTTTCACGGACAATTCGCCTACTTAGGATCAGAGAGGCGTATCTACGAAATCATAGTTTTGAGATAAACGGACTTAAAGGTTTGCTTTTGGAAATTGGACACTTTGTAATATTTTTCATCTAGTATTCTGATGTTAATCTTTATTACACTTAATGTTATGATGTTATGACTTGATAGTGTTATTCCTATGCCATTTAATAAGTTGCAATAAACTATTATTTTAATTTATGTATGTAGATACATTTGATTCTTAACAAATTCAAAATTGCAGTTCATCTTACGGCAATCAAACAAGAACATTACAGTATTAAGTAACATTATACTGCGTTCTATAAAGTCTGACAGGAGATGTGAACATTGTCGGCACAGGTAGGAAGGAGGATAATAGCTTAACAACCAATGGCAGAGATCACAACCCACGCGTATCTTGAAATTGGGCGGTCTGAAGCGTTCTGTCTGCCCAATGCCAAGAGAAGCCTTGGACTGTGGCCTCTGCCATTGGTTGAGTAGAAATTATGCGCCTCCCTACCTCTGCCGACAATGTTTACGTCTCCTGTGAGACATTATGCAACGCAGTGTACAGATCTAATTTCATTGCAGCTACTGATCATGAATTGTATAAACATGAGTCTGTGAGATTCAGAGACTGAAATACAGTAATAAAGACTCCTCTCCAATACAGTTGGTTTTTATACATACCAGTGCAAAACAATAATGAAAGTCCATTAATAGTTTTTATAAACGTTTTTAATCTACAGGACTTTGAACTTGAGATAATAAATGATGAGGTAAATGGCATTACAGGTTTTTTTATCTAACAAACATAGTACAGAATTGAATTTAAACAAGTATGGTCAAATTCAACAGTGTACATAAATGAAATATTAAGCATACAGAGAAATAACTTATTACAGTTGTATGAACACTTTTTGATAATTAAATTAAAATTAATATAATCACGATACACGGTCGAACATCTGAACCAGCGTCGTGGTATTGCCACTGAAGATGGAGGAGCATTCCTCCGAAACATGTCTGGTTTTTAACTGATTATATTAATTTTAATTTAATTATCAAAAAGTGTTCATACAACTGTAATAAATTATTTCTCTGTATGCTTAATAGTACAGAATGTTCAGCTAAACAAAATTATTTATTAATAATACCGTATTATTTAGGCCCTACTACATCGTTCATTAATTGATACATCTAAACTTAAAAAATAAGAATTAATAAAGTACAGAATATAGTTAAATGAACATTACATAGTTCACTGAGAAACTAATAAATTAATACCAGAATAATAATACTTCCAATTGATTTAATAAATCAGTAATGAAAACTAAAATAAAACTGGCTATGTATTTTACTCCTAGTTATCATCCAGCCTCATCCCCCACGAGGTCAGAAGTGTTAAGACCCTGGTAGAATGCATGGTACCTAAGAGGTTTATATCCTTATGACCAAATCTAGAAAATCTTTTTTTTTCTTCTGCTTATGCAGAGGGGGCCATCATAAGTGGGGCAAAGAATAACTTTATTTTCAGACTCTTTGATGATATTCGTAGACCAGCTCCTATCTGGGTTCATAGAACCTGGGAATGCGTCATTGTAGAAATATTAGTAAATTATCGTGCAAGGAACTTTTTTCCGATATTTCATCTAAGTCATCTTCAACCAGGTTACAGTATCGCCATTTTCTGCAGTTTTGTTATCATTTATCATCTTCTTATGGAGTTGGCTGAAATATAAAAAGTGAGTGTTATCCATCTTTATTACCATATGTTTGTCTGATCTCATTCTCACAATAGTATACCATCCAGTAGAATCGAATACATCCACATGTTTATTTCTTCTTTCTATGTTAGCATGGACAGAGTCCACTTCCATACGTGAATGTCAGGACTCGAAGAAACACTGGTTAATGATAGGAATATCCATTACATTCACTGCAAGTAAACACATAGCACTGAAGTTGACATTCCTATTCTGCCCCCACATATGACGGAAAACAAGGTTACTTCTGTCCAACCTCTTTCATTTTTAGGAAATTCTATAAACATGAAGCCACATCTATCAAGTCTCTTTTCGTCCCACACGAAGGAATAAGCTTTGTTTACCTCTACACTAGAACATTAAGATTATAAACAGATGATTTCCTCTTCCAGAAAATTGCCCTTGAATTTATTTTTGGACATGAAAACACAGCTTCCAAGTCAGTCGAATTGGACTAACACACTTTTGCCTTTTTTATCTTTTCTTTCTGAACATTTTTTGAGTCTCTTGCCATTTCTTTTTTTTTAATGTGATATCCCTATTCCATTTCCAAAACGTCGTATTTTTTTTTTCTGGAGAAAGATATACAAATTTTAGACACTTATCACGCATATCATTTCGAGGCCTATGAAATTTCAGATTGAATTCTGTTTTGAATATTTGCCAATAGAATCATAATTTCTCTGCTACCCTCCCTTCTGCATGACACTCTCCTTGATACAAATCATCATTTAAATTAATACATTGCTGAGAAAGAACATGGGTAATAGTCGATACGTTTAAGAAGAATGGCGCAAATCACAGCTATTTTTCTAGGATCAGAGAAATGTAAGCGCTGTTACGTTTCAAATATTACATTAACTAGCATTGCTTTTTAGAAACCAAAGACGGATAAGCTCTTACGTTTGTCTGATCCGTGCTATTATTCATCAAATGTAGATACGCTAGCACCTAAAATTGGAACTAGTTAAGATACAGATACGTTTGTCTGATCCTCAGATAGACCTCAATTCCTGGTTTCTTACAGTTGTGTCAGTTACAAAATGGGAAAATTGTAGATACGTCTCTCTGATCCTAAGGAGACCAGTTTTCCCAAACTATTCTTCCCAATATGATAGTCCCAGTTATGTATTATCCTAATGACCATTTCTCCCAAAACATTTGTACCAAGGGCAATTTTCCAAATCTAATATTCCTACTGTTAAATTATCCAAATGGCCATTTCTCCCAATCCACTTTTTACAAGTACATATTGAGTATCCATGGTAATGCTATTTAGGTGTAATGTAATACAAAATTCCAGTATAATTATGACACAAATTTTCACCTGCAGGAGGAAAGAAATTACTACTTAATAGACACGTATACTATAGAAGATAGACCTACACAAAAAATGACAGAGATTACTGGTATTGCTCTCAAAGATAGGAATGCAGAGTTAACTGCAATTACACGAGGAGTTGGGGAACAAATTACCATACTGAAAGAAAGTGTTCATTCTCATGCTTCAAACCAAGATAAGGTCAATGCAGAATTGGTGACTCAACGAATGAAAAGAATTACAACTGAATACCTAGAAATACCTCCTGCACAAGAGTTGAGTGGGTAATTTTAAGCCAACTCCCAGATGGAGAGAATCTCAAGAAATATTTACGCCGTGTTAGGAGAAGGGAACTGCCTAAAGAATCAATTAATTTAGAAGATTTAGGGGAAATCCCAAACTGTTATAAGATAACACTGGCTGGTAAGTTTCAAAAGGAAAAAGCAGACGCCGAAGCATCCATTGCTCAACTGTCACTGGGCCAGTCTGTTAAGGCAAAGCCTAAGCAAAAGTGGGTTCGTACGAACGAAAGAATAAGAAATAGTGTGCTTGATTATGATCAGTACAAAGAATATAACAGAACTCTGGATTATCTAAGATGCATTGGCCATAACTTCTATTTGCAACTGATCATGTTTTATTTCTGTGTAAACAATTTCGTAAAATTTTACGTTGTTTGAATTTTTTGGCATGAAAGAGCAAATGACTTTTGGGAAAAGTGGCCAATTTGAGAATTGGGAACTTTACTCTTGGGAAGTTGCAGTTTGGGAAAAATATCTTTGGGAAAAATTGTCATTGAGAATTACAGATTGGAAAAAATGTCACTGAACTAGTCAAATGAAACATTTACGGGTTATAAAGGGGAATTTTTATTAATCTAAAGGAAAATGCGCATTTTCAAAGATATCGTAACACGTTTTCACAGGAAAATGAAGGAGAAATATGATGTGGTCCAGAGAATAGCTTTGATGTCTACTAATTCAAGAAACGAATATATTATATCAAAGGGATAATGGACGTAACATTCAGTGGCACGAAGCACATGTCACTAATATACGAATCGTATCCCCTTAACCAACCCTCTCTAACCTTAACACTAACAGTGAGTCTAATTGACACTAATATGTCTTCTCATCAAATCCTACCTACATTGTCACATGTAGTGGCGCTATCTCTCAACAATAATAAGAATGACGCAGGAATAGAGGAAAAACAAAAAGAGATTTTTGCTGGCAACGATGCCGCAGGTAAACATCATGCTTATATGTTGGCGGCATCGTATACGTAGTTGCAATTGACACTCATCGTAACGGCACGGTTGAAAGCTATTGTACCTAATTCTCCACTTTAACGCAATGATTTACATTTCGCTGTACACTGCCAGTTCAGTTTTGGACATGTATTCAATAACGAACCAGACTAGGGTGAAGGTAGCAGATATTAAAATGCGTCATAGGTCATTACATTAATGAGAATATATTATTTGAAGAACATTTTTAGTGGCCGACTGTCTTCACAAATAAACTAAAGGCCATGCCATATAATATGTTTTTCTGAGCCTTTAATTTACTACCACCTTTTCTGAGATCTTAATATTTTTCAAGAAAAAATATTATACTTAAAATCCGATTCTGTAACAAATTGACTAATTTTATTCCAGTCTCTAATTGGAGTAGTATGCTGCCTTTAATAGTGAAGTCGTGATTATATAATATCAAATTCAGACATTTATACAGTGAATAAGAAGTCGGTATGTGGCGAGATAGTGTAAAGAAGTGGCAGTGAGCGATAGGCCCTTGTTTTCCGTGATATGCAGGGTTAATCTATACCATCGGAATTCCCTGTGGATAGCCTATGACGCAAATACATCGATACTCTAGGATGGAAATGTGAAAATCGAAGTTGCAGAGCAATTCTGCTCGTGTGTAAGGAAATTCACGCAGTCCTATAAAACAATACTAACAAGTAACACTCAAATTGACGAAGAAATGGACGCGTTTAGAGTTTCTGCCGTTCATAATTTTAATAAAAAGTGCAATGTACGCAACGACTATGAATATATATTATTGCATTTCTTACTTTCGAAACAGAGAAAAATTAAGATAGAGATGTTGCTAAAGAAACTTTTGAAATTTTTACGATATTATTTTCTTTCAGTATTACTAGTAAAGACATTTTTACATAAATACGTCTATTCTGAAAGGTCAATCCGGAGAAAGTGTAAGACAAGAAAATGTATGAGATCCAGCGCTGCCCCAATTTCAATTACTGAATGAATTAAGGAAAAGAAGGAGAAAGGAAGATGTATTAGTAAAAAGGTACACGATAATAATCGCGTCCTTGCAAGGCTCTTGGCACGCATCTTAACTCTCATATGAACTCATAGCCTAACGGCCACTGTCTCACCAATGAATTAAACTAATGAATGAATGTGGAAATGGGAGAACAAACACTTAAAAAGTATGAGGAAACGCGCCCTAGTAAGGGCAATTGGAGCTGAAAAGAAGTGTAGGCTTTTATGTGAGCTCCAAGCCTGCTGAACATTTGTCTCACTCTTATCATCGTCGTTCCAGTGAAGGAATGTTAAAGAATTTTGAAGGCAGAAAACAGAGGTATAAAAATTTGTGGCTTAGGCAACTCTGGCACTGAGCCATTTATAATAACTAAGGTACCGATCAAGTATATATATCAGAATAGGCATCTTTAGTCCGTGCGTTTTGTTTATAAACATTAACTAATTGTCGCGTGTCCCCCAGCCGACCTATCGGCTATACTGTCCTTTCACTGATGTTTTAGGTAGGAGGAGGGAAGCGCTCTTCCCAGCAGGTTGAGTTTTAGTTAGTGGAAGGGGGTAGAGTTTACTTAATCTGAAGCAAGTCAAGGCCCTATCCTGTACAGCTATACAATCTGTCCTGATACAGCTACCTTGTCCGAATCTTAATAATGTTTGGAGTGATTTGTTGTATTAAATTTTGATTTCGTGTTGAAATAGCTCCTTATAGTCTTTTACGATTTTGTTAATATGTATGTTAAAGACAATTGGTGACAGTCCACATCCTTGTTTTACTCCTTTGTTAGTTGGCATTGATTCTGAAGTTTTTTTCGTTAAAAATGTTACTTTTTGTCTTTGAATTAACATATAGAGTTTGAATACGTTAAATTATTGTTTTGGGGTTCCCTCATTTGAAAATGTTTGTCTGAATAAATATTACCATAGGCGGAGTTATGGAAGACATTGGGGGTACTGCCCCCCAAACTTGTCTCAACTCATTTTTTTTATTAACGTTAGAAAATATTGAATTCAAGAGATCTTTATTGATTTTGTTTATGATTAAATTTTTGTGCTTAAATTGATGAATTAAAGTCTTCAGATCTGGATTATAATATTTATTTTAAATTTCTGAATGTATAAAAATTTCTATACCTCATTTGAGGAACGGAAGCACTGTAATGTTTCTTTTCTAACAGCCTGTACTTATGTGTTAGAAGTCTGCAGGTGTTCAGGCCGAACCTTGGAGAAATATGAATAACATAATGCACAACAATGCAGAAAGAAGAAAAGTGATTTCGGTATAATGTGTAAACTTAGAGACGAGATTAAATAAAATAATTAGAGTTTACATTTCATATGATATCTTAAGTAAGGTAAACTCGATATAAAAGAGTTTCTGTTAGCACTGTTACGTAGTTTTATTGATGTATGCATGTGTTTCTGTGCGAGAGAGAAAAAGAGAGAGATTGTTTTAAGTTACGCCTTATTATAATTTGTAGTAGACCTACAGTTAAAGCCCTCTATCAGGCCTGCACAAGGTTTGCGCTCTCCGAGCCGGCTCACAGCTCGTGAGCGGAAGCAGAGATTGGGTACGCTCTGTATAAGGGTGGACTGGAAGAAGGGTGATCTCGTACAAAATGTACACAAAAGGAAGTACTAGTACGAGTGTTCATGAAATGAATTTCAGTTCATTATTGTATTAAAATATTTTCACAGAATCTTAATAACTTCGAAAGGTATATACATAAATATAGAACTAAAAATACGAATTCTCTGCCTTTGTCTGAACCTAATTGTAAAACCAATGCAGCTTTTATCATAGCATGAGTCAAGGTCCCAGATTATTAAACAAATTTTATTCTAATATTAATTTACCACGAATCTTCTCTAAATTAGTATAAAAATTGTATTGTATTTATAGTTTGGGTTTAAACATATTAAACACTTTTTAATCTGTATTCACTCTGAATTTTAAAATTATTTTTGTCTGTTTTGGGATCCCCTCCTGAGCAAGAGTCTTGCTCATTCAGGAGTGGGCTAGTTTGTCTTACATTGTATTAACTTGCAGTCTATTCATTTCAAACTTACTAGCAATAAAATAAATAAATAAAAAGATTAATAAATTCTAATGTACCTTACCTCATGTAATAATGCAACTTTCAACTTCTGAACCTTTTTACTGCGGTCTTCACCAAGAAAACTATCATATCTGTATATGCGGACTAGTAATGACGCATTGTATTATGTTTTCCTCTTTCTTTCGAACTTTTTTGGGAAATAAGGCACTGAGTATTGATGCCAGCTGCTGTGAAAAATAAGCATTTTCCCATGCAACATTAAAAGAATTTTCCTGATGATCACTTTTCCGTCTTTTAGATACCTCCATTATGTAGCCGTAGACAGGCAAAGTGAAATAGCTACTGATAATACACACTACACGAAATAGTTGCGTGGACTATCCGCTACCTATACTAGGCTTAAGTCATTCCGACGTACCTTTCCGGCGAGCTGTTAGACCGCTCTCCCGCTCCAAAAGAGCGCCGTTTGTGTAGGCCTGCCCTATATCTTGATCCGAAATATCGCGGATATGAATGTAATACTGTAAGAAACACGTATCCGAAAATATCTTTATTTTAATGATCATATTTCGATATACTGTACTACGGTCAAGCTAAAACGAGGGGAGGAGGTAAATGATGTCCCCAATAACCCCGTTAGGTCAAGCTTTATTACTCTACTTCCACTTCCAACGGATTCCTAACGAATATTCACACGTTTATCACTGGGATTGTGGCGCTGGAAATTAATTTAGAACACTTTTATCTCAGCCACGACACATTTAAATTTTTATTGTAGAATATAAATGCAATTATCACTACAATGACACAATAATTCTTGCAGATAACACAGAAACAACTTCGGAAACGTAATTAACAGAGTCGCAGTTTCACTTCACTTCCACTAGATGACTCTTGAGTTCCAGCAGTCGGCAGGCTATAGGCGTAGCAGGGATGCCAATATCGGCAAACGAAATGAAGGTGTGTAGCACGTTAGGTTAGGTTAGGTTTGGTTAGGTGTGTAAGATAATATGAATGTTACCACAGTTGGCGACACTGCAATCATTCTCCCACTCCACCTCAAATAACGTCACAACGACGGAATATGGCCACCTTCTTCCTTTAAGTACGACGATTGTCCTGTATCTAAGGAACCCATTTAGGGCGGATTGGGTGGGATCACAGCTCTCCCAGTGATCACATCGAGTTTCTACAGGGACATCATTTTATTTTTACTAACATTTTTAATATTAACCTGGCTATACCTTTAGAGAACCGGAAACACAAATTGCTATCCCCTTCCATGACTGTAGTTCGACGATACAAACAAATCACTTTACTAGGTATAGGAGGGAAGAAAAGTAGTTCATCCTTTTACATAAACTAGGAAATATCGCGATTTTGAGTTCGATAATTTTCATTAGGTTTTTGTTTAATCAAAATATAGTACTGTATTAAGAATATTAAGTGTTTTTATTCACGAACTGAGTTATCCATGCGAACATATTCATTATGCAGTGTATATTATACTTTCTACAGCACATTACCGTACAATATAGAGAAAGAAGTTAAATTGAAAAATAATCATAATATGAATATTTAAACAGATTTTGAAAAATGGTGGCCGTTCATTTTGATACAAGCTTCAGTTCTTTTGTGCATAATATCACACTATAGACTATTGCATCTAATTCCAATTGCCAGTTTCGTCCTTCGTACTAGTAACTCATGTTGAAATAATTCTCTATCTACTGCATAAAAGAGTACCTTACGTACTGTAAATTCAATCTTCTCTTCTGCCCGATCCGAAATAATAAAATTACTCAAACAAGCTATCTACTCTCCGTCCAAATGGTTTTGACGCAGGGTCGTAGAAAGGGGGGAAATCACGTGACAATTAATTAACGAGGCCCTTTTATTTAAGTTATTTTAAACAGTTGTATATGATTACGTAGACGTCCAATTCCTAACAGAAATTAATGTTCTGAGAAATGAGCTAAGACAGCCCAGCCACTAGTTGGCGAATAAAAGCTGGTGGGGGAAACCGGGATACGACGTAGGCAAATGGACGACAGTACCTGTACGAAAATGATTCAATATTGAAAGCTCTTTCGTCACTGGAAAACGCGAACATATTTCTAGAACGTACTGTTTACAATGACCGTAAGGCTACCATGACTGTATATGCAGTCTTGGATCTGTGTGGAAGATGGTTGAACTTCATTAGTAGAAGGAGTGGGAGTGAAGTACATTCAAAAACTCAGATACAATAAAAATTGAAGTAAAAATAAAGTGATGTCCTTGTACTACTCCACGCTAAAAAATTAAGGTATTTTCAGTGTTTGTTTTTAATTTCCTATGCTGGCAGTACATTAACCCATTTATGCCCAGATTATTTTTTTTTTATTTTTGTTTCACATATCATTTTAAGTGAGTCAGGGGAACGTTGTAAGCATGAGGAACTATGAAAATACTGGTTTTGTTACTTCGGTAAAAATTTATGGGATGGGTCGATAACGACCCACTTGGCACTTCTTTGAGAATTTGTTTATTATAATGCTTTGATGATTTCTTGTTTTATTTATGCTTTTTCATAGTATGCAACTTGTTAAATTTAAAAGTAATGTATAAACAAACCATTACCATATTAAAAACGCACACTATTTTTTTATATTTATTGAATAATAATTATAATTTCCCTGAGAGCTACATTCACATTCACACGTATTTCACATTCACAAATCTGAAAGGAAACCTTGAACTTGAAGAAATAAATAATTTGAAACACACAATAAATTAAAGTACATGACATAAGGTCCACACCTGTGGAGTAACGGTTGGCGCGTCTGGCCGCGAAACCAGGTTGCCCGGGTTCGAATCCCGGTCGGGGCAAGTTACCTGGTTGAGGTTTTTTTCCGGGCTTTTCCCTCAACCCAATATGAGCAAATGCTTTGTAACTATCGGTGCTGGACCCTGGATACTTTTCACCGGTATTATCACCTTCATCTCATTCAGACACTAAATAACATGAGATGTTGGTACAGCATCGTAAAATAACCTACCAAAAATACATGACATAAGTCCTTAGTTCTACTCATGATATGGTGCACCTCTGACATGCTTTTACATTGCCACAAATCTTGTATCGCAGTCTTTGTTGTTGGGCTATAGTGCCCACAGTGATCCTTTCTCCGGTGTTCTTTGATGGTATCGAAGGAACGAACTCGTCTTCCACTCTTTGGAGAAGTGTCATATTTTAGGCTTGCGTTATTTCGTGGCCGAAGGCGAGTGCATCTAAAGACTTTCCATATGACCGACTGACTGAGAAGCCAACCACTGTTCATGCACACATCTAATAACCATGAAAGTAATGGTATGTGCCATTTTTTCCACGTGTATCAGAAATAAGTACTCCACTCATATTGCAATTATATTTACGGAAAACATAAGGCAGACAAACTTTGATTTCCTCTTCTTGTAAAGGGGCTACTTCATGTTCGTTAGACGTGATGCTCACCTTTATTTCTTTCTCGCTTTATTGTACGTGTCGGTGGTGGGGAATTCTCAATTTCATTGGTGATAAGGTCTGAATCTTTTCTAATATCGGTGTCTCTTTCCTCATTATAAGGCTGAACAATGTCTAGTAGCTCTGTCACTAACTCTGCTGTGGCTTGTAGTTGAGCTCAGTTGGAGTCCTTGCAATCTTCACCTCCAGAATCTGCATCCGTTATCCTCAGGCAGACCAATGAATATATCTGCCCCGTATTTTGGGGTTTCGGAAGAATCAGATCTCTCCAACTATCCTAGAATTTAGATTACTGTCAGACCAGTGAATCTGAAAAGAGGGAATAATTATGATTATGGAAACTGTAATGAAGGATCTCAGTTTTCAGATGGGGCCAGTAGGGGACTCTCATGAAGGGAATAAAAAGACAAAATGGGGTCATTCTGATTGTTATTCACACTCGGCTCTCACTCTCATAGGTGCCGCTAGTGCCGAGAATTATGAACTACTTAATTCGTCAAAGACTATCCAGAGTGCATCCCAAGCAGTGAGATGTAATATTACACAAATAAAACAATGTTGTAAACGAAAGCGGTAATAAGCCTGAGATATTCTGAGAAGTGCTATCAAAATTATCATTCCCAAAAGCACTCCTAATCCTTACATAAACTTCTATTGAGGTAGTTGTTCGTAAAACATCGCTCAAAGGAAAATAATAAGAAAACAAAATGATTTCATAATGAAAAGCTATGTGAAAGGTAATTCTCGAATAAGTGCTTAGTGGGTCGTTATCGACCCACACTAAATTCTAAGCCCCACTGTACAGCAAATAGCGTAAATATTGACAAAAACATACAAGATACATATTCTCCTGAATCTTCTTGACAGGAAACACTGATTGGTAATAAAATTCACGGATTGAACAGAGTTTTTACTCACTTTTTCTTCTCCAAGGCAGACGGTAGTTGCGTCATATTTATTCGGCAAGTTCCCGCGCAATAATGACGTGGTCTGTTGGTTTCACGCGTGTTCCACAAGTGCATTGTACCTTTGTGCATCTAAGAAAAGTAGAAACGTAGTGTTGTCTAGACTAATTCGCGTGGAAAATAATTTTAATCAATGGGTCGAAAACGACCCACCTGGGCATAAATGGGTAAAACTTCAACCCCCGTTATATGGAGATTCTATGGTTTTGCTTTGCCCCCCCCCTTAAGGGAAGTTCTCTATCCGCCTATGGATATTACATTAAAATTTCTTAGTTTCTGCGACGATTTTAATTCTCACTGCTGGGTCTACTGTCTGTTCCAATAATTCTCGAGTGAAGTAGGCTATATGAGTTCTGATATCCTACCAACTCGTGTCTTTATAAAGCTATCAAAGTAAGGAGAAGTCAAAAGTAGAAAGGAAAGAGCGGGTTGCCTAACAATGTGTCAGTTATAATGAATGCTTCTCTTCGTGCGTTCGGTATTTCCTCTGCCAGAGATGTAAAAGTGCGCGCGCTGGGCCCACTAATTTGATTGTTACCGTGACAACGTGATTTACACCTTCCCTCCCTCCAGTCATTAGTCACATTCATTCAATATTTCTCGCGAGTTCGCTTCTATAGGCGCTGATTTAAAACTAGCTGACAGAATTGTCCAATATGTGCGGAGCAGACATCCGCGACGTGCGAAGAGCTTGCACACAATGACAGGTGATTGAGGGCTCTTCTTACCGTTTAATTAAACGTCAGACTAATTATTTACATTGTGTTCGCATTAAAAGCTTATAATATTTTGATATTTACTGAAGGCAGCAAAGTTTGAAGAGAGCTCAAGAGTGTCACATAACTCGAAGTGTCCACAACTGAGTGCTCTACCAAGACTAGAGATGGGAACGATATATCGGTTTTTGCGAAATACCGATATTTTCGTTTCGATATAGCGATATATCGATATCAAAATTTTGATTCAATATATCGTATAATATATCGGTTTTCTCATATATTCATCGATTTTTTGTGGAATTATTATCATTATCAACAACAACAAAATCCCCACTAGACAACTCCGATAATTCCCGAGAGATGGCGCTACTGAAGGTGGACATTACATAATTGTGCAACCTCACCCAATACCTTGTTCTACTGTAATTGGCTGGACTGGAATTCGAAATCAAACTGTTTAATATGCAGCACCAAATTCAAAATGCAGCGTGTGCGAATACGCGAGGTTTATCTATTACTGTTTTAATATTGTTATTAATGTTCTCCAAGATAGGAGTAACTCCCACTGAAAGGGAACCGCCTGACCTCAAAACGGATATCAGAAGCTTTATTTCTATATTCTGAAACGGAAAGAGAAACAAGGATTTAATACCGATGTGATATTTGTTTACGCCTATGATTTCTATGCACAACATAGTGCTGACATTCTTTTACATTATATCTTTTAGTGCATAAAAATTCTATCCCTATAATCATCACCATTGTTGTTTGGAATGTTTGAGTGCAACAATAACTAGCAACGAGAACTTACTATAGAAAGATTGTATCAAATCAACTGTGAAGTTTGTTAAAACTTGTAACACTCCAAGTACGATTTACTTACATTTAAAATTAATTACAAGTTCTGTTTACTTACATTTAAAAATGATTACGTTGTTAGGTAGAAATGAGAATTATATCTGTGTCCTGAATTGAATCCTATATAACATTAGAATAATTGAATCGTGTTCCAATATCAAATACTCAACTATGTAGAGTTCACTTAACTCTTTCCCACTATAACATTTAAGCTCCCTTGTCTCCACTACAATTTTGATTTAGGCTAGGACCTACATCATAATATGAAATTTAATATGAATATGAATAATACCATATTGATAATGAAAATGATTAGCCTAAAAGTGTCCCGTTAAGTGCAAAGGCCTCCTCCTATAGAGGGTGAGCTCTATTTGTCTCACGCGGTGAGCTACTCCTGGAGAATCTTAGATTATCACCCCAGAGAGGCAAACGAGACCAGGGATGTCCACGAGAAAAATGGATTTAGCAGCTATAACATTGACGCAGAAAAACCAATTGGTTTAATCTTTATAGGATGATAATGATGATGATATATTTTAACACGGTTAGGTATTTAAATGCATTCGTTTTAAATTCATCTGCGTTTCCTTATAGTTACCGACTAACTATATGACCCACATTTCTATCAGGGTTTCAGAGTTGTCATGGACATGGATAATTGACGCACCAAATGCGCTTATTTTCGGAATCGGAACTTGACTCGTTGCATTTGTAACTGGACTCTGTGATAACTTGGGGACAATGCGATTGTACAGAATATTGGTGACAGTCATTTGTATACTCTGGTGAATCAGGAGTGTTTAATTCTTCATTAATGAACTTTGGCGTCTGAATCGAATGTTCCTGGAAAAGGACTTGACGTTTCCATTAAAACGAGGGGTTCAGGTGCCCGCTGTCGGACGATTGACTCTGCCATCACATCAAAAGCTCCAGCAGAGGCTTTATCCGGCCATGTCGGCTGTTCTGTGTTTAATTGGATTATGAAACGAGAATAAAAAAGAAACAAAACAACTACAGGTACCGCCAATAGAGTGACGCTGAAAATAAGCACAAAGGTGCTGGATATTCAGACAGTGTGGGTATAGAACACAGGATCCGCCAATGTGTGGCCAACACCCGTCATTGCTTAGGAACTTTTGAAATTAAGTATGATTTTGTAATATATTCTATTTCTTCTTCTACTTCATCATCATCATCATCATCATCATCATCATCATCATCATCATCATCATCATCATCATCATAGCAGGGATTGGCAACAGTGCCTGTTCCCTTCTTCACATTGTTCAACTCCATCTTTTCTTAGGACGTCAGAAATCCTTTCCAGCTATAGGTAGATACTAGGGCTGGAATTCTTTCATCGTTCATTCGATTTAAATGTAGGAGTATTCTCCAGTTTGCTTTATACTTTTCTATTTTTCGTATAAACTGTGTACGTTAAGCTCTTCTCTTGTATAATAATAATAATAATAATAATAATAATAATAATAATAATAATAATAATAATAATAATAATAAGGGTAAAAAGGTATCCCCGTAACATGCCATGAAGGCACTTGGGGGGGGCATGGAGGTAGAGCCCCATGCTTTCCATGACCTCGGCACTAGAATGAGGTGGTGTGGTCGGCACCACGCTCTGGCCGCCTTTTACCCCCGGGAAAGACCCGGTACTCAATTTTATAGGAGGCTGAGTGAACCTCGGGGCCGTTCTGAAAGTTTTGGCAACGAGAAAAAATCCTGTCGCCACCTGGGATCGAACCCCGGACCTTCCAGTCCGTAGCCAGCTGCTCTACCAACAACAACAACAATAATAATAATAATAATAATAATAATAATAATAATAATAATAAAAATAATCCACACCTGTGGAGTAACGGTCAGCGCGTCTGGCCTCGAAGCCAGGTGGCCCGGGCTCGAATCCCGGTCGGGGCAAGTTATCTGGTTGAGGTTTTTTCCGGGGTTTTCCCTCAACCCAATACGAACAAATGCTGGGTACCTTTCGGTGTTGGACCCTGGACTCATTTCACCGGCATTATCACCTTCAGATCATTCAGATGCTAAATAACCTAGATGTTGATACAGCGTCGTAAAATAACCCAAAAAAATGAAAATAAATAATAATAATAATAATATTTATATACAAATTTTTTTAGAGAACCCCGAGGTTCATTGCCACTTTAACATCAGCCCTCCATCGGTCCCTATCCTAAGCAAGATTAATCCAGTCCCTAGCATCATATTCCACTTCCCTCAAATCAATTTTAATATAATCCTCCCATCTACATCTCGGCTTCCCCAAAGGTCTTTTTCCCCTCAGGTCGTCCAGCTAACACTCTATGTGCATATCTAGATTCACCCATAGGCGTACTTGCACTATGCCCTGCGCATCTCATAACAATAATAATAATAATAATAATAATAATAATAATAATAATAATAATAATAATAGATACTTGATCGGAATAATAAACTATGGGGAAAGACACTTCCGTCCCTCCCCAAAACCGGCTTCAAGTTATCGCATGACAAAATCTTGAATCGCCAATCTATCCCTACAGTATATTTGGGATTTCTAAAGTTACACTACAAATTAATTTAGACCTTGGATTTTAAGGCTCGAAAGGAGAGATTACAAAAATGTTATGTAAAAATTCGTAAACGTATGCGCCACGAGAAACTCCCGAGCGATGATATTGCCTAAAAATAGGTGTATTAAAGAACGTATGTTTCAGCTTAAGCTAAACAAGACTAAAAATCCGTGGTCTACATATTATAGACCTAACGGACATCTGGAAACGTGGAAATCACTCATATCCATGATTATGATTTCTATTCATTTTATCAATATTAGTCTTGACGTAGCATAATACAGGGTGATTTATAAGGATTTACCGCCGCTTACGGAGCTTATTTCCGAAGATAATCTGAGAAAAAAATGTAATATACACATGTGTCCTAATCTCAATATTTTCAGAGTTACATTAATTTGAAATTGTTTGTAAAATATCATTATTCTTTAGTTTTAAGGATAAAAGAACATCACAGATGAACAATGAACTATTCAGGAGTATCATTTCTTTAATTGACTTGTATTCTGAAGCTAAATATGTGTTGTGAATTCCATAGTTGCATCGTACAGATTTTTTTTTTTTTTTTCGATTTTTAACTTCAAAATTACATTTTTCTTACGCATTTGTCACAACAATTGTTAGAAATCACGCCACTCATATAAATTATTTAACACTGTACATTAGGATGCACAATTAAACTGTAAAGAATCAAGTTCCTAAAGTCGTATGATTTGTAAAGATTTTCGTGATAATTGTGTAATAAGGTTTTAATTTTTAGTTAAACATTGAAAAACTATACCTGTACAAAGTAGTTACCAACACATTTTTAGCTTCAGAATACTATTATTACGATGTGCCGAAGTACATGTGATATTTCCATACAGAAATTCTGCGTCATCATATCATGAAGGATGGGTGGAACGGACATGTTGGACTTCGTGCGACTGTCACACATCTGTGACACAGTGCATGAGGGTTGGCCACTAAAGGGAACCTAAGGTGGAACTTAAACTGAGAGGATTCAATGCGGCATCGGAACGGGAATCCGGTGTGGGTTAGTGGATAGAGCGTCAGCACGTAGAGCTGAAAACCCGGGTTCAAATCCCGGTGCCGGAGAGAATTTTTCTCTGTTCCACCCATCCTTCATCATTCAGAACACTAACCAATTAAAGAAATATCACTTCTGAACAGTTTCTTCTCTAGTTGTAATATTCTTTTACCTTAAGAAAAAATGTATTTTACTAACAAATTCAAATTAGCGTAACTAAAGTATTGATATGAAATTTTGTCCACTCCTGTGGAGTAACGGTCAGCGCTTCTGACCGCGAAACCAGGTTTCGGGACAAGTTACCTGGTTGAGGATTTTTCCGGGGTTTTCCCTCAACCCAATTTGAGCAAATGCTGGGTCACTTTCGGTGCTGGACCCCGGACTCATTTCACCGGCATTATCACCTTCATCTCATTCAGACGCTAAATAACCAAAGATGTTGATAAAGCGTCGTAAAATAACCTACTAAAAATAATAAAAAAAGATATGAAATTTTTTGCTCAGAATGTCTTCGGAAATAAGCTCCGTAAGTGGCGGTAAATCCTCGTGAATCACCCTGTATACGAAGAGAGAAAAGTTTGACTACATGTATATATCGCCATGACTATCATTGATGTCACCTGATGCACTATAAAAATTAGATACAGCGACTAGTGCGGATTGAATTTAACATGATATCGGTGCACGCATTTGTATGATTCTTATATTGATGCGCCCGGCGCTAGAAAAATTTTCGCCTAATTGATTAGCGAATTTTCGTTCATTCTGTAATAGTGGCATAGATTTAACTGTACAGAAATTTAGTTGTACACTATATCTGACAGCATAATTGGACCGTAAACATATTCACACAAACAAAGACGAGATTAATATTATAAATTCTTTGTCATGGGAGGTACAAGTTATTTTCAAATACAAAAGGTTCATGTATTCGCTACAGGGCAAGTACATAATTAAAAACCCAATCAGGGATTTCACGCTCTTAATGCAAGTTATAGAAAACCGATTAGCAATGGAACTCGACCACCCGGATGATGGTTGAAAGGACAAGCGTTATGAAAGCGTGCAATAATTTGCCCTGGGAGCTACTAAAAACACTGGGGCATTCTATATATATCACAGAAATAAAACAAATATTCCAGAAGGGAATAATGCCCACAGGTGCATATGCAATTTCACCACTTTGTAAGTATTTGACAAACATAGCTGTGGCCTCAATGAAAGAGAATATAGGTGGGCAACCCAAATTTGCACTGTGGGGTACTGGTAAAGGGAAAACAGCTTTCTGTATGACATGGTCTGTCCTGCACAACTTTCAACGATTACTGATCACGTGGGAGACAGAATTCGAATATTTATTTCGGTGAAATACAAAGAAAAACAATAAGAATACAGCATGACTATGCAATCTTTTGAGGGTTTGTCTCATGGGCGGTTTATTGCATGAACCCTCACGTCCAAATCACGTTTTTCAGAGGTCTAAACACCAACATCTGTACAACAAGCTACCTCATTAAAACGAAACGGTCAGAAGGTAAAATATGTCTAAAACACTAGTGAAAAGAAACTTTTGCCTATGAGAATATTTTCTACATTTGAATAAAACAGTACGAAAAGTTCTTATGCTACAATAATGAATAACACGTACAAACAAGAACGCAAATGTCTTGAAGATAATACACTATTAAATACGAAACAAAATATGTTGCCCCTTCATAACAAAAATTTCAAAATTAATTGATTTATTTAACCAAAATAAAGTCAGTCAGTCTTAAGTTACCACATAAGGGATAAGGTGTAGTCATCACCGATGAATATCCAAGAGCCAATTAACGGGTCAATACCAAAAAGAATTTGTGGTCTTCGGAATATATTAATGCAATCAAGATGTCCTGCAATCTTAGTGCAGTGAGCTCCGTTCCTGGCAGAGCTTTCAGCTCAGCACGACCCGTTGCCGTCACCCTGGCTGCAACGAGATAGAAACTCTTGGCCACGTGTTGGGCTTCTGTCGGAAAGGAGAGTTATTGCGTTACAACAGGCATCATATAGTCCGTGGAGTTATAGCCTGTCTTCTTCGGAACAAGGGTTAGGAAGTTCATGAAGAGGTCCACTGTATTTCTGAAGACGACTCTCACAGAAGAGCGAATATAATAGTAATAAACAGACAACAAAAGGCTATTATCATAGATCCAACTATACGCATCGAGAGAGATCTAAATCAAGCTCATCAGATTGATCATGAAAAGAGGGCAATTTATGAGCCTTGTATTCCCTACCTTAGTGCCAAGTGTAACATCCCTCTCTTCAATTGATCAATGACAGGTTTATTTTTTTGTCCTCGGAGTTCCTTACCAAAATTTACATGTAATATTTTAAAACAATTATCAATATCATATTTTGTAATTCAAAAAATCATCTCGCAAATTCTTAAAGATTCTCTGCAGATAATACAATTTCATTTACATAACTCGGAAGGTCTTAATTAAGGATATGCTAATTTTAAATAAAATCTTTTATTTATAAGTATAATTTTAAGGTCATCTTCTAAGATTTTATTTTACAATTTATAATCAAGGATGCTTAATTATTTCATTTTATTATTATAAGAATATTCATATTTAATTCATTATATTTTATTTGCTGTTAATTTCCAGATCCTCGTGGTCATCCTTAATTAAGGCCGGACGATTTATTTCTCCCTCTCCAGTACATCCAGTAATGTGCGGTGCCTCCGCGAGCCTTGAGACAGGTTTCCAGACGATGGAGAATGCTCAAAAGCAGGTTGTCCAGTTCATCTTGAGGAAAATTGTCCAATTCCTGTATTTCAACTGGTATGATATCACGTATACCTGCGCTGGTTTGAGGCGGGGGGGGGTAAACAATTGAGCTGCTCTGGGGAACAAAATGGTAAGCGCCATTATGGATACAGCGAAAATAAATTTGCAATTGTTCCATAAATCTGAATAATTTTATTCAAACGTCTGTTTTTTACTACAAATATTTTATTATTTCTAGTTTCATAAAAATTATAGAAATAACACAAAGAACAAAGGATCACACGTCAGATATATTGTAAAAACTGAGGGAGTGTAGTAATGGAAATACCAAAGTGTTACTCAAACCCGAAGGTTGTTATAGTAATATACCATCATTATCATCATCATACAAGTGAAGATCCAAATAGTTATTAGTCTTTATATCTGAAACATACGTCACTTAAGGGTTTTTCTGAACCGACGCATGCGAGTTGCGAGATGCGAGGCACGCCGCGCACAAATCCGGACTACACGAATGATAGTGAGTGGTTTCTATAGTTGCGAGTTGCGGGGTCTGCGTACCTCGCAGCTATAGAAACCAACCACTCACTGTCTCTCGTGTAGTCCGGATTTGTGCGCGGCGTGCCTCGCATCTCGCACGTCGCATGCGTCGGTTCAGAAAAAACAATGCTTAAATGACTCACGTGCTCATTTTCCGAACATGTCGGTATAAGTGACTGAAAAATGTATGATGTATAGGTGAACAGAGACAAGACGTCAGCAACTTTGTTCTGTTCGACTGGTCTGGGTCCGTCATACTTCAGCTGAAGTGCAGGAACTGAGCTCTGCCTTTCACGTTTCCGGAGACTAAGTTCATACCAGACATCATTACGAACTGTGTGATTGATAAATACTGAGATGGATTTTCTTATGTGACCCTCAACCAACATACATCCCTTAGGTTGACATCTAGTCCAACAGTCGTTTTTCTGAAGGCAAATGCTTTCTTTAGGTGACATATATGGAAGAAGTGCTCCTTTGTCATATCATACAGCCCGGTCCTACATATTTCTTCTGTACAACATTGTCTGTACGAGATATAATATTATTCACCCATATTACACTTCTTTTGCATCGTTTTACATTGTCAAGAACGTCTGAATCTTTTCCGATAAGGTCTATTTGTCTCTTCTTCTTCCTCTTCATCACATATCATTTGCAGCTGCGTGTTGTTCATTTGTTTTCTCCCAGTAGTTGGTCAATAATTATTATTGATATTATTATTATTATTATTATTATTAATATAATTATTTATTATCATAATCATGTATTTACAATTGATAAATTCCGAACCATGAACCAGAAGAAATATGGCAATAACATGCCAATGCACGTATTTCAGAAACATAATGGTAAGTACATGCACTTACCATTATGTTAGCGAAATGCAAATATTATAATTTATATGCAAATTTACGTGATCAGAACTGTGAGCAATATATTCGGGATCCTCATCGCTTTTGTGGAGTTCAATCAAAGTACTCTCGTCTTCTTCAAAATTGTGTAATTTGATTACAATCAGAGTTGACGCAGAAGTGTTCTCCTTAGCAGCAGCCATTTTGCTAATCACTTACCATTGTGTTCCAGCTACGTGCGGCAACCGGCGTTTAGACCTACAATATGGCCTCCCTCTACCAACCATTGAGAAGATTCATAATTTCCACCCAACGTCCATAATAGGAACTGCTAAAAGCAGCAATTGTAGTCGAAGATCCCACGATGGTGGGGCTTATCATTATGTTCGCCCAAACAGCTCAATTTATTGCTCGTTTTATCAAGGTCCAGGTATGTTTCTCACAATTCATATCGGGAGACGTTGATGGCCAGGTCATCATTTGAATAGTATGTCTTTCCTAGCACAGATTTACAAGGTTGATTTGGTGACGACGAGCATTACCGTTAACTAAAGTGAAACCTGCTCCAATGTATGCTGCATGTCCATTTACGATGGGTTCAAACACGTTATTCACATACTGTTCTACCAGAGGTATGTGGCATCCATCATAATTACTCTCAAGAATAGTACTGAACATCCTGGTAGCGTTCAACGATAAAGTATCCATTCAAACATTGAGCACTTGCTTTTCAGTCATGAATAGTTTTGTCATCCGGATGCAATGCAAACCGTATTTCATCTGTGAACAGCGTTTGGGTCCACTGTTTCTCGTTCCAGCTTCCATACCTTCTCCCTCATCTTGCACGTCGAGCTCTGCGATGCTAACGGAGACGAGGCAACTTCGATGGTCTTAGAGCACGTAAACCTATTTCGTAGAGTCGATTCCAAGCATTTTGAATAGACACATTATCTCCTGTGGTTCCTCTAATCTCCCTCCTGAACGTGGTTCCAGTGACAGCAGGGTTTTTCTGAGAGGAAATACGGTTGTATCGGTCGTATGCAGGAATTGTTTTGTATGGCCAACCACGGTCCTACCGTTTGGCCAACTATTCGAAGTATATCAGCTATTGAGTATGCCTGCTAGAATCTCCGCCACACTCGGGAAAATTATCTCTGATTTGAATGCAAAATCTATTTTAATCGTGCGCTATTTAGTGCATAAAACCAATGATATTGTTACTTGCGACATTTTTACATGTACAAAAAGAACATTTCAGTTCGACACAGAGTATGCATTTGAATGCCACCTACATTACAGTATATCATGTTATACAATTTAATGAATTAACTAAAATTACCAATTTATGGATTTAAAACATTTTTCCTAAGAAATCATATTCACTGGCTTCTGTCGGATTGGCAATTAATATTAAATGTGTATTTTTCTCTCTTTTTCTTCTTTATTCTTGCTCTTGTGTTGTATTTATTGGTTTGAATTAAGTTACTGACTGTATTTAGTAGGGCCTAAACTGTCCTTATCAATGTTATGTTATATTATTGACTAAGACCACACCGTACACGAGCCTGGCTCTTACGGAAGTGGCTAGAAATATTTTTGTTTCATAAATTTAATTTGTACTCACTAGCTAGCTAGTTAAATAAAGACATAGTTAAATAAATAAATATTACTCAATTTTGCCCTGAAGTAGAAGAGTGTAAATAAAATTTTAAACTCTATTAAATTGGTGGAAAATTAATATTCTTTAATCCAAGATGGGCATAAAATTTATTTAAAATTCTAGCAATATAAGTTAGCATGACAGAATTTTTATTGCGATGTCAAAAAATCTCTTTATATCACCAATTTTCACACAAGACTGACATTTCGCAAAGAGTTCATGTACGTTGTACATAGGAACAAAATCCAGCTGCAGATAATGAAACATACATGTTTCATTAAAACAAACGAAACGCTATTTCCGTCAGCTTATTGTTAGTTCTCAAAGGCTTCTCGGTCATCCTTTTCACTCATCTAAAATCCTCCCCAAAAAAAATCGAAACGATTTCCCCATTTTTGTCGTCATAGAGGCAGAGAGATGATTGGGGAATTGAACTGCTAAATCACACAGGATTACAAGGGGGAAGCAAAACGTTAGTTAGTTAATCAGGCCATGTGTACAGGTTGCTATTGGAAGCTCTCCCAAATCCGATCGCCCTGTTCTGTTTGTTAATGGCCACACCTGGAGCCGTACTAGGGTCTGGGAGGGTAGGAAAATGGTGTTGAACGGAAATCCGACCAAAGTAGACAGCAGTTTTAAATTACGTCCATTTTTAGCTACCCCGTGCGAATCGAGTCCGTATAGGATTCGCGGTGAAAATCTGACGCTATCGGCGGGTATGTGAGGCAAGCGGAGGCATTGAAAGTTAAGACGATGTAAAGTACTACTAACATATTTCAAATACTTTACCTATATTTAAGGGCACTCGGACTTAAAACGATAGAAATAGTTTCTCATACTTTATGCAGTTAAAATATCAATAGGGTTCTGAACCTTTTGATATACAGATGCTAATTTTCTAACATCATAGTGCTGGAAGAGGAGCACTGCTGACTTGTACAGGTTAGACCAAACAAACGGGAGATTTTTAAATAGTGAAATCAAACTTCAGATATTGTATTAAACTAACTATATTGAAAATATAGAATATAGTATGCCCCTGAGCACGAGTTCTACTCTTTCAGAAGCGAGCTAAAGTTTTTCCGTTTATGTCATACTTTATGTTACAATTATTAGCAAAATAAATAAATAAATAAATAAATAAATAAATAAATGAATAAATGAATAAATGAATAAATAAATAAATTAATTAAATAAATAACTAAATAAATATTTATTATATATAAATTTATTATATATTATAAACAAACAAATAAATAAATAATAAATAAATAATAAATAGATGGATGGATGGGTGGATAGATAGATAGATAGATAGATAGATAGATAGATAGATAGATAGATAGATAGATAGATAGATAGATAGATAGATAGATAGATAGATAGATAGATAGATAGATAGATAGATAGATAGATAGATAGATAGATAGATAGATAGATAGATAGATAGATAGATAGATAGATAGATAGATAGATAGATAGATAGATAGATAGATAGATAGATAGATAGATAGATAGATAGATAGATAAAGTAAATAAATAATTAAATAAATGGATGGATGGATGAATAAATAGATAAATAAATAAATAAAATAAATAAATAAATAAATAAATAAATAAATTTGCATGTAACCACTAGTTCTTGAAAATAACACCCTTAAAATGATCCCCATCAACGTGCATACATACTTGCTGCATTATTTCTGTAAGATGTATGCAACTGTAAACATATCTTTCAAATTTTCGCAAAAGTTACAGAGAATAGACATACAACATTCGCATTGATATTATCATGTATCTGTACAAGTACTTAGAATGAAATTACTGTGTTTTGTCTGAAATGGTTTGCTGGAGAGCCGTTAGTATGGGTCTATGATAATGATGATAATAATAATAATAATAATAATCGTCATCATCATCATCATAATCATCATCATCATCAAGGTTTAGCCACTTTTTTGCCTTTTCCGTCTCAAAATTTTTCACGCCATCTTTTTAGAGGTCGACCACACTTATTTAACTTGTTACACTAGAAGGCGACGTTTGTTATTCCGGTGTTTGGAATTAGCTGGATATGATCTCTCCAATTAATTCTATGTTTTTTCAACTATATTTACAATACATTCTATATTTTAATAATGTCTTACGTCTTCACATTTCCTGTGGTGTAATAATGTGCATCCCGCTGCATATCGGAGAAATTAATAAATATTATTCATGCAAGAAAGTAAGTCTATTTCTTTAGTAAACATCACATCAGTGTAAGGGACTGATCAGTAATTAAGTGACGTCATAATAATGTGACGTAAATCATTTTCGATGACGACAAACGTTGAAATTTCCGTAACATTTTATTCATTTGACTCTCGAGTATGAACTTTTCACTTTAAAACTTTGCTAACATAATTTTTTACTAATACTGTAATTATTTCCTATCCCACTATCTCATGGATTAATTGCCTTATGAGTCACGTCTTATTGATGTCACGAGATTCTAACCAGTCTTCGGATAACTGACGAAACGCACAACAAAACATATAGTTATAATGTACTTTTCGTTGCGAATTCATTTAAGCTTCATATCTCTAGCGAGAAGAAGAAGATAGCGAAGACTTTAAGAGATGTTTTATTTTGTATACACTTTCCGGTCTCTAACTTTTTAATAGCACTAAACCTGTTTTACGTATGAGTGAAGCAGAGAACTAAGGTCTAATATGTTATAACATTTTATATCAGGTTGGCAGCGTTCATCGCTTATATACGCTACGGATTATGCATATTTCATCAAATATAAAGAAATGTATTGGTATCTATAGCTTCGTTTGCGTCAGGATTTATTATGTAATTTTTTTAAATGCTGTTCTTTCATAAAAATCATATTTTCATATTGAGGCACTTATTCTAAATAGTTGTTACAGATATCGTGTTCGAAATTACTAAGTTATTGTGAACAAGTTTTCTTGGTTGTAGTAATGTCTTTTTAGTGGGTTATTTTACGACGCTTTATCAACTGCTGTGGTTATCTAGCGACTGAATGATATGAAGGTGATAATGCCGGCGATATGAGTCCGGAGTCCAGCGCCGAAAGTGACCCAGCATTAGCTCTATAATGAGTTGAGGGAAAATCCCAGAAAAAATCTCAACCAGATAACATATCCCAACCAGGATTTGAACTCGGACTCGCTCGTTTCACGTCAGGCATGCTAACCATTACTCCAAAGCGGTGGACTATAGTAATGTTACATGGAAAATTGTCTGAAGGTCAATAGCAATGTCTTAAGTTTTATGAATATGCGGAGCTTGCAATTAAATTTGTAAAATTATACAATATCCTTAGAGGAAACTATTTTTTTTATGTATATTTCATGCAATATAGTACTTTCATATGTACCGTTACCCAGAGAAAGTTGGGATCATTGGAATATTCGAAGTTTCAGATACAAGATACTGCGCATGATCTGAGATCCAGATTCGGAGCGCATAATTATGCACAATATAATACGTAATTGAGTCATATAAGTTCATTCTATATTTGGTTTGTTGTTGGAATTCGTTCAGAAAGCAACTTGAAAAACTGCAAGAAAAATATTATTATTATTTTTATTATTATTATTATTATTATTATTATTATTATTTCAATTAACATTATCAGTAGTTAAGCTTGTCCATTCTACTTCTTTTAATTAATATACTATATCATTGTTTTTTAAAGCTGTAACATCATTACACCATTCATAATGTTTCATTTTTAATACTGCATTTATTGTTATTATTGCACTATTCATACTGTTATATTTGTAAGTATTACCGTATTTATTGTTGTTATTGTATTATGCCGGTTACACACTACAGCGAGAGCTATGAACTATGTAATGTATGGACAGCTTAGCTTAACCTAACGTCTTCACACTACAGCGAGAAATATGTTGCTACACAGTGGAGCCATCTCTATAATATTGTAGATAATTTAAACACGATTTTGGTTACGTCGTACGGAAGGCAATTTGACTAAAGACTTTAAAATACTATATAAGGTGTTTGGGTTTGATATGCGCTGATATAAATGTTACATAAATTTGAACATCTGACTTTGTATTGTTTATTGTTAATAAAAATAACATTGACAAAAATACAATCTTAGTTCTTCCCTGAAGGAGTAAAAAACTCGTGCTCAGGGAGATATCTAAACACAAAGATAAACACAAAGATAATTTTTTGACACAAACTGGGTCAGGAAAAAAAAAATACAGGAATAAATTAATTTTAAAAATAAAATTTCAATTTTAACAATTTAAGTCATATAAATACATATACATATTAAATTAATATATATTCTTTAAAAATTAAATTCCTAACGCTATTTTTTAAATTTCTGATACTAAAATTTTTCAAATTTGGGTATTTATCAATTACTTTATTGTATAACCTTGGACCAAAGTAGGTACCAAGGCTCAGAGCTTTGGTTCCTCCAGCAGTATAAAATCGGATCTTTTAGTTCCATATTTATGATGATACAATTTGAATTTATTACGGTTTTTATGTATGAAGATTAATAAGGCAATATAATAAATCTGTTTAATTTTCAAAACATTAAAATCAGTAAACAAAAGCTCGGATGAGTAATCAGTTGGTTTAATAAGGCATATTTTAATAATTCTTTTCCGAATAAGTATAAGTGGAGTGAGATTAGAATTACAAGCATTTAATTGTTCAATATAATTCACGTAATATAAATTTTATAGGCTACAATTAGGTTAGGTTACCTGTTGGAGCGGGAAATACGTAGCTATGTTTTCAAAAAATCGCTATCCGACCACTGTCAGCTATGCTTTATTTCGAGCGTTACTCCGTGCTAAAGGAAGACATTTTCCATAGCTCGACAAACATATTGAATATTTCTCGGACTTATTGTGCTGGACTGTAATTGGCCAACGGCTATTGACCAGCACATAAAACTAAATATAAATATCAATAAATAAAGACATTATTATTATTATTATTATTATTATTATTATTATTATTATTATTATTATTATTATTATTATAATTAAATGTGAATGTGATTTTACTTTATGAGTTTCGAAACGGTACAGGTAGCAAAGTTGTTGTTTAGTCAAGTGTTAGAAGACAGATCTGAACCTCATAACTGACACCAATAAAGCAGCACACATGAGGTAACAAGCCAGAAGATATTGGGGTAAGGTCCTTTCCCCCTTCATTGCATACACAGCTGACTAGCTACATATTATACTAATCAGACTTCAGATGTATACAAACAATTGAGGGGTTGGGTGCAAGAAAGGCATTTCTCTCAAATGCAAGTTTTGAGAAAATTGATGTTGAAAATTCAAACCGTGATAATGTTATCTGTGCATCCCTTTACATTTTGGGTACTCCTAACCTCTATAATAACAGTATTGAACTACAACTTGGTGATCATATGCATAACAGATCAGGGAACACAATAAAGCGTTTAACTCAAAAGGGCACATCTTTTAAAATGCCCTTCTTGCACCCAACCCCTCGATTGTTCTTCCTCTGTTACATATGATCAAATGAGATGTACTGCCTGATAATATATGTACCTCAATAGGTAACTAAATGAAAGAAACTCTTAAATTTCTATTTTGTTTATAGCAATGAACTGACCAGAGATTATTTGTTTTGCTTTAATTTTTATTCTCTTACCAACCGGAAATGAAATTTAGATTTTTTTTTTAAATTTATGGCTTCATTTTAATCGTATGTTTTAATAAATTATTATTATTATTATTATTATTATTACTATTATTATTATTATTATTATTATTATTCTTATTATTATTATTATTATTATTATTATTATTTAGATCTTGTAAATGTCACTGTAAATGGAGTGATTCTTATTTTTAAATAATAATGAAATTTAAAATGTTTTTAACTAGTTTCAAAGAATTGATTTTAAATTACGAGCCACTTAGACGAGATGGAGAGAGAAGCATTTATCCAGAATTTTAGTCTCATCGCAGGCAGATGCTGTTCCAAAATACTGGGGAAAAATGTTATCGTGTGAATCGTGCTATAGACCATAGACCTACCACCACCAAGAATCGGCCCATCCTTTTTTTAAGGGGAAAAGAGTACATGGGTATAATTAGGCCCATTACTTAATACCAATTAGTTCAAAAAAGACCCTAAGATCTCAAAATTAAAATATAATATGTAGACTAGAAGATAATGCAGTATGCTTCCCTAAAATTTACCCTCTATACTTTTGTTATACACTATGTATACCGTTGTCCATAACTGAAATTCAATATTTTGACATAATTATTTTTTAACATTATGTATTGCACGCGTTCTCCTGTGCCGCAAAGACATTACACATACGTTTTATTCAAGACACGTAATTGTGTTTTTCTGTATTTACATATCGACACGAGCTGACAGCATAAATATACACATTTTAATATTAATTGACTATTATAACAAAATTTGTTTCAGCTTCGCTAGTTTTATAATAAAATTGATTCACAATAACAACATGCAATGAGTGACGAGAATATGTTGCATAGTTTATTCTATAATCTCACCACGATCAGGTATAGGGTTCCGGAAATATGCATCCCTTTCACTAGAATCTTATAAAGATTACCCGGAAAGAAACTTCGGTTAGATTATTAAAAATAATCAATGCAGTGTGCAGAAATTTTATTATAAACAATTTGATACTACAACATTCAATTTCTCTGAACATTGTCTCTGGAAAAAATTGAGACATTTGTCGAACTGTTTCACAAGTTTTAGGATACCCTCGTCATAGAATTCTGCCGAAATGACTTGAGTCATGCCGGAACGTTTAATGATCCCCTTTAACTCCTTTAATGTCATTCTGACAATACACCTCCGCATTGAAGATGCTTGACCCCTACTAATCGATAGTGATCGATAATTTGTTCATGTAAGTGTGGCTTCCTTATATATTAGTGTTATTACGTCTATGAACAGATGGCGAGGATATGAGTTAGTGTTGCCAATCGTACATAAATATACCCGCACTATAGAATTCAATATTTCATCCCTTTGCTGATTGTAAAACAACACTGGGTTTAGCAGGATATCGCTGATATTGTCAATTATGAGAATAATTAATGCTTAATCTACATAGTCATTTTCCTCGACACTTTTTTAAATTTTAATCGCTACAATAATGATGCCACCGATTGAGAACTAGCAAAACTATTTCAGTGTTAGTCAATTTTTTATACTTTCGTTCTGACTTATCCCGTGGTTAGAAAGTTCGCTTACACGATCATAAAATTGTAGGTCAGATATCTTTGAACGCCAGTGTACCATGAAATTCTCAAACAGCGTTCCTTTTCTCTCTCAATAGACAGTTGGCTTGAGTTTGTAGCAAGTAAAGTTTGATGGAATTTACTTGGTTTTTAGGTACGTAGGAACTGCATTTTATTATGTCTAATTATTAACGGATTTGTTTTTATTACTCCTCTTAATTTTGGTAATTAAAACTGAATATTTTTACAAGAACTCAGGAGGTATTTCCCTATATTTTCGTCGAGTACAATTTATTTTATATATATTTTGATGTACCGAAGTACATCACTCCATCACTCTTTCATCATACAATTTATTTGTTTCCCATTTGTCACCATTTTGAGAAATTGTGAAATTGAAGACGTCACCCAAATAAGGGTGTATAGAGCAAAATGTAGTTCTGATATAAGCTACTTTCAATGTTTGTCAGCTGTCAGGTTCACAGTTTAATAGTTTAAATTACATGTCTAAAAATAATATTATAGACAAGGTCAGTTAAAGTGGAACAATTACAAAGAGATTGTACAATCAAAAAATTCGTCAAGATTATAAAACGAATTTAAAATTAACCAACTAGAGATGTAAAATTTGAGAGCAGTTCTGCTTAAATTAAAAATATGTGACGGAAATTTATTTGCAACCTTCAATAACATTTGACAAAAGTTTTTTTTGGGGGGGGGGGATTTAGCAAGTCTACATGTTATAATATTAAAATAATTTCCTTGTCTTGTGTCATAGAAGTGAATATCATTTCTTAATGTTAAAGTTGGAAGATTATCTTTAACATATAAAATTGACTCTAGAAAATATAAATTTATTACAGTTATGATTTTCTTTTTCACAAATAATGGTTTATAATGTCCATTAAAATATAAATTTGATATAACTCTTATGGCCCTTATATGAAGCAATAGGATCCTTTTGTAGAAACACTGTTGCCACATAGCGATATTCCACAGGTAAGAGTAGGCCTACTTTGAAAGTAAGCAAAATAAGCATCACGAAATATAGTTTTCATAGTTGTGTCGAAAAAGTATAATTTAATAGTGAAGAAAAACATTTTGGACACAACTGTGATGAACATGACAGCTGACAAACACTGAAATTAGTTTTTATCAGGACTACATTTTGCTCTATACGCCCTTATTTGGGTGACGTCTTCAGTTGAGTTGATACCTGGTTATAATGTTGAGTTAAAAATTGGTTGTTTTATACCCTATATCATATACACCCAGATTGCTCGGACTTATAGGCTTTGACAGTAACAATTTTTGTCAAGTTTACTATGCTGCCATCTAGTTGTAACATAAGAAGTCACGTGATAACTCCCATTTGAATTGAATTAGCGATTGTACTGCCATCTCGTGTTCGTTTACGGCGGACGGGTGGCGATCCGGGCGGTTGTTCTCTTCAAAGTGCTACCGATTATAACATAGGGATGAGCTATCTGTTATATATGATCTAGGCTTATACTTGTACAGGGACATAATTTTATTTTTACTTCAACTTTTATTGTACCTGAGTTTTTGAATGTACTTCACTCCCACCCCTTCTACTAACCAAGTTCCAGCTGTCCTCCATACAGAACCAAGGCTGCAGTACTGAGTTAGCGATTATAGTACGTTTCAGAAATATGTTCGCGTTTTCCAGTGACAAAAATTTCCAATATTGAATCATTTTTTCGCACAGGTGCTGTCGTCCGTTTCCCCCACCTGCTTCTGTTCGCTCCACTGTAAAGACTAGTGGCTGGGCTTTCTTAGCTCTTTTCTGAAAACATTAATTTCTGTTAGAAATTAATTGGACGTCTACGTAATATTATGCAACTGTTTAAAATAACTTAAATAAAAGGGCCTCGTTAAGTAATTAATTATCACGTGATCCCCCCCTTTCTACGGTCCTACGACATAACCACTTGGACGGACAGTAGATAGCATGTCTGAGTAATTTTATCTGTGCGCCTCGGGCAGAAGTGAAGACTGATTTTAAAGTACGTAAGGTACTCTTTTATAGAGTAGGTACAGAATTAGTTCAACATGAGTTACTAAGTATGAAGGACGAAACTGGTAATTGGAATTAGATGCAATAGTCTATAGTGCGATAATAGGTACAAAAAACTGAAGCCTGTATCGAAATGAACGGCCACCATTTTCAAAAATGTGTTTAAATATCCATATTATGATTATTTTTCATTTTAACTTCATTCTCTTATCGTACGCTAATGTGCTATAGACAGTATAATATACACTGCATAATGAATACGTTCGCATGGATAACCCAGTTTGTGAGTAAAAACACTTACTGGTAATACTGTACTGTATTTTGATTAAACAAAACCTAATGAAAATTATCACACTCAAAATCGCGATATTTCCTACTTTACGTAAATGGATGAACTACTTTTCATCCCTCCTGTACCTAGTAAAGTGATCTGTTTGTATTTTACGTCAGTATCATCGAACTCCAGTCGTGGAAGGAGATAGCAAACGGTGTTTCCGGGTCTCAATCATTAATCCAAAGGTATAGCCAGGTTAATATTAAAACTGTTAGTAAAAATAAAATGATGTCCCTGTATATTTTTTTGCTAAGATTTTAAGAAATCGATAACTTCTTCGATGAAAAGTCATTTAATGGGCCGAGTTACTTCTGAATCTATGTTGCCCTCGATGTTATCACAGACACAGGCATCTCTGCGTAATTACGTATCGGTTCAATTGTCAGGAGAGGCAAAGCAAATGGAAGAATGTAGGACATGTTTGGAATTTTGTACCGCATCACAGATGCAGGAAAAAAACAACCATTTCGACCTACGTTTTGACTCCATCACAAGGAATATCAAAGAATGGGGAACCTAGAGCATGTCAGAAATTTTTTTGGGGTTTTGTGCTACACAATGTCATAATATTTAGAGCTGTTTAAATGGGGGATTTTAGTGAAATAAAGTAATGCCTTATATACGTGGATTAAAAACATGGAAGCGACGCACAGTCTAACAAAGCTGTGTATGGTGATGGTTGTGTAAGGGCTTTTTGAACGGTTAAATTTTTGCTAAACGGAGACTTCAGATAAAGTAGAAAGTAGAAAGTAGGACGAAGATCAAAGAATAACACATGGGGGAGGACGTGCAAGCTGTTTCTGTAGAGCAGCATGTCACTTTTGGTTAGCAAAACGGGTTCCGCCATTTCAATTCTGAACTTTTGTCACCGGAAAGAACATACGCCAAAGCAGTCAAACTGTCCTTCCTGATATAAAATAAAAAGTACTGATAGAAACAGAATTTGGTCAATTGGAAACTTTTTCCTCTTTCCAGGGAGGTCAGACAGAGTTGACTAGTGAGGGGGAGGGGGTGGACGGGAATGGACGTTATATAATCGAACTTATCAGCATGTTGCTAGACATGGGCCCAACCGTTTGATCTTGTCCACAAAGCCATCTATACATGAACAGACCAAACTCCCTTTTTATGCAGGAAAAAAAAAATCTTTTTTGAGCAGTTCGCGTTTAAACCTTTGACAAACTTCTGTCGCCTGTTTTAGCTAATGGCCGACCAGGACCCTCTTTATTGTAAAATAAAATAAAAGTGAGAGGCTAGTAATTAAAGTGTTCTTTGTAACCCTAGGGGTTGGGGTGGTGTAATTTGTCCAGCACAGAAGGGCAGTATAAGCTTTACTTCGTAATCATGCATCAATTGTTTCGTGTATAAGTGAAATATACTTGTGAGGGAAAGCCAGCATATTATATTCAAGCAATATACAAAAATCTCCTTAATGCCATTGTTGCACCAACTTACACCAAAGAGAAACTTGGTGATCTTCATCTCGTAAGCTATATATTGTGTTAAATTGACAAGCCTCACTGACGATCCCCAGACTGATTGTCCAATGACGTTTCGTCCACAGTATTTACGTCCACCAGAAATTTCCGTCCAGTTGAGATTTTAGTCCACAGTAATTTTGTCCATAACAACTTTGTTACCTCTGAATGATGTTCTGGCTGATATGCACAGGGTAAACTAGGGTCTGTTGGACATTCGGGCATGTTGGACACTGTACTTTAACGTGTTACCTCGCCACTTGTGGGCACCACATTCTGCTAGAAGCCACGAGTGGGGCTACTTCCGTCATTGACTTCTAGCAGAATGTGGTGCCCACAAGTGGCAAAGTAACACGTTAAAGTACAGAGTGTCCAACATACCCGACTGTCCCACAGACCCCAGTTTACCCTATCTATTGTTAGTAGAGCTCGGAAGTTGAAGACCTATACATTTCCTAAAAAAAGACGATTAAACTTATCTACATATATCCTAAAAAGATCCAAAAGACTGGAAAAGGGAACGTAAAAAAGTTGATCCAAATTAATTAATAATTTCAGTTTCAATTACATATTTAATGAATATGTTTCAAAAATACAAAATTCTGGTGGTATGCAACATGCAGTGCGAAAAAACTGTACAAATGAAATGCTTCTTCTTTCAGACATTATATATTTTTTAGATTAACATAATTTGAACATGGAATTCTATGTTTGTTAAAAAATACTTATAGAATTTAGAATGATTTATTTTTGCCACATAGGATGAATTCAGCGAGCTGCAATGGACATCCTGGAGAAAGAAATCGAAATTAGTATACCTGAAATATCTGGCTCAACCTCACTAGGGTTACAAGAATTGGGACTCAGAATTGCAGTATATCACAATAGTCATCTCCAGGTTCTTAGGTGTAAAGAATCGTCGGTTTTCTGAAAGCACGTTGCGAAACATCGAGAAACTTCTCTTCACATCAACGGATGTCATTTGTGCATACTTGAGGCAAGTGAGATCTCGTGGTGAATTTTAAAAATAGCAGTAAAAATGTAGTCGAAAGAAGCTGAAGTTGCAAAAAAAATAGCCATTAAGACCTAAAGGAGAGACTAAAAAGGACCAATAAGCTGAAAACGCCGAAAAAGGCAAAAAATAACAAATAAAACTCGTCATTTTCTGGCCTACAATGACCCAAAATGAATATAAACTATGTCGGGCCTCGTCTTCGGAGACTCGAAAGAAAAAGTATTTTTCCTCAACTTCCAAGCCCTAACTATCAGGCAATACACCTCACTTGACGATATGTGTCAGAGGAAGAACAACTGTTTGTATGCATCTGAAGTCTGATTAGTGGAATATGTAGCTAGTCGGCGATGTATGCATTGGAGGGGGAAAGGAACTGGCCACCCTACCCCCTTTATCTCCTGTCCTAGTTTCCCCAAGAGTGATGTCTTATTGGTGTTACTTATGAGGTTCAAACCTGTCTTTGGACAGTTGATTAAACAACAACTTTGTCCATATATTTGTGTCAACTTATACAAATAGCCCACTGTATGATTTCTTTTACCATAATGTCCTCAAACATTTTTGTCCGTTTCATATATTTTTAGTCCGTATTCCTTAGTTTACAATATTTATGGTCCAATATTATGGACTAACATTCAAAATTTCAGAAGCAACACCATGAAATATGGACTTTATGGATAGCATGAAAAAGATCATAGGAACAATACATCTTAGAACAATACGAAATATATAAACATACAATAACATACCCACAACATATACTTAACGCACAATTACAGTTCAATACCCACACATTATTCGACGTCATGATACGTTATAACACACAAACAACCAGCCCCCACCACAAGAGCAACATACCCCCACCCCTACAACCGACAAATGCACATCGCAGAATTCAAGATCACCAGAAGTTCAGGAGACACTGATGAAGACGTGAGATCACGTCGAAACGGGTCGTCTGTCAAAAAATTTTAACACTTTTTAACGTATGACTAATTTTATGTTTCTAACAAACAAAATGTTAACGTGAACTTTAATCAATGAACAATGAGATCTTCATAATACAACTTGCTGGTGATCATAGAAATGTCCATTACCCAATTAGGAAATCATAATTATGTAACAAATCAATGTTAAATAGAGAAAATAGTACAAAGATATCAAGAATACGCAGATAACAACAATACAATATTGATTTATATTAACCATAAACTACAGAACTAAAGCTGTACAATACCGAAGAGAGGGAAGAAGAAGAAGTAGAAAATAAATTTATTTGAGCATTCTTTTATTTTCTTCAAAAATTCAATGTTAAATTTCACGACTGAAATAAAATAGCCTAATAATTTTTTCACTGCAGCTCATATAGGCCCACGTAATTGTTATAAACTAAAGTATTTTACTCCTGCCTTTAGCGGAAGGAAGTAAATATGCCATTATAATGTCTTTTATGCTCGACTATGCCGAAATGTAGTAATTATACACCTGGTAGCAGTCCTTTAATGCATGTCATTAAAGTACACCTACTCATTAAAGTTCAGATGTTTTCAGCGCCAATAACAACTCAGCTTACAGGTGTTCAGCCAATAACGAGTCAGCTTTGTACCGTTATAAAACCGCAAGTATCGATTATTCTCGGATATGCAATCGAAAGAGAATTAGCGAAAAGTCACGGAAGCTGGAAATCCAATACTGTCGCAGACGGTTATGTTCTGCTACTATAATAATTAACGTTAATTGTAAATAATATTCAAATAAATTCAATTTGTCATCTCATTTTTCAATGTCGAATTCAATAATCAAAGTTATACCAAGTTTAACGGATTACACAAGGTCAATAACATTATTGTTCCTCGGAAAAAATCAATACTTTCGCGTCTGCGCACATCTCACAATTCACGACCTAGAACAAGGTCACTTCCGATCTTGTCAGATACAAATAAAATGTATACATCTGAATACTGTAATTTCAAGTTAGAAATATGGTCGAGCATAAAAAGTCGTATGAAACTCGCCTATAATGGTAATTAAGAAGCTCGTATGAAAATTATGAAACTCGCTTGCGCTCGTTTCATAAACATCCATCCTCGCTTCTTAATTACTATCATTATAGGCTCGTTGTATAATGTACTATTAAACTCCACTGTAAAAATTTGGTTTCTTATTAAGAGTTCTAGAACATAGATTAAATTGTATTTCACTACCATAGGAACCGTAATAAAGATATTAATATTGATTAAATTTTTTTCTATTAACTGCAGTTCAACTTGTCTTGCATTTAGCTGTACGGACAAAATTTTAAATGAACTTTAGAAAAAAAATGGATGAAAAAATGTGGACGAAAAAATGGATAAAATATTTGTGGACTTATGATATTAATGGACAATATTGAAAATGGACGAATTATTTAGGGATAAAATGGTTGATCAAAGAAAGTGGACAAAATATTTGTTGATCTATGATATTAATGGACAATATTTAAAAGGACGAATCATTTATGAATAAAAAAGTGGACCAAAGAAAGTGGACAACATATTGTTTTTTTTTTTCCAGAGGTCCGCAGAAGATGCTCCTTTCTCTCTTATAAGCTTCCTTGGCCATTGCTATCCTCCTTCCGAATTCCTGGCAGCAGCTCATGTTACTGCTTATAGTACACCCCAAGTATTTGAAGCTGTTCACTTGTTCTACTGCCTCATTTAGAAATTGCAAGTTTGTCTTCTGTATTTTTCTTCCTATGACCATGCTCTTCGTCTTATTTGCATTTATCTTCACTCCTTACTGTTCACAACTGTCATTTAGCTCCAGTAGCATATCCTTTATTATCATCTCCTCTTCTGCTAACAACGCCATATCATCAGCAAATCTTGTGCACTTTATTCTTCTTCCTCCTACTATTACTCCTACCATGTTCTGAAAACAGTTCTTTACTAAATCCTCCAAGTAGATTTAGAACAGGATAGGTGATAGAGGACATCCTTGACGTACTCCTCTCCCAATTTCAGTTCCTTCAGACATTTCTTCTCCTATCCTGACTTTGACTCGTTGTTTCATATAAAAATTACTGAAAAGTCTTCTTTCTTTCCAACCCACACCAATTTTCTTTAGGATCCCTATCAGTTTATTCCAATCTACTCTGTCAAAAGTATTTTCTAGGTTCACAAATACTACTGTAAATACAGTTCTTCATTTTTCTGTATCTTTCGCCGATTGTCCGTAACAGTCCAATTTCATCTCTCGTACCTTTATCCCTTCCTGAAGACAAACTGCTCTTCTTCTAACGATACCTACATCTTAGAATATAAACATCGATTCAGTATTCGCAAGAGAATCTTCGCCGAGTGCAATATTAAACTGATAGTCCTGAACTCGTTACATTTCTTGGCATTATTTTTCTTCGGTACTGGAATCAACACCGTCTCCGTGAAATCTTCAGGCCATTCGCCTTTACTTAATAATATACCTATCTAATTCTTTATGTTCATTTTCTGTTGGCAAAATATTTGCCCCTGATTTATATGAAAATTTAATTGTATTTTTAAATATTAAAATAAGTATGTATGTATGTATGTATGTATGTATGTATGTATGTATGTATTTATTTACACTGCAAGTGGGCAAGCACCCTGTGGCAGTGGTATACCCAATATAAACAATACACAATAAAATTACAATACACAATACAATTATACAATGCACAATACAATTTTACAATACACAATACAATAAGAACAAACAATACAATTTTACATACTAATTACAATTAATAATAATAATACATAAAATAACCTAATTAATAAGTGAACCTAATTTCACAATATAACCTACATACTGCGTGTTCAGTTCAAAGTGTGTCATGGCTCGCTGTATGCCGTCATGTGGCTAGCCGATGAGCCTAGACAATTCAATCTTCCTACACTTCCACAAAGGCTATTACCTATGTGCCAGAGAAGTTGCCTAGTAAGTACGGCGTTCATTCTGAAGAGTACGTACCGATACGTACGGTAACGCCAGTAGTAACAGGAATGTAAACTGTTTGGAAACACGTCGTACTGAGGTGAGTTTTTTTCTTACTGTCAGGATATGGGGAGAGGGTTAAGACGATTACTTACGTATTTGTTGACGTTAACTTCGACGGTCAACATGGACACGGAGCATTTGATTTGTGTTGTGGAATGTTGCCGTACGCAACCGATGATAACAAATACCCTGCGTACGACTTGCCGGCGCAAAACACAGTTCGAAAGAGGTTATGGTAGCACACAGACCGTACAGGCCGCCATCTGTTGCTACGACGTTAAAGTTATACCGTACACGTTCTCAAGTTCAGGTTGAACGCCTTGAACAATAGGCAACTTCTCTGGCATAAAAACTGAAACTCGCTTCAAATCGCTGACTCATAACAGTGACGTCATGACACACTTTGAAATGAACACTTAGTATGTATAGGCCCTACATAAGTTGAACATTGGTACTGATAATAATCTTTCACTTTACTCTCATCTCACTCACTCTAGTGGCACTATGACGCATTTTACTGACACTTTAGAACACATTTCACTGACACTATAGAACACATTTCATTTACACTATAAATTATCACTGATCGGGACTATTCACTGAACTGTAAAACCATAACTTCACTGACTCACCACGCTTCACTGATACAACAGCTCAAATAAGACAAACAATTACACCCTTATGCATACTTATAAACAGAACTACATTTAAGCTAAACATTTCTAGTCTAAGACTCTCTTACACGCTATTTTTAAATAATTTACAATTCAAACCAAGGGAGTAACTCGTCAGGCTAAATAAATATATGTCACCTTAAAAAACTGAATGTTAAATTTCACCTTAATTTTAATAATGTTCACTTTATACACAACTTTTAAAGTTATTCTTGAATCTCCTTAAGGAAGGACAGCCCTTAAAGACAGCTGCAGTAGGTCATTCCAATCATTTATAGTTCTATTTAAAAATGAGAATTTACCTACATCCGTTTTCTGTTTCCTACATTTGATTTTAAAATCATGATCGTTCCTACCGTAGTACGTTGGCTTCTCTAACCGAGCCGTTATGTCTACCCATGCTTTCTGACTAGATGTGCTCTATACTAGCATATCATATGTATTTTTTGATCATGATTATTATTTTTATTGTTATTATAACTGTCATTATCATTACTATTACCGTTATTTTCATCATTATCACTTTTATACTGCCCTTATCATTCAATTCAATTCAATTCAATTTAGATGGCCATTAGACATACAGTTCTAGGCTTCGTCAGAATACATTGAAAAACATATAAATACATTTAAAAAAACACTAATAAAAGAAACAATAAAATTTAAATAATACAATGAAACATGAAATAATTTGAAACTGTTAAATTAAAGAAAACTAACTAAATTGCAATTAAACTTATTTATTAAAATACAATTTCATACAAATTTGTGTTGAAAAATTCAGCAACAGAAGAAAAAGGATTATTTAATAACCAATTGTAAAATCTAGTTTTGAAGCTATTGATTGGTAATTTATAATATTGACTTGGGAGCTTATTATATAATTTCATCCCCATAATTAAAAAGTTTGTGTTGCTCTTGTGTAATCTACAATATGGAATATTAATTTGTTCACTATTTCTAATTTCATGATCATGTTTATTGGCCACTAATGAGTAATTGTCGATATTTTGTCGAGTGTAAAGTACAAGATCATATATATACAAATTTATGAATGTTAAAATCCGTGATTGTCTGAAAAGTGGCCGACAATGTTCCAGACAGTTTGATTTACATAAAATTCTAACGGCTTACTTTTGTAAAATCAAGACGCTTCCAATTTTGGTTCCATTTCTCCAGAAAATTAGGACATATCGGATTATCGACTGAAAGAAAGAAAAGTAGGCACATCTTAATTCATTTTGAGAAACGCAAGTCGTTAATTTCTTTAACAAATATAAAACTCTTGATAACTTTGTGCATATGTATTCGATGTGCTTACCTGAGCTCAGTGCTTCCAAGCTTAAAGTTGGCCGATACATCGTACCTGTCTCTCTGAAAGTTCTTCATGAATATAGAATGCGATTAAAGCAAATGATTAAGGTCAGAATGTCGTTAAGTATGAGTGTCACATCAGCACCTTTTAAAGAAGTTTGGACGCGGAGCAGAATGTCTGAGCCGGACGATCGATACGTTTCCTCTAACTCTGTCGGAGCCTGAGTAATTATTTGTGACGTTTTGTACATCGCAATTCTCAATTCAATGTTCAACTTGGATCCCGCAAATTACATTACGTGCTTTTAATCACTGCTGTTGACAGCAGAGATCCATCTGAGGGAAGGAAATTGCGTCAAGATTTGAAACTGAAATGAAATCACAAATCTAGCATCACAGCGATGTATAGGATTCCAACGCTTCCAGTTGCCATGACTCGTTAGGCTTAGGTAATAAATATAATACTAACAATAAGAGTTAGAATAAAATGTCAATCGTATATTAATATCTATACTAATAATAAATCTGTAGCCGAAATGTTTCTGGTAATTTTCGATTTTCTAAAAATAATTGGCCCTAACATATATAATGAACCACCCTGAAACCGAAGATCGCTTTTTTGAAATTTTTGTTTGTATGTCTGTCTGTCTGTCTGTCTGTCTGTATGTTTGTTGCCTTTTCACGCGATAATGGCTGAACGGATTTCGATGAAAATTGGAATATAAATTAAGTTCGTTGTAACTTAGATTATAGGCTATATGGCATTCAAAATACATTATTTAAAAGGGGGGTTATAAGGGGGCCTGAATTAAATAAATCGAAATATCTCGCTTATTATTGATTTTTATGAAAAATGTTACATAACAAACATTTCTTTAAAAATCATTTCCGATAAGTTTTAGTCTTTGAAAAATTTTAATAGGACTGATATTTAATTAGATAAATGAGTTTTAAAATTAAAATAACTGTCACCTAAGGCCGTGTAATGAAATAAACAAATGACTTCGTCTATAAGGGGCCTTGGTCAACAACAATCGAAAGCTATGAATCATAGCCTACAGAAAATGTTTCTGTGTTCGCATGAAGCAATATCGGAAGCTAAATTAACCGATTTATATAATTAATTATTATTTCACCATTGGAAAGTGTAGTTTCTCTGTATGGACATAATGCTATAATGTTATTACAGTAACTTCTGAGTGAATTGAGGACAGGTAAGATTAAAATAGCTTCTTATGCACAGAAAACTTGATAGGCTATTCTGTGTATTCGTTTCCTGTATTTCTTAAAATAATGTTTATCTCAGAGAATTAACGACCAACGAGAGTGTATTGATTTAGTATGGAGTAATAATACGTTAGCTTAGCATTTCATTATTTTATAATCCAAATTTTAACTATGCTCAATTGAATCGAGCTAAAATACATAAAATACATATGCATTAAATGCAATGCAAAAAAATTGGGTAATGAGCCAAGCAGATTATGTTGTCCTGTTGCAAAATAAAATTTGTTCCACCTGAGATTCAAGAGCCCCCATAACAAATTGAAAACTTACTTATCAACACACTTTTTATATAATATAATATAATATAATATAATATAATATAATATAATATAATATAATATAATATAAGTTATTTGAAGGGTTCAGAACCATAGTGTGCCAAGCGCCATTTACTGAATACGTAGAAAACAAGAGTTAAAAGTAAGTTATTACCAGGGAACGGATTTATTTGGACTAAAAATATATGAAATATGTAAATATATATGTAGTTATTTTTACCAAAATATGGAATTAAATATGGATTTTTACCAAAATATGGAATTAAATATGGACTTAAAATTATAAAAAAATGACTATGTACGTTAAATATTGGTACATTTTAATCAAACTAAACAAAAAATATAATGGACGTACCTTATCTTCCAATGTAGTTTCAACAAAACACAATTTTTATTGTCTGTTACCATAACAATAGGTTACAAACATTTCTTTCAAGTGCTGAAAAGTGAATCTTCTTCTATTGTCTCTGAGGATAGATTTATACTGACTAAAAGAGCGTTCGACGTCACAAGAAGTAACTGGTACATAATTCAATTTCACAATGTCTGCTGGGGATAAGTCCAAGTTAATCTTCACTGTTGATTCACCACTCATCACAGCAACAACCTTTTGTAGTTCTTCATATCCACGGTTTTTTTAAAGTACAGTGTCCACCTTAGCTCTTACTGCATCTGCAACTTTACCTCTACCACGATTCAGTTGTTCCACAGTACTATTTATAATTTCAAAACTTTCAGATAGTGAAAGGTGCCTATTTTGGAGACTTTTGAGCGTTTTTATGATGCATGAAAATGTATGCTGAATGTGAGCTAAGTCATTCTTCACACTTATGTCACAGGTAACTGTTTTCGCAGTATCAATTGAGACTGCATCTTCAGAGTCCAATGCAAGGAGAACATTGTTAATAGAGTCTATATGTTCGGCATAATATTCAACTGCTTCTAGCCATGTACCCCATCTAGTTAAAATTGGCTTTGGTGGCAATGGAATTTCAGGGTACATTTCTTTCAACACGTTAACTCTACTGGGAGCTTTGAGAAATACTTTTTTCACTGATGAAATCAACAAATCTACTTTAGGGAAATTGTCTCTGACCACTTCTGCCACACGATGAAATGCATGCGCCACACAAGTAAAATGAGTCAATTTAGGATATACAACAGATAATGCTTGTCCAGCTTTGACCATATAAGGGGCAGCATCGCTAATAAAGAATAACACATTATCGTACATAATACCCTTTGGCCACAGGATACCCATAGCTTCGTTGAACAGTTTAACTATAGTTTTGTTATTGCACTTTTCTAGAACATCACAATGTAAAAGAATTCGTTCAGAATATTGTTCACTTAACAAACCGATAACTACATTACCAACAAGTCTACCTTCTTTGTCGGGAGTCTCATCAATGGAAACCCAAATTGAACTATCTTTAATTTCATCTCTTATCTTCTGTATTGTCTCATCGTAGATGGATGGAGCATACGTCTTCCTAAGTGTTGACTCATCCGGGATTGTATGTTGAGTATATTTTTCAAGGAATTCCCTGAAGACCTTATTCTTTAGTTTGTAGAGAGGAATATCAGCAGAGATGAGAGAACGGCACAGGTCGATGTTAAACTCAGATCTTACATTCGATGTTGTTGGTTGTGTTAAAAACAATTGTCTCTGCTTGGAATTTAGTTGTTTGTTGGCCTGATGTTTACTAGTTGTAATGTGTTGTTGCACCAGGAACTTTTGTGTAGATGATACTGCACACTGACACAAATTACAAAATAATATTTTATTGTCAGTTGATAAACCATCTTCTTTAAATTCTGAAATGTAACTTGTTAGTTTTGATTTTAAATTGACTGAATGACGTACTTTTGGCATATTTACCGTCTTTATAGTATGATTTACAAAACTGAACCTATGTGTACTCTGACTGGCATTTAACTGTTGAGCTGCACAACTGAAGTCTGTTAAAAATTTTAAATTAAATTAATACAGTTTTGTAACTTACTTTCCCATTGTTGATAGGACTGCTAATTTTCAAATAACTCTGATGTTAAAGGGATTACTGAACATGTGTTTAAATCTCTATTGTTGAAATGTATTTTTAAAAGTTAATGGAATTTTGTTTTGTTTTATTGTTAAACCTAATATAATATGGACTGTTTTATATGAAATATGGAAAATATATGGAAATTAACGAAAATATGTACTAAACTCTAAAATATGGAAAAATATGGAAAATAAAAGTAGGATTTTTCAACCCTACACATTGTGAAACATAAAGATAATGCAAAATATAAATTATATTAGCTTTATAAGTAAATATGTATTTACATATAAATCCTTTCCCTGGTTATTACCATAATTCAATGGAAACATATAGCAAGTAATAAAAATTAAGAAACATGTTAAAGGAATTGTCATTGCACCAAATAAGTGATCTGTGGACCAAAATGATTCCATTTTAATTATTTAAATATAATTTAAATTAAGTAACATATTAAACGATTTATCCTTCTATCAAACACGACTATTCCCTGGATCAAATGTCCTATTTGAATTATTTGATTAGTTTATATTTATTTCTAACGGGTGCAGCGGAGCGCACGGGTACGGGTAGTTACAAAATAAACCGATGAACTGAAGAGCATCTGATATAATATGAATGATCTACTTTAACTTACGAGAATTATGTGAAAAATTATGACGTAATACGTTGGAAGAACCAATGCTTTATTCTTACGTTGCATCTGTGGCTCAGAATTAACGCGTTTGTCTTGCACTTAGGCGGCCCACCTTCGATCTCGATCTAAATCGTGATGGAATTTGTTGTGGACAAGGAAGACATTGTAGGGAATTTTCTCGAAGTACTCCCGTTTCCCTTCTTCACTTCGCCTACACTCATCTTAGAAAACATTGTAGTGATATTCAGATAAATTAAATATAGCCTAATATAAGAATATTCAATGAGTTCTAGTCAAAATTACTTATCAATATTAAAAAAAACAACAACAAATATTTATACAACACACATTAATATTTCATTGAAGTTAATAATATGTTGCTAACGTTTTCGCCTATTTAGGCATGTTCAGGCACATATTCCAATAACAACAAATTATTCAAAAACATTCACTATTATATTAATACTTACGATATAACATGTTATATTATGTTTTATTTAACGACGCTCGCAACTGCAGAGGTTATATCAGCGTCGCCGGATGTGCCGGAATTTTGTCCCGCAGGAGTTCTTTTACATGCCAGTAAATCTACTGACATGAGCCTGTCGCATTTAAGCACACTTAAATGCCATCGACCTGGTCCGGGATCGAACCCGCAACCTTGGGCATAGAAGGCCAGCGCTATACCAACTTGCCAACCTGGTCGACTACGATATAACATGTATTAGAGAATGAAATGTGTCACGACTAGTCTCAATTTCCAGTTAATAAACACACCTACGATCTTATTTGCAACCCAAGTCGAAAAATCTATTTGAAACAATTCTCATGTCTACTAATAAATGAAGTTTAATATTGGAATTAACATAAACAACAAGATCATATTACTTTGCTACAATTATAACTTTAATAAAACAACAAACCCTTGACATATTTGAAATACAACGACATAAACCAGTAATTTTCAAAATACATAAACATTAACACGACCATTTGCAACAGATTAATAAAGATAAAATTACTGAATTAATTAATCTTAACTACAGTTGTAAGATTAATAGAAATTGAACCTCTTTTAATGTATATAATTATTGCAATTTTCTTATGTATATTAATAGTTGTTTTAATTATTGTTCTAAAATTGAATTAGATTTTGAATATTAGTTTGGTTTTAACTATTAAACAAGTAAATTAATCGAAAGTAATAATTAATACAACTATCATTTGTTTATTCAATTTTTATGTATTATTTTAATACGTTTATTTTAAGATTGCTTAATTATCTATTTAATGATTATGTCAAAATAACTAAATTTTAATTTTCCATACGAGATATTTGAATATATACCTGAAGATGTCTAAATAGGCGAAAACGTTAGCAACATATTGTAACTTTTATTACAAATCAATAATGTAGTTTTATTATTTCAACAATAATTCACTTTCTATAATTTACTGTAAACACTCCCGTCAACAATGGGATTTCCACTCCACACAGTAACACAGTATTCGTTATCGCACTCCACACACGACAATGACAATTTACTTGAATTATTGAGAACAATAATGAACTGTTAATCTTAACTAATGTTCACAAAGCACTATTTACAAAGCAGAACTGTCAGTTCTCAGTTCACAGTTCGTTTGCCTTGGCTAGTTCTTCTAGCTCAGTCACTCAAGTTCACAGTATCTCGAACCCAACACCTTCAGAGACAGTCCACTGAACTTCGAACTCAGGTCCCCCAACTGCGGTCCACTGCACTCGAACTCAGGACTTCGGACGCTCACACAACTGCGGACACACTCAACTCGAACTCCGGTCTCGAAGCTGGCTTCGCTGCTACACAAGACTGGCTGGCTTGCTGTCCACCGACTATAATAACACACTGCCCAAGTTCACTCGCGTGTCGTATTTTATAACCAAACTAGTTACAAGAAAGTACAATGCTAGAAATTTCGACGGATGTCCAGAAGATGGCACTCTCGAATTCTCCAGATTTCACCCCCTCAGTCACTGGCTGCTTTACTTCCCCCTCTCCCTTCGTCACGTCCGCGGAACAGGGTGTCGCCTCCTCTCCTCTCCTCTCCTCTCCACGCCGCGCGCCGCTCCCCAGTGCTCCGTGGAGCCCGTACCGACTCCCGCGCGACCTGCCCTCTTGCGGGACGCGTGATCGAGTCTCGATGTGGCTGTCACAATATTATTAACTTCAATGAATTATTTATATGTATAAATATTTGTGGCTGTTTTTAAATATTAATAAGTCATTTTGACCCAAACTCATTCAATAAATATTCTTATATTATGTACACTCGCCAACTACCCTCCATTTCATCTACAATCTGCAATACTTTTGCTGCGATGAAGCCTTGCAGGTAGTACGGGTCTTTGATGCTCTTCCTCATCTCTGACAGAATCAGGTCTCAACCTCAGACCAGTACCCGTTACACAGCAGGGTCAGGATCTCAAGCCCTCAGATACTACACCGTACACCACTGTAAATGTACTATGTATGACCACAAAGAACCGTCTTTTCATAGGAACATTTTAGACGACAGAATTAAAAAACAAAATGGTATTCCATAAATCTCCTTCCTTTCTCTATGAGTTGTGTTGATCAAATGAAATCCCCCTCTTCTGTTCCACAGTGGCTTATCAGACGGAGTAAGAGGGGATAAAATATAAAAAGAAAGATTATTAAAACATGTATTCCTATTAGAGAATTTCGCCGTCCTCCAATCAATATTGTGTAATCAAATGACTTCATGTAGGTCTAGTCATTACGTAGACATTTATAAAAAAAAAAGTAAATCCCTGGCGCTACAGCGCTTTGCAGTGCCAAGACCGACCAGTCAGCTGCTGGCCTCACGTCCACATGCCGAAGCAGAGGTGGACGATAATCTAACCAGAATGGAGGTATCGTGTGTTTAGCACGATGATCCCCAGCCATTATATCTGGTTTGCGAAACCATTTTCGCTATCTATCGTATTATCACGATGCTGGGTAGGCACCGGTCCCATACACTGGCCGAAATTTCATGAGAAAATCTCTTCCCACATGAGGACTCGAACCAGCGCGGATTCCGTAACGCGAGTCCTAGGCGGGATGCCTTAGACCACGACGCCACGGCGCGGGATACGTAGACATTTATAAATGGAGAAAAAAATTGTTCTGGCACTGGGAATCGAACCCACGACTCTCAGCTTGGCGCGCTGAGAGTTCTTACCATCTCAGCTATGCCGAGACCCGATCTATAAGTGTCTATGTCATGACTACAAAAGTAATTTGATTACACAAAGGACGGCAAGGTCCTTTAATAAGAGTAGGCCTATATCTATCAGTGTTAAGAGTGGTTTAAAACTGTTGTTGAAATTACTATACAGCTATTAAAATATGCACTCCTGCATATATGACATATAGCCTATGTCTAAAATGCAGGTAGTAGGCCATCGACGATAGAAAGTAGGAGAGTTCGGTCGACGCTGTCGATTGGGTCTCGGCATAGCACAGATGGTAAGAGCACTCAGCGCGCCAAGCTGAGGGTCCTGGTGTTGGAACGAATTTTTTTCCATTAATAAATAGACTATTAAAACAATTTTTATTGACACTGAAGAATAAGAAAACTTAATTGTGAATACTGATGAAAACTGAGTGTGATAAACTTCTAGGGCAAAGTAACGTGCTCTGTTATAGATCTATATTTATGAAAAATGTATAATTCCCACTAATTCGTAGAAAGTTTACTGTCACTAGACGCACAGCCTTAAAGCGATTGCTGTATTCTAGAATTTGGATTGAGTGATATACATAGGATTTCTCGAGAGCATTTTAAGTGATAAATTGAGCGTTGAATGAAAGAAATTTTAAGAAGGAAAGGTAAAATAAGGTTAGAGAAAAAGAAAGACAAAAGTAAGAGAGAGATAGAGAGAAAGCAATGTTGATGAATGACTCCAACAAGTACCGGAAATTTACTCAAAGTAATCATGTTCGACTGTTGAATTCTTCTTTGATGATTCTTCGAGAAGCTCTGAAAATGCAACACATCATTTTCGACATAAAAAAGTTCTGTTTCCAATCAAACGCTCAATCAATCACTGATCTTTACCTTAGCTGTTAGCTAAGAAGGAAAACGCAACTCCCCTCTTTAATTTCATCTTGCCTTCCATCTAACTCTCCTCTCTTTTCAGATTAAACAACCCTCCTAACTGCACCCTCACCCCACCTCCCGCCATCTACTCTTCAGGCTTTAATTAAATTGAGAGGTGCACAGCATTGGGTCGTCCAGGTTCCAGGCTCACGGCTCACATACTGCCTAATCTTTAACTGCTTCTTTTGTTCCATTTGTATTACCTTTGTGCTCTCTCTGAATCGATCGACTGAGCTCGTACAGTCGGACGAGCACTTGTAGCAAACAAACTATGAACTTCGTTGTATTTATCGTTGTTATACTTTAACGGAAAAAAATATTGACGGTTTGGACACAAGTTTCACATTACGTGGGTTCTAGGGTTATGAGTTCGTTACCTTATCGGGCTTTCTAATTGTCCTGTGTCACAGAGATGTCTTAAATTTATTTATTTATTTATTTATTTAAATATACAGAATAAAGAATATAATTACAAACAAACAAGAGATATAGGAATAAACTAATACAAACAATATAAAACAGGAGATACAGTAGTATTAACCAAATTTGAGACCGAATGAGCAGCGCTCGTGTTCGGTCGCAGTTCAGATAATATTAATAGGCCTATAAGAGAATATAAAATAAAATAAAATAGGAAATAGAATTAAAATTACAGTTACAGAAATTATATAATACAATATTAATATAAGAGAAATATAGAAAATAAAAAATAATAATAAAAATAAACACGTAAAATAAAATAGGAACTAAAATTTAAATTAAAGCGGCAATAGAATTATATAATATAATATAAACACTAGAGAAGAATAATATCGCACGTGAAAAGTAGGACTATACATATAGGGGAGAGTCGGGTAGTATCGGACATCGGATAATATCGGACAGTGAGTTTCTTTCATCTACCACACGATGATAGTACCTGATTGACATGGTTACGTTTCTGTGATGTCGCATAGAGAAACGTAACCATGTCATTCAGGTACTACCATATGGTAGTAGATGAAAGAAACGCACTGTCCGATACTACCCGATGTCCGATACTACCGACTCTCCCCTATATGTATATCAAAATTATAGAATACAAATATAATATAGGTTGATTAATTCTTACACATAGGCTATAAATTTATTTAATCAAATTGAAGATATTAACACGTTTCTAATTTTCTTGTTATATGTTAGTGGGTTACATGTTAGAAGTTCTGGGTGTAATTTAGTTAAAGCATTGTACAACCGAGGGCAAAATTAATGCTATGCTTTAGACCAGCAGATGTGAGACATTTAGGTTCTACTAATGTTAAATTAATATTTCGTCTTGTGTCATAATTATGGTCTGTAATACAAACTTATTACGATTTTTGTGATAAAATAATATTGTCTTATCTTAGGCCCGAAGATATACTAACACAATAAATTAGAAACCAGCAACTTGTATGTAATAATAATCCTGAAATTACTTGGAAAGGCAAAAAAAGTTATACACGAGGATGGCAAAATTTCTATCAGTGACAGAAAATAAATGAACTAATGAAAAAATAGAAAAGCAAAGTAAAAAAGAAACGTGCTGAGGAAAATATTTAGGGCTAAGAGGGATGACGTCATAGGAGAATGGAGAAAGTCGCACAACGCAGAACTACACCCATTGTATTCTTCACATGACATAATTAGAACATTAAATCCAGAGTTTTGAGATGGGCAAGGCATGTATCATATATGGGTGAATCCAGAAATGCGTATAGAGTGTTTGTTGGGAGACCTGAGAGAAAAAGACCTTTGGGGAGCCCGAGAAGTAGATGGAAAGTTAATATTAAAATGAATTTGAGGCCGATGGTATATGAGCTAGGACTGGATTTATCTTGCTCAGGATAGGGACCGATGGCGAGCTTATGTGAGGGCGGCAATGAAACTCCGGGTTCTCTAAAAGTTATTTGTAAGTAAGTAGTAAGTATGAATGAAATATTTGAATAATGAAAGGAAAAAACGAAATGAAAGAGATCAAAACGACAAGGAGTAGTGGAAAATGGAGAGATGGAAAAAATAAAATAAAGAAGGATGTAACAAAGCGAGGAGGAGGAGAAAGGACAGCAAAACAAACGGGGAAGAAAAGGAATAGTAACTGGAGATATGAACTAAAATAAAGAGATTGATTTGAAGAAATGCAATAACAAAGAAAGGAGAAAAGTAAGATTATAAGAATGTATGAGAAAACGAAGAAAAGAAAGTAGAGGAAATGTAAAAGAAGAAGAGAAAAAGGAAGATAAAAGTAAGCAAAACACAAAAGGAGGAAAGTGTACGAAATTGGTTTACGAAGAAAGAGAAGGAGAATGAATGGAAGAAATCAAGCAAAAAGAAATTAAGAAATTAAAAATGGAAGAAAAAATGTATAAAGGAGTGAGAAGAAAGAAGTAACTCAAAATTGAAAGCAAGAAGGTAAAATACAAAGGAAGGGAAGGAGAATAAAATCAACAAAGAAACAAACTGAATAAAGAGAGAGAAAAGGGCTCAAAATAAGCAAGAAAGAGAAATGATCTTAGTTTTACTGCTTTATACTTCCTTCTTGTTATTTTATCATTATAGAGATGATTAATATTTTATTGTGTTTTATTTTTGTTATTAAGTGGTTAGGTACAGCTTACAGTAGTACAATTCTTAGAAACATTCAACGTTTTTTCCTCCATTACTGTATCTTGTACAATAATGTGTAAAACACTGTCCTTCTGCTATATTAAAAATTATTTCTACGATTTTAGAAAAATTGTTTATATATATTTTTTCGAAATTCATAATGGTGGTAGTTCACTGTGCAGTGATGAAGCGTTTCCCTCATAAGTGATAAACTTGTTAACTTTTTCATGTTCTCTCTCTTATTTTATTGCTGAAACTCATGTTTACAATATCATGCTCTTTCAACTATATTCCTTAATAAATATATTTTTTTAATTTTGTGTTAGAAAAAAATACTGATGAATCTGTTTTTTATCAGACAATCTATCAAAAGTAGAGAAGTGATCTTGCATCATATTGTATATATGGCATGCATAAATACACACAAACAATTTCATGACAGAATGTTGGATAGTTTTTGAGTTATGTGGGAAACGCTTCATCACTGCACAGTGAACTGAATTTTGAAAAAAAAAAAATAGTTTTTTTAAATCCGTAAATATTTTTTTCATATAGCAGAAGACATTATTTTACAAATATTAATTTTCATTAGTGTACAAGATACAGTAATGCAGGAAAAAATGTAGGATATTTCCAAAATTTTATTACTATAAGCTGTACCTATCCCTTTACAGAAATGACTGCGATTTTCTTTCATAATAAAATATAAATTATTAAAAAATTTTATTTTACACAGTCAAAACTATTTCCAATACACGCACTAAGGAACAAATTTTTTTTCTCACTTTTCACTGCAGCTGTTCCTATGTTTTTTTCATAGATGATTTCAAATTTGAACTGGTTTTTCTGTACATGCTATAATTATCATGCAATTTAAAACTTTGGAATTTTGCAGAAAAGGACACCCATTGGTATTTACATTGGAGATAGGTGGACAACAACGCTTAAACCTAACCTAAACAAGCATTAATTATGTTTTACAAATATCCTTTTTTATCTTTACAGTATTTAATGTGAAACATTTTCTGAATAACAAAATGCATAATATTTGTCTTATCTTTCTTTAAATTAATTCATGGCTTCTTCAATTATATATACATTTGTAATAAGCATGCTGTCATCTATTATGTATGTGGGTACTACACATTCCTTCGTCAGAGCCTCAATATAACAATGCTTATGAGGCGTACCCTCTAATTTTGAAGTTTCATTTGGCTCCGCATATTGTGCTTCATAATTTTAAGGAAATTCTTCGTCACTGGACAAAAGAAGAATGAAAGGATATGCCTTTTGGGATCTCCATCGTTTTTCAAGACTCAAAGAACACACAAGTGACATATCAAATGAGGACGTCACCCTAACAAGAGCGTATACGAGTAACTGAAAATGATGTTCCGAGATAAATGAGTTTAAAAGTTAATTGAGTTTATGTATGTTCATACCAATTACTGTATATGAAGTGATACATATTACATATATATTATGATTTAAAGTAGGCCTATATGAAGAACAGGAAAATAAATAAAAAAAATACGAAAGAGGGAGATAAGACATGTTTCTTTTCAGCTCTACATACTCCCTTTTTAAGGTGAACGTTTTAATTTCATTTATGTCTTACGAATTTTAATAAATTTGACTTAAATATTATAAATATACTGAGCTAAACTGTGAGAAATGAGAATTTTGACATAATTCTAAGATGTAATAAAGTAATGATAGGCTTTGCAATTCTTTATGAAGGTGAGTGCTGGACCGTCACACAACAATACAGATAACAGAGATGAGATTTTTAGATCAATTTTTAGAATACACAAGAGCTGCTCGAATGAGAAATGAAGACATCAGACAAAATTAAACACATAGGCTGTAGTCTGGTAGACGAAATAAAGTACCAACAATAATGGATGGGGCATCTAGAACGAATGGACAGCGACAAATTACAGAAAAGAATCTTCACTACAGAGCTGAAGGGAAGAGAGACAGAGGGCGTCCACAGAAAAGACGGAGATAGAAGTTTTAAATACCTGAAGACGAACAGCATGAAAAGACAAATCTCTATTCCTAATTATTGTTATTTTTATTATTATTAATATTATTTTAGTTTGTGTTACATATACAGTACGTTGTATTTCAACATCTTTGTTTTTCAGCTCCTTCTCTTATATTGAGGTGAAATCGGAGTTAAATTATTGCACTCATCATGAGCTAAATGCTACTTCCAGTTACTAGGTGTATTTTTTGGTTACTACAATAACAACAAAAACAACTACTGCTGCTGCTACTGCTGCTGATGCTCCTCCTACTACTACCTCTACCACGACCACCACCACCATCACTACCACTAGTGAAACAACAGATCATTCGCTTACATAATGTAAATCGACCGGGTGAAGTGCTTAGATTTAAACTTAACAGTGTCTTTTGCTAGTGTTGCTAAGTGGAACGGCAGCATTTTCTTGCAAATTGTAATTTTACATATCCGCAATTATTACTTTTTTTCAGAGAAGTCTCTATCATGAAAATCCTTTGCCCTAATGTAAATTTCTTTGGTGTGATGTGAGTACGCCAATCTGAACACTTCACTAACGCAATCAGAAGAATAACACGCAATATACAATGCCAACACAACCACTCCTAAATGTAAACATTTCACGAACACAATCAGAAGAATAACACGCAATCTAACATCAACACGACCACTCCTAAATCTAAACACTTCTCTAAAACAATCTAACGTCAAAATACAACCTACTCCTACACAGAGACTGAACTGAACTGTCAAGCGTGCGGGAGACGGTTTGCCACATGTTGCTTGGCCTTCCTTCCGGTCGCGCACCGCCTGGTCGACCTACATAAATATAAGCGAACGCTCTACACTACTACTACTACTACTACTACCACAACTACTGCTGCAGCTACAACTACAACAATTACATCTACAACCGCATTTGCAACTGCAACAATTACAACTACAATTACTACTGGAGCTGCAACTACCACAACTACAGTTACTACTGCAGCTGTAACTACAACAACAACTACAACTACATCTGCAACTGCAACAAGTACAACTACAACTACAACTACTACTGCAGCTGCAATTACAACTTATTACAACCACAACTACTACTACAGCTGAAACTACAATTACAACTACAACCAATACTGAAGCAGCAACTGCAACAATTAAAACTACTACTGCAGTTGAAATTACAATTAAAACTACTACTGCAGTTGAAATTACAATTACAACTACTACTGCAGTTGCAACTACAACAATTACAACTACAACTACTACTGCAGTTGCAACTACAACAATTACAACTACAACTACTACTGCAGTTGCAACTACAACAATTACAACTACAACTACTACTGCAGTTGCAACTACAACAATTACAAGTACTACTGCTGTTGCAATTACAATTACAACTACAACTGCAGTTGCAATTACACTTACAACTACAACTGCAGTTGCAATTACACTTACAACTACAACTGCAGTTGCAATTACACTTACAACTACAACTACTACTGCAGTTGCAATTACAATTACAACTACAACTGCTACTGCAGTTGCAACTACAACAATTACAACTACAACTGCAGTTGCAACTACAACAATTACAACTACTACTGCAGTTGCAACTACAACAATTACAACTACTACTGCAGTTGCAATTACAATTACAACTACAACTGCTACTGCAGCTACAACTACAGCTACAGCAATAGTTACTGTTGCTACTGCTAATATTTTCAATATTATTTTCTTCATGCAACTGTAACCTGAACTAAAAAGAGTAACCTAGACTGAACCATGCTTGTGTGGACATAATTACTAATATTAAGATAAGTTGTAGCTATGAACAATATGATCAACGCCTGAAATTAAAATTTTCTTCCCTATATTGAAATTAAGTACAGTACTCCAGGAATGGCAGAAAGGGTATTTAGTAACATTTCCTAGAAATCCAATAAAACGATGGTAATCTGTACTTTAAACATAAGTTTCAGTTGAATTTTGAAATCTATATATTTGAGAAATTTTTCTTACTTCATTATTATTATTATTATTATTATTATTATTATTATTATTATTATTATACCAGTAAGCTTATTAACGAAACACGACATCCACAAGCTGTGGAAAAATCTGATCTTCTGATCACAAATGTACAAAGACAGTGCTTAAGTATTAAATGGATCTTTGACACTCAAAACAGACTCACTCTATTTCACCGAAAGGAATAACAGTGACCTAGCTATGGCGAAGGCAAGTCTGAGTTCTGAGATGCGTAAATTCGCAATAACGCGTTTGTCCACAGGGCTTTCACAAGTGTAAGATACGTAATATTCCATAGAATGGCAGTTGCGGATGTTTCCCTAAGGAGTAACACTCCCTGCTTATGCGCGGAGTCAAAGGTCTACCATTGCATCTTGCATCAAGAGTACTGGGTATGCAGAGGTCGTAATGCCTACGTGAGACCTCGTTCAAGGTGGGCGGCAGAGCCTTGTGTGTCTGCTGTCATCTATATGAATGGGCCTTCTAGTTTCTAGCTGACTTTAATCGCACCTGACACTACTGCATTGTAAGACTGAACATTAATACTGAGATAGTTTGAGAAATGTTAGTTCATTTACTTTAGCTGAGATCAGTATTTTTAAGTATAGCCTAGGCCTATAATCTCAATTAATCATCATCATCATCATCATCATCATCATCATCATCATCATCCTCCATCCGTGTGTTAGATCACGTGCTCTCATACCATTACTTAGGCCTATATTACACTATCAATTTTATGTGTCACAGAATATGATAAAATTTTTGATCAAATATATATGACTCGGTTAAGAGAGAAGTTTCATAAAATATTCTTATTCAATTTGGTATTCCAAAGAAACTAGTTCGATTAATTAAAATGTGTCTCAGTGAAACTTACAGCAGAGTCCATATATGCCAGTTTCTGATGATTTTCCAATTCACTGCGGGCTAAAGCAGGGAAATGCACTATCACCTTTACTTTTTAACTTCGCTCTAGAATATGCCATTAGAAAAGTTCAGGATAACAGACAGGGTTTGGAATTGAACGGGTTACATCCGCTTCTTGTCTATGCGGATGACTTGAATATGTTAGAAGAAAATCCACAAACGATTAGAGAAAACACGGAAATTTTACTTGTAGCAAGCAAAGCGATAGGTTTGGAAGTAAATTCCGAAAAGACTAAGTATATGGTTATGTCTCGTGACCAGAATATTATACAAAACGGAAATATAAAAATTAGAGATTTATCTTCCGAAGAGGTGGAAAAATTCAAATATCTAGGAGAAAGAGTAACAAATATAAATGACACTCGGGAGGACATTAAACACAGAATAAATATGGGAAATGCCTGTTATTATTCGGTTGAGAAGCTTTTGTCATCTACTATGCTGTCAAAAAATCTGAAAGCTAGAATTTATAAAACGTTACATTACCGGTTGTTGTGTATGGTTGTGAAAATTGGACTCTCACTTTGAGAGAGGAACAGAGATTAAGGGTGTTTGAGAATAAGGTTCTTAGGAAAATATTTAGGGCTAAGAGGGATGAAGTTGCAGGAGAATGGAGAAAGTTACACAACGCAGAACTGCACGCATTGTATTCTTCACCTGACATAATTAGGAACATTAAATCCAGACGTTTGAGATGGGAAGGGGATGTAGCACGTATAGGCGAATACAGAAATGCATATAGAGTGTTAGTTGGGAGACCGGAGGGAAAAAGATCTTTGGAGAGGCCGAGACATAGATGGAGGAATAATATTAAAATAGATGTGAGGGAGGTGGGATATGATGATAGAGACTGGATTAATCTTGCACAGGATAGGGACCGATGGCGGGCTTATGTGAGGGCGGCAATGAACCTGCGGGTTCCTTAAAAGCCATTTGTAAGTAAGTATATATAATCAAATGTAAGATTTTGACTGTATTACACTGTGTCAAAACTTTGATGATATTTCTCATCACAGTTCTAATAATGGATCCACAACAGTTCTATGATTGTTGTAACTGTAAAATGTGCAGTAATAGTTATTGCATTAATACTAAAAAAATAAATCAAAGAAAAAATATATTTCGTCGGCTTAGAGCAGGCCTGCACTAGTTTTGCGCTCTCCGAGCCGGCTCACAGCTCATGAGCGGAATGCAGATATTAGCTGCACTCTGTATAAGGGTGGACTGGAAGAAGGGGTGATCTCGTACAAAATATACACAAAAGGAAGTACTATTACGAGTACTTATGAAATGAATTTCCGTTCAGTGTTTGCAAAACTATCTTTGACTATTATTAATTAATAAAAAATTATTTATTTTACAGAAGTAATAGAAATTCTATAGCTACTTAAATGTACAATATCATTTTGTTATATTTTTATTTATCAGTACATGAAAACAAGGTTTTATGCTGTTGGCAGCTGAAAGGAACAGTAGCCTACTGATCATAATGAAACAGTTACAGATGTTCGATGTCTGCCTTTATTAAAGTTGATTATAGAAAACAGTTGCTCACAAATATAAGTGTTGAGCCAAACATAGCAATCATTTTCACAGCCAGCCTGTGTAGTCGTAGTTATTATTGCTAATGTTTAGTCTTGTAAAACTCAACCAGGCTGGCAGTATTATTCAAACGATCTTTAGCCCTTAGGTCACATTGAAGATCAATAAGTTCGAACTGTAAATCGTTAAATGTTAAATGTTATGTTCCGTCTTTTAGATTCCTCCATACTATACTGTAACAGTAGGTAAGGAACGTGAAACTGTTACTGAGGATAGGCCTCACACTGCACTCCACTAGATAAATGAGTGGCCATTTCCCTCTCCTCTACCTATAGCAAGTCTATGTCGTTCTGACGTATCTTCCTCTCGGTTTCGGCGAGCGGTAAATACCGCTCTCCCGCTCCGAAGGAGCGTGGGCGCTCGTTGAGCGCTGTTTGTGCTGGCCTGGCTTAGAGTGTAAACCTGCTTACCACCAAAATGGAAATTTTACAGGGAAAACAAAAAAAAAAAAAACTAAGTATAAATTAACTCTGAAACTTAAGGACCAAATCCAAAGTACAGGTGATGAAGTTTCAGAGTTAATATACACTCAGTTTTTTGTTTCCCTTGTAAAATTTCATTTTTGTTAGTTAGCAGGTTTACACTATAAGCCCACGATTTGGGTTAGAAATTGAGGTAGGGAGAAAAGATGCAAAAGGAATCCATCGGACTATACTGAGAGAACTGATGTGAAAGCATATATATATATATATATATATGTATTATTTTAATGTACCGAAGTACATATGATATTTCCATGCAGATATTCTGCGTCATCATACGATGAAAGAGTAATGGAGCGGAGAAAAATTCCCTCCGGCGCCGGGATTTGAACCCGGGTTTTCAGCTCTACGTGCTGATGCTTTATCCACTAAGCCACACCGGATATAACCCCGGCGTCGGATAGAATCTTGTCAGATTAAGCTCCAACTCTTGGGTTCCCTCTAGTGGCCGCCCTCTGCACTACGTCATAGATGTCTATGAACGTAGGACCGAAGACCACACATGTGCTGAGGTGCACTCGTTATGAGTGACTAGTTGGCCGGGATCCGACGGAATAAGCGCCGTCTTAAATCCGGGTTCAAATCCCGGCGCCGGAGAGAATTTTTCTCTGCTCTATTACTCTTTCATCATATATATATATATATATATATATATATATATATAAAGTATTTAATAATGGATGATGAAGCATATCATGTGATATTAAAAGTTTTGTGGTTTTCACAGACCATGTGTACTTAATGTCCGCTATTTTCTTTCTTCTCAGTCATAGATTTCATCAAAGGTATGATGATGACCATAACTTTTATCACAGAACTATGTCACAGTTATGTTACACTCTAGAAGGTTTATCATATTTATTTTAGCAAACTTCTGTGACACAGAAATTTGATATATGATCCTTCCCAGGCATTTGTGGAGTAGAAACACGAGACAATACCTCTGCGCAAGGGGTATGTGGGAGGGCTAGGGCCAATGACTGCTCTGGGGGTGAGGTATTGCTAGAACGAAGCGAGCAATCGCTTGCAGGAGGGAATAATTTCTATCTAAACTCTACTCTACCTTCTACTACGAAAAATTTACCTCTTAGCGGTCTCGAGCTGATACTGCCCGCAATACACTCCGGCACAGATAGATTCCGCCCCCATATGCGCGAATCCTGGGACGGACCATAGCTGGGCGTCCAATAAGTCTTCTTCCTCTAGCACGATTCGGCAAGTTCTTCTTAGGGATTCATCGCCTAGGCATTCTCTTTACATGATCTTTCCAGTTATCCCATATTCTCGTAATGTATTTCAGTACCGATTTTATCCTTAACTCTTCTAGAATATCTTTTGTTATTTTCATGATACCAGACATTCCAAACAAAATTACCAAATTTGTAAAAGCTTTAGGCACAACAAACTCAGTCATGAGACCATTTCTAATGAGATAATTTGAGAAATGTTTTTTTTTTTATCTTAGCTGTATGAGCTATTCCATCTCAAATCTACCGAAATATAGAGAAAATTGACATTACAATTTCTAAATACAATGATTTTTTTTTTTGTATGTAGAGAACTGTGATACAATGCTTTGTGCAAAGTGTGAGGCATCAGACCTTCATAGTGTTAAATTAAAAATATTTAAATTTGTTGTATTTTCGTAAAATTAGCAAATTTAAACTGTTGTAGCTCCGAAACACTTTCACTCAATGATCAAAATCATAGTTTATTTTGATGCTGAGTAATTGAAGTTTATATTGACATATAAACAGATTTTCTTACTTTTTATGGAAATGGAGAAATTTAGATTTTTCTTCATTAAGACGCCTTTGCCTAGGAAAAAGTATTTTAAAAATATATAGTTAGATTCCGCATTGAAAGTACAGGGACATCATTTTATTTTTACTTCAATTTTTATTGTACCTGAGTTTTTGAATGTACTTCACTCCCACCCCTTCTACTAATGAAGTTCCAACTCCACACAGAGCCAAGACAGCAGATAGTAAGCAGTACTGAGTTACTGAGTATAGTACGTTCCAGAAATATGTTCGCGTTTTTCAGTGACGAAAGAGCTTTCAATATTGAATCATATTTTCGCACAGGTACTGTCCGTTTGCCTACGTCGCATCCCGATTTCCCCTACCTGCTTCTGCTCGCCCCTCTGTAAAAGCTGGGCTGTCTTAGCTCTTTTCTGAAAACATTAATTTCTGTTAGGAATTGGGCGTTTACGTAATATTATACAGCTGTTTAATTTAACTTAAATAAAAGGGCCTCGTTAAGTAATTAACTGTCACGTGATTTCCTCCCTTTCTACAATCATGCGGCATAACCACTTGGACGGACAGTAGATAGCATGTCTGAGTAATTTTATATTTTCGGGTCGGGCTGAAGTGAAGATTGAATTAACAGTACGTAGAGTAGGTATAGAATTATTTCAACATGTGTTACAAGTACGACGGACGAAACTGGCAATTGGAATTAGATGCAATAGTCTATAGTGCGATAATATGCACAAAAGAACTGCAGCCTGTATCGAAATGAACGGCCACCATTTTCAAAATTGTGTTTAAAAATTCATATTATGATTATTTTTCAATTTAACTTCTTTCTCTATATCGTACGCTAATGTGCTGTAGACAGTGTAATATACATCGCATAATGAATACGTTCGCATGGATAACTCACTTCGTGAGTAAAAACACTTATTCTTAATACAGTACTGTACTTTGATTAAAGAAAAACCTAATGAAAATTATCAAACTCAAAATCGCGATATTTCCTAGTTTACGTAAATGGATGAACTACTTTTCTTCCTTCCTATACCTAGTAGAGTGATTTGTGTTTTACGCCAGTATCATCGAACTCCAGTCGTGGAGGGGGGAGCAAGCGGTGTTTCCGGTTCTCTAAAGGTATAGACAGGTTAATATTAAAAATGTTAGTAAAAATGAAATGATGTCCCTGTACAAATAAACACATATATGTTTTACTGATGGTATGTTGATAAGAAATTATTGCAAATATCAAATAAAGAAAATAAATAGTACGCGCGTGAACTAACCAGCTGACTGTGAGACGGGACCTAGCCGAGTCAAGCAAGGCCAGGAGACAAACACGTGATGTTTCGTCTAGTAGCGCACAGCTGGGCTAACTTTATCACAAGTTTTCATAAACACAGGAGTAAAATGACGCCCAACGCTCGCTTATTTCATCTCTCGGCCAGTGCGTGCGGTACTGCGGCGTTCATGTCTAGGCGGGTGAAAATAATTTATTTAATACCCTCGAAACTTATTGCCGTACCACTAAGCAAACAATGCCGAATTCCTCTTAATAATGCAAGGAGTTTTCTATTTTTTTTTTTACATTTTTACAAATGGGCAAAAAGCCTAAAAGTAAGTAAAATCAGATTATCTGTCTCTCTGTACACAATAAAAATAATTACCTACCAAATGTCAGCTTCAAAATGAGCTCTCGTTCAATGTTCTACAGTAAATGGTTCCAGAGTTCTGAGCACTGAAAGAGGCTTGTTTTTCTAAAATAAGCTAAATTTATCGCTCAACAAATACCAAAATCGTTTGACTTTCGATACTATATTTTTGCAAATGCACTCTCCTCAGCACCTTCTATAAATAGGGAAAAAATTAGAGTATAAAAAATGCGAGGTTTTTTACTGATCGATTTCATATGGAATAGCCCGTATGCAGGATGTATCAAGAAGTTTCTAATTATATCTCATTAAAAACCTCTCAAAATTGCCGAAAATCGAACACGCTTCCTTTAGCGAAATATATTTAGTTCCTTGTGCAAAGGTAGATGCAAATCATTCTTTGAGAACATTTTACTGCCGATGGCGGCGGCCTCAGTATAGGAGGCGTCTTGTATTTTGATTTAGTGTGAGGAAGCAAGCGGCTTCTGCAGCCAGACTATCCAATTGAAATGCTATTAAGGAGATTACTTCTTCATTACCGTAGTCGCAGCGAGGCTGGAGAGGGGAATCAGATTAAAATAAAGAAACTAAGGTTTGTCTTTTCCGATGTCGACTGCGCAGAAAAAAAGCAAAGCTAAAGGAAAGGAAAGAGAGAGTAAGGATTTATCTGACTCTCGTAGCTTTAGTACGACTTCGTTTTGTAATTGATCGGCTCATTGATTTAATACCCGGATATAATCTCATAGAGAAAGGGAAACGTCAGCATAAAGATAAAACTGGGGGAAAAAAATGAAACAAGAGAAAGCGTGAAAGAAAGAACGGGGGAACAAAGGATGGGAAAGAAGGAATGAGGGACGAAACAATGAAGGAAAGATAAGTAGTGAGAGAAGAAAGACAGAGATAAAAAGAATTCAGAGAAGAAGGAAAGGAACTGAATTGATAAGGACCGATAAGTGATGGAAAGGAAGGAGAGAATGCGAATTGCTATAAGATCTAAAGAGAATTATACAGATGAACCTATGAGCGTTTATACCAGGGGTCCACACCTGTGGAGTAATGGTCAGCGCGTCTGGCTGCGAAACCAGGTGGCCCGGGTTCGAATCCCGGTCGGGGCAAGTTATCTGGTTGAGGATTTTCCGGGGTTTTCCCTCAACCCAATAGGCTACGAGCAAATGCTAGGTAACTTTCGGTGCTGGACCCCGGACTCATTTCACCGGCATTATCACCTTCATATCATTCAGACGCTAAATAACCTAGGTGTTGATACAGCGTCGTAAAATAACCTAATAAAAATGTATATACCATGGGTCGTCAGCACAGAGCACGCTGGGGCTAGCCTCTCTTACCCGCGGAAAACGCAGTGCACTATAGTGCTCTCGTAACTGCTAATGGGTATGCTCTCTATCTCTCCCTGTTGCACGACGGTGCACAAGGGACGGTACCGCGTACCCATTGCACATTTCAGAGAGTGCTGACGACCACTGGTTTATACTTACCTGAGAGTTGCTTGTCATCGTTTTTATAAAACAAAATTGACAAAATCTGGTTAAATAAATCAGTTCATTTTTTTTTTCTTCATCTTTTTCATTTAATTTATTGTATTCCACAGACCTTACATTAGCAATGAAGCTTTAAAATGTGGAACAAGTCAAAGGAGCTATATGTAGAAGTTCTTCCCATCTGTACGTCAGAGAATAAAACAAAATATCACGTTGGCAGCAGAAGTAACCGCAATGATCTCAGGCCATGGAAAAATCAAGGAATACTTACACAGTTTCGGGATCAAAGACGACTCAATGTGTTCATACTTTCAAAATGCGCAAACGGTATACCATCTAATATAATCGTGTGTCAAATTGAATAAACAAAGAGATATAATGAAGAAGGGAATATATAGAAATCAAGACAGATGACCAGTGTCACATGAGAAACTATTGTTAAAACATTATAAGGAATTCAGAAACTTTGTTCAGTCAATAGAGTTCACAGCAGTGTAATTATTGTAAATAGTGAAAATACTACTCTGATTAAAATTAGTATTAGTATAACTACTAGTGTTACTATTCAAGCCAGACATGTTAAAATAATAATTATAAGCAATTCATAAACTTCATTCAATTTCAATTTCAATTTTATTTATTTCAAATATACAGAATAAAGAAATATAATTACAAAAGAAACAAAGAGAAATACAAATAAAATAATACAAGCAATATAAAAAGAAGATACAGTAGTATTAACAAAATGTGAGACCGAATGAGCAGCGCTCGTGCTTGGTCGCAGTTCAGATATAATATTAAAATAAAAAATAATAATATAAATAAATAAGTAAAATAAAATAGGAACTAAAATATAATTACAGCGGCAATGGAATTATATAATATAATATTAACACTATAGAAGAATAATATCGCACGTGAAAAGTAGGACTAATATATATTTCAAAATTATAGAATACAAATATAATATAGGTTGATTAATTCATACACATATGCTATAAATTTATTTAATCAAATTGAAGATATTAACACGTTTCTAATTTTCTTGTTATATGTTAGTGGGTTACATGTTAGAAGTTCTGGGTGTAATTTAGTTAAAGCATTGTACAACCGAGGGCCAAAATTTATGCTATGCTTTAGACCAGCAGATGTGAGACATTTAGGTTCTACTAATGTTGAATTAATATTTCGTCTTGTGTCATAATTGTGTGTCTAAAATACAAACTTCTTACGATTTTTATGATAAAATTTTAACAGCGTATACTTATAAATTTGTTCAATATTAAATACATTAAATTCAGAATAAATTAATTTAGTTGGATAATCGAGACGTTTCTTCAAACAAATTTTAATTATTCGTTTTTTTTTGTAGTAAATTTAACGGACTAAGATTAATTTTTGTACTTCCACCCCAAACAATTATACCATATTGAATGATGGACTGAATATAATAATTATAAGCAATTCATATACTTCATTCAGTCAATAGACTTCACAGCAGTGTAATTTTGTAAACAGTGAAGAATCTACTCTAGTTAAAATTCGAAATAGTATTACTGCTAGTATCAGTATTGAAGTCAGATATGTTAAATAATTGTAAGCAATTAATGAACTTTATTCAGTCAATACACTTCACAGCAGTGTAATTATTGTAAATAGTGAAAATACTACTCTAGTTAAAATTAGTGTTAGCTTTACTACGGGTATTAGTATTCAAGTAAGATATGTTAAGATAATTATAAGTAATTCATAAACTCTATTCATTCAGCTGACTTTACAACCTTGTAAATATTGTAAATAGTCAAAGCGCTACTATTGTTACAAATAGTTTACTATTACTTCGGAATACTATGGTATGGTGGGTCCCTATCACCACGGCATGACGCGTCCTCAGGTTGCGGATAGAGGAGACGGCCTCCAGATATGGAGGGTAGCTGCGAATATATTGAATAAGCAGTCGTGGACAGCCGATAAGGGGTGGTCCTCCAGCTTGGGGGTTGGGCGAAGGGCTAACAACCCATCACCGTAAAAAACAGCTTGTTACGAATTCCTACAGTAAGCCTCGGAATAGGACTGATTCTCTGGCACGACCACAGCAAAGGAATATAGAGACTGGCTTAATCTTGCACAGGATAGGGACCGATGGCGGGCTTATGTGAGGGCGGCAATGAACCTTCGGGTTCCTTAAAAGCCATTTGTAAGTAAGTAAGTAAGTATTACTTCGGAATATGTGTGATAAGAACTTTCTTGTGTTAAATTTTAACGTACCTATTTTGACCTATTTTCGGTCATCTTCGGAACTGGTTGTTGTTGGTCTTGGCGCTTGTTTCCTGTGTGGGTGCATTCGTAGTGTAGAGTCAAAGAGTGTATGTGTTTTTAAATTGAGTTGTGTGTTGAGAATATCGTTGGGGTGTGTTTTCGTGTGTCTGTATATTTCATATTGTTCTAGTGTGTACTACGAACGCACCCATACAGGAAACAAGAGGCGCCAAGACCAACAACGACCAGTTCCGAAGATGACCGAAAATAGGTCGAAACATGTTAATAAGATACGTTAAATTTTAACACAAGAAAGTTCTTATCAAACATATTCCGAAGTTATAGATTGTTAAAAGTTGTGTAATCAAGATGTATAGTTTATTATTAGTTTTTTAAGTACAGACTGAATGTAAAAATAATGTAGCAACAAATGTGTGTAGTATTGCATTACTGTAATGGAGCATACTGAATAAAAAGGAAAAATAAATACATAAAGTCAAAATTTTAGAAGATTACAATTACAATTTTTACCACTTTTTTTACAATTTCAACTTCAATTTTTTACAATTTTTTTTTGGCGGGATGTAGCGAGATGGGGTGAGGCCGAGGATTCGCCAACATTGTCATTGATAATTTTCAGTAGGATACATAACTAACTAATTCCGACAGTTATTAACAACATCTGTTGACAACTCAATTCGGTTTTCAAGACCAACATCTGGTCTTTAACTCAATTTTATTGTCATTAACAACATACGATAACTTAGTCAATTTGTCATTCGAAACATGTGGTAATTAGCTCAATTCTATTGCCATTGACATTTGGTAACAAACTGAATTCAATTGTTATTATTATCTAACAACTCGTTCAATTCGATTGTCATTAATTGTTGATTAAATTGAATTTTCATGACAAAATATGGTCTTTAACTGAATTCGTTTGTCACTGACATCAACTGATTACTAAACAAATTCGAATGTCGTTCAATTCAAAACAATTGGAGACTCAAATAATTCGACTGTCGTACAAAGTATATGATGATATTCAGTATGATTAATTCACAATATATCTGCGTATTATTTCAATTCTATCACGTTCAAAGTTTCTGTTTTTCATGCAAAGAGTCTTATGATCAATTTTATTACTTTTAAAGACGTTCGGTGACAATTCACAAATATGGTAACTAATTCAATTCGTTTGTTGTTCAGAATATTTGGTGGCTAATTCAGTTTTAATGAACAGTTAACAAGAGTCGATTTAGTAACTCCTATAACTTATGTAGCCTACTCATACATATACATTAAGTGTTGGACCACTGTGTTCCGTTATTCTTTACATTATGTCAACTTCATAAGGACACAATCGTTTCTTCATAAAAATACGGGTGACAATATAATTTCGGGTTAAACCGACGAGACGGTCGCGACTTACTAACAAATGGCTTTCAAGGAACCCACAGGTTCATTACCGCCCTCACATAAGCCCGAAACCGATCCCTATCCTGTGCAAGATTAATCCAGTCTCTATCATCAATGCGACCGCCCTCAAATCCATTTTAATATTATCCTCCTATCTACGTCTCGGCCTCCTCAAAGGTCTTTTTCCCTCCGGACTCCCAACTAACACTCTATATGCATTTCTGGATTCGCCCATACGTGCTACATGCCTTGTCCAACTCGAATGTCTGGATTTAATGTTCCTAATAATTATGTCAGGTGAAGAATACAATGCGTGCAGTTCTGCGTTGTGTAACTTTCTCCTTTCTGCCGTAACTTCATCTCTCTTAGCCCCAAATATTTTGCTAAGAATTTCAAGCTAACACTTTTTTAATTAGGAAAAGTAAATTTCCTTAAATTGTTACTCCATTTGCGTAGTTAGAAAATGTCATCAGAGTTCCTATATGATGAAATGTGCTTGGTATTCTGTCCTGCATATCTGTGGTTCTGTGTAGCCAGACGCAACCGCTTCAAGGCCGGATATTGGAACGAATGTCTTGCCGATTCATCTGCGACCGATCGTATATAAACCGGTACTAAGCGCTGTTCTACAGCATTCAGCTTACTATTCTAAATAAAGGTTCGTGAAGATCGTTCACATTTCATTTATTTTATTGGATTATTTTACAACGCTGTATCAACATCTAGGTCATTTAGCGTCTGAATGATATGAAGGTGATAATGCCGGTGAAATGAGTCCGGGGTCCAGCACCAAAAGTTACCCAGCATTTGCTCGTATTGGGTTGAGGGAAAACCCCGGAAAAAACCTCAACCAGGTAACTTGTCCCGACTGGGATTCCAACCCGGGCCACCTGGTTCCGCGGTCAGACGCGCTGACCGTTACTCCACAGGTGTGGACGATCGTTCACATATTTAATCAAAGACATGGAGCGAAAACTGCCTCCAAAGCATGCAATAGATGCCATAAAAATATTCTTATTTATCGATACTGCAATTTTAACTCCTTTATTTCCGAATTAACTTTTCGCTGAGAGATTGTTTCTCCTGTTCCTCTGCAAATCTAATAAAAGAAACAAAATCTTCGAATACTTGTCAAATTCTTCACTTACAACTCTGCAACAACAGTGCGAGATACTGACACACTAAAGTCTGGATTCCGAGGCAATAATCAGTCACTCCCACAGGAACAGATATGAAGCTCTAAATCCCTCCAGACTGGTTTGAACCAGAGCCCTCTCTCAACAAACACATGGACACACAAGAGAGAAGTGAGGACCCACAAAAGAGAGGAAGGAGGCGGAAGGGGGTTTCAAATTGATCAAATTCTACAGTAGGGAAGTGCATCCCACTTTAAGAATTGGAAGTTCTATAGAGAGAGGAAGAGAGCGAAGGTAGAAAAGGTCACACGAACACATGAAAAGGAGGGGAGAAATAACAGAAACCTCTCCGTGGAAGAAGAAGAAAAGTGAAAGATGGGGAGGGGGGTTGGAAATAGAATGAAATGAAACGGGAGGAAACGAAAAAGTAAAATACAAGTAGTACAAAAGAAGCTGAGAGCTCCAGGCTTCTTCGCACGCCACATTTCTACCGCTGCCCCTCTCTCCTCTCAGCCTGCGAGTCTTTCTTCCGTCTGTTTACTGTATCGACATCTCTCCAACGTCCACAGTTTGGCAGCTGCGTATTGGCAGCCGATAATTTCCTATCATAATCAATATCTGTACTTACAGTAACACATTAAGGCCATCATTCTTAGATAGTGCGCCTACGTACTGCATTGCCTATTATACCCAAAAAAATACAGGCTTCTAGAGCAGTGATTCTCATCCGGGGAGCCGTGGAACGATGGGGGTCAGCACACATATTTTTAAAATACATATATATTGAATTTAATACAGACAAAATGTAACAATTGTTTTCTTTTTAAATAGATACAGAATTTCATATTACTCTGTTTTACATTGCACTCCAGTGTTTCTCAAGTTTCTGGATGAGACCGCTATCTCTCAGATATTTTCAATGTGGCCTGCTTTACATGTTGAATGTAAAACATGGTAATGTGAAATTTGGTTTATTTAAAAAAAAAACATTACAACGGTTTAAATGTATTAGTTCATTAGGCTATTGTTAAAGAATAAGGCTAGGATTTTGGTGACCTATAAATCATGAAAAAAGTCCTAAAACAATGTATTTATGACCTAAAAATCTTTCAAAAATGCGCCTAAAATGCTCTAAAAATTGATCTTACATAATTCGCTTAGTAGGAAAAGAGGTTTTGTACTACTTAATATTTAGACTAATAATTAAACTAAATTCTATTACCAACAATTAAGTTTATTTAATTTTACATATTTTTTTCTAAGCAGTATACTTTAATTAATTATTTTACTTGATGTAGTTCCATATAGTCCACCATAAGGTCACAAAGTCCTAAAACAATGCATTTATGACCTAAAACTCTTTCAAAAATGCCCTTAAAATGCTAAAAAAATTGCTCTTATATAATTGGCTTCGTACGAAAACAGGTAATATTTATATTAGTAATTAAATTCTATTACTAATAATTAAGTTTATTTAATTTTACATAATTTTTTCTAAGTAGTACACTTTAATTAATTATTTTACCTTATGTAGTTTCCATGTAGTCCACCACAACGCCACACTTATCCGGAACTAGCAGGTATAGAGGAGTATATAGAGCGTATTCCGAATCTCACCGGACCGGTGGACAACAATGACGTCACGCTGCAGCAAAACTGCTCGAAGGATCGATGGCTGTCATGGCCATTGTATAAGTTGTCTGTGCTACGCCAGCAAAATTTTGTGAAATTTCCGTACTGCCATCTCGTTCAAAGAAAAGGGGGCATAAACAATTCATTTCTTGAACCGATAGTAATAACTGGTCCGTTGACATGTTCGCTTATAAGCCATTAACATATTGTTTTTTCGTTATGCTCATTACAAACAATACATTCTTCTGCTAATTCCCGCCCTATACAAGAACCAATCAGATCACTGATGACGGCTGATGGAGACTGCCACCACCTATGCAAGCTGATGGCACCGGTGCGACACCGGTGGAGCATCAGTGACTCCATCTGTGAAATTCGGAACACCGTGATGCCATCAGATTGCTCAGCACTGAGATTCGGAATACGCTCATGGATTGATTCATTACATGGGGTGTATTACGTTAAAATGGCAATATTTGTGTAGAAAAACGATTAAAATATTATACAAAATAATAGGTATCAATGAACACAATATGTAAAGAAAATATCAAAGGAAATAAACATTAATTTTCATTAATTTATGGCCAAAATTAAATGAAAATGCCTTAAAATGACCGAATAAAACAAAAGATGATGTTATGAGCCGAAACAGGCAAAAAATGCAAAATAATCCCTAAAAAATATGTTTTAAAACACTCAGTTTATCATATAACATATATACTAAAGCAGATGTTTCTGGCTTACCAGAAGAAAGATGCAATTTCATCAAAATCCTAGCCCTATTAATGAATATAGGTTTCAATAAACTTGTAATTTGTTTTAAATTGTTAATCATTTAATTAGTTGAACTTCATTATTTTTAATAGGGTGGATTGGGGTAACTTTGGTATAAAAACAGCCTTTTTTAAGTTTAGAGACTCATAGCCTGTTACTATGACAACATTTTTCAGTCAGATTTTATATGTTAGCACTGTGACCTTCTAGAATGATTCTATTGCATTTTCAAGTATGTTTGTTCTTCTTGTCATAATAATAACCCTAAGTTTAACTGTACTCAATTTACCCCATGGATGGAGAAATTAGGATATAATGTGTATTACTGAATTAAAATATCAACTTATCCCAACAGTAGGTTAGTGTGTGTATCCTAGAATAGAATGCAGAGGTGAGGTAGACATATACCAATTTTAACTAGACCTAACAAAATAAAAATAAATCAGCCAATATTTAAATTCTTGATAAGGTTTATTTAAAAATTGAAAATATCTCCCATTAAAATCCGAGACAGAAAACACTTGGAATATTTATTTATCTTTCACAAATCCATAATTTGTGTACATGACATAATCTGGTGGAAAACTAGGTTAGTTACCAATTGATCTATAATTATTAATACCCGATTTATACCCGAATTACCCCATGTTTGTAAATTATAATTTACTAAGAAACTATTCATGATATATTATTACATTTATTAAACATCTGTCCTAAACATTTGTAATGTACATATGCATGAATTTGGTTACTGTATCCCAGCTGGTTTTCCAACAATATTGCTTTGAATGTGATATGTTATTTCATAGACTGGAAAATGAAAGATAGTTCTTTTATCAGGCAGTGTCAGTGTGTTCAACATGCATTTGTGAATTAGACAATACATATTAAATTGATATATATTTGAAGATTTAGTAAAGTTTTATTCAACAAATTGTTAGTTATACTCGAATTTCGTAAATTATAATTTACTAACAAATTATTAATAATTAATCTGTATTAACGTTGTATCAAATTCATTTCTTTTATCATGAATTAACAACACTTAAATGCTCATTCCCGTATGATCGATGTTTTCCTGTGCATAATATTCCTCGACTTTCATGCTCTACCGCTTGCCGATTGCAGGGGACTTGCTCCACGTGTTATATCTTAGTAGGTCAACATTGACTTTCTCCTTTATCGACGGAGCAGTGTATTCACAATCTGGTAATAAAATAAAGAATTATTTAAAAATAGTCTAGATAGAAGATATTCCCGACAACAGAAACAGAAAATCATGAACAATAGACTATGGCATCGGATATTTTTGTCTGTTTGAAGGCTCGGAATACACAAGAAGGTGCTAAAATAATTTTGAAGTATTAGGCCAGTGGTTCCCAAACTTTTCGAAGACATGATCCACTTTTGGGTGAAGCATTTGTTTCCGACCTCCCGCTACCATACAAGTACTTAGCCACAATAATGAAAAATACATTATATACCTATCTTATGCTATGTATTCCCCTTCCCCTTGTTAGGATGGAGGGAGGAAAAATCCCACGCACTACGACCTGAGGTCTATTGTACAGCCCCATATATTGGATTAGTTACGTGCCCACCGATCCTCTACACGCACCGACCTAACCACTTGACCCCCTTAACGACCGATCCCTACAGCCAACAGCGTCCATGCACCACTCCTGCTTCGGCAACCCCCCTCCCAAGACTCCCTTAACGGTCCGAGGCGGAAGTCCTCCCCCGAGAAAGTCTACCCCGGGTTCCGTTGCAGACGCTATCCATCATGGCATGAATACAATCCACGGAGGCCGGTCGAGAGAGCCAGCAGCTTCAGAGGGCTGTCTGTAGAGCGATCTGAAAACCAGACGAAGTAACGGGATGATGAATGAAAGGATGGGAGGAAAGGAAGTGGCGAAAATGAGTGGGGTTCCAATCACCTGATAAAGTTATCTGATATTCATCCATAGGAGTGAGGATAAAACCCCAAGAAAAACCTCACCCAGGCAACTCGTCCCGACCGGGAATCGAACCCGAGCCCCAGTGGACATGCTATGTATTCAGTTTTGTTTACGTTAGCGTCTGCTCAATTTATATGATTTTATTATTGTTGAATAACAGCCCATAACATGATGTCACCTGTAGTAGTGACCATCTTTACAGTCTTCTACTAGAATTTCTTATGCAAGAATATAATATTTAGGGTGGATATGTGAGAGCATACAGCTTGCAGTCCGTGAACATAGTCCCATGTGCTTCAGTAACAAATTTAAATATTTGTTCAAGCTCCTTATAAAAATGCGTATTGCTGAATTTTGATCTCTAGTCCCTTAATTAACATATTGCTAAGTGAATAAATATGCTTACGGTTGATTAAATACGTCCATGTTGATTAATAAACAGAAATGCAAATTAAATACCCACCTCGAGTACTAGTTTACGTTAAAATTGAATTATGAATTACGTCAGCTGTGTTCCACAGCAAGCAACGTATGCTTTACTGCGTGTAACAAAATTTGTTTAGCGCCTATGGCCACATTTGCTGGCGGACACATTCTACCTCTTTTAATTTTTATTACACTACACATTGGAAATTGGTGTGTACAGATGTGTATTTTAAAATGCAGAGTTCCTCATTATTATTTACCGATATGAGAGCCCGGTACTTTTTGTTCCCTTTTTAATTCAGTCAACTCGTAATTAATTCATTTAGTTATTTATTCATTCGTAATATGTAGTCCTCGGTTTTCCTCACTTTCGCCATCTCCAGGCAATTTTTATAACTAACAGCAGTTCGCCTAGCCCTCTCTCTCGCTCCCAGCTCTCGACCATCCTGACCCCACGTTCCGGGGCCCTCGAGTCAAGCTCTTGTCGTACAATGCTCTACACAACCCCCGCACAAAACCCTGAACGGTTGAATATAAAATTCTTGAATCATACATGAACAGGGTGACTTTTCAGTTACGCTCGCCGAGTGTGCCTCAAGTACAACTCGGCAAACTTTGGTCAAGGGAGAACAAAGGAAGTCATTTATACTAACTGATCCTTTGTTGGTTTTCTTATAGATCTGCCAAATAGACTGTTAGGAAATTTATGATTATTAAACAAATAGGGAATGCTACTAGAAAACTATCGAAGGTTGCGGGAGATCTAATTTTCTAAGCAAATTCTCTACCGAATAATAGCTGGTTTTCTCAACTCCTTACACTCACACGGGATCCGTCTCAAGTTATGGTGCTTGAATTTAATGAAAATACATATTTAAGCTAATTTTCATTCCTTAAGAAACGTGGTGATAGTAGTTCGTTTCCCTTTTTCCTCTTTTACGAAAAATAATGACTTGAATATAGATGCTACTTATGCCGCTTGTTGAGCGCACTCGAATCCTCATACTTCTGCGACACCCAACCACAGCTCTCGCATTAATGCTCTAGTCCAGCCGTGGCGAAAATGTGATCGTGTGCCGAGCCACTGTGTAACATGCAACGTGCATAACACCTATGGAGGGAGGCGGACACCAAAAGGGGAAGTGAAGCAACTGTCTGACTTATTAACGGATTTTCATTTTCTTTACGTCATGCACTTAAATATAATTTTATACAGTACAAGGTTAGAAACTAATGTTTAGTACGTGTAACGAAGAAAGAAATGAATAAGAAAACATAGGGCACATTATCACAACCTAAAATTAATTGTCTTCAGAATGTCTCTGTGACAGAGTTTAAAAATCAGGAATTATGTCACTTACTGCCAGTCGTAGTTGATCACGAATATATTTGTCTGTCAGTCGTGATCTAAATTAGTTTTTACTATTTCCATTGTTGAAAATAATAAATTTTTCACAAACGTAAGTTGTAGCGAACATAGCTTCAATAGAGCAAGCGAAAGAATGAAGCTTCAGATATTAATAATAACAATAATAATAATAATAATAATAATAATAATAATAATAATAACATTTAACTTTTAATGTTTCATGAGTGACATGTAGTATAATACCGTTTTATGTTATACAACCTTTTCCTCGTAATACTTCTGAACAAATCATACATTTACCTATTGTCATCATATTGCCAGCAAAAATATACGTCCTCCCATCCTACTTGAAACTTTCGTTTTTGTAGAGGTACATGGTTTCGAGAGTGATATTGCGACGATACGCCACTCTCAGGTCACAGACAAATACAAATGGAACGGAGTTTGACTGCAGTGAGTGAGAGGATGTGGGTTGGGGGAGGTAGGAAGCAAGAGAAATGCATATCTATCATTGCGAGCCACAATGTGCTCGCCAGTCACATTTTCGCCACGGCTGCTGTGGTCTATTTTCTATTTCTCTTAACTAACATTAATACAGTGCTCTTGCTGAAATACAAATTCAATTTGAATTTAAAATATGTATTAACTTTGTAATTTACCTTAAATATGATAGTTGGATTCGAAACGAAATGGTCAGTACAAAGAGTCATTGAACAGCACAAACATTTTATATAGCCTGGTTTATTACACACTTCTGTAACACCCACACACACGTTTCGAACATGCAACATTGTTGCAAGAAAGTTATCAAAATTTCTCACATGTTTCTCCGTCATATATCTACACCTTTGCCACGCGTAGGCTGAACTAACATGTCTTTGAGGACAGGTGAATGAAACTGGTGGTACACAAGAAAATTTAATGTCATTATTAAGCCCCCATCGTATACTGTAATGTGTTTGGAATAATTTTCATAGATAATTTTATGTCTGAAATACTCTTCTAGCCTTCGAATTAAAATGTTATATTGTCTAAAAATACATATACAAGAGTTCCACAATGCCATCTTCATGATATTTTTTAACAAGAACCGGATAAATTTGTGACTTGTCCTTCTTTTGCTACAAAGATGGACTAATTCTCTTTTTGCAGAAAAGCTACATTTTCAAACACTCATTTCAATGACACAAACTCGAATTTTGTAGAAACTTGTTATGTCAATAGATTCCGCTTCAAATGAATGAATAATCGTTTGCGTTTGTAAATTTAATAATCTGATTGGCTATGTATTGTATATTTTTAGTAGAGCCATCGATGTAGCTCAGTTGGCAGACTCGCTGGGCTGCTGATCCGGAGCTGCGTTCGGGCTTGGGTTGGATTCCCCTTTGGTCTCATTGAATGGTTTCTTCCGAGGTTTCCACCAGCCGTGGGACTGAAGCCGGATGGTCTATGGCGAGTCCTCGGCATCAACCCCTTTGATTTGATTACCCCTCTTTGATATCATTACCTGGTTTGGTTTTTGCGAGGTTTTCCCCAACAAAAAGGCAAATGCCGGGTTATATTTTTGGCGAATCTTCGGACCTCACCTCATCTCACTACAACTCGCCAAAATATTGAAAAAAATTGCACAAAATTGTAAAAATTGTAGAAAATTACTAAATTGTAAAACTGTAAAAATTTGTAAAAATTGTAATTGTAATATTGTAAAATTTTGACTTGTTGCACATCTGAAAGTTTCATTGCTCATGTAAGATCTATTGAATAGTCGACCTGGTTGGCGAGTTGGTATAGCGCTGGCCTTCTATGTCCAAGGTTGCGGGTTCGATCCTGGGCCAGTTCGATGGCATTTAAGTGTGCTTAAATGCGACAGGTTCATGTCAGTAGATTCACTGGCATGTAAGAGAACTCTTGCGGGACAAAATTCCGGCACATCCGGCGACGCTGATATAACCTCTGCAGTTGCGAGCGTCGTTAAATAAAACATAACATTTAACATCTATTGAATAACATGAATGAATGAATGAATGAATGAAATGAAGAGAACTGTACTATGTTAAAAATTTGAATTTTTGGACTCGACCGGACAAGTTTTTGCTATGGACCCTTCAATTGTAAAGTCACGGGGGATTTCTTGCTTTATTTTTTTATGACAAACAGACAAGAAACTTATTTTGCATAAATACGAGGTAGCAAATATTATACAAAATTTAAGACCTTCTTTTACAGACTCGAAGTATTCTTGTATTCTTTTGATACAAATCTCGCCTAAGCTCTGCAAAAAATGTCTAGTCTGTTTCGATTGTTCTTTAGGTGCTATCCATTGGTTTTGAGTAAGATTGTTTTCGGTTTTAAAGGAATTTATAATTTTCGAATGGGGTAAAATTGTTTACTGACGCCTATAAAATAACTGCCTTCCATCTTGTGCCATCCTATTGTCAAGCATTGTTGATAAGAGATATCCAGAAGACTATGAGTGTATTCCGAATCTCAGCGCTGAGCAATCTGATGGCATCACGGTGTTCCGAATTTCACCGATGGCGTCACTGATGCTCCATCGGTGTCACACCGGTGCCATCAGCCGCCATCAGTGAATCTGATTGGTTCTTGTATAGGGCGGTAATTAGCAGACGAATGACATCGTGCACTGTTGTGTCATGGCGGTGAGTTCTGCTTTAGTTCTGCTGTATTGTTTGTAATGAGCACAACGTAAAAACAATATGTTAATGGCTTATAAGCGAACATGTCAACGGACCAGTCATTACTACCGGTTCAAGAAATAAATTGTTTATGCTCTCTTTTCTTTGAACGAGATGGCAGTACGGAAATTTCGCAAAATTTTGCTAGCGTAGCACACACAACAACTTACACAGTCGCCATGACAGCCATCGATCCTTCCAGCAGTTTTGTTCCTATTTCGCTGCAGCGTGACGTCATTGTTGTCCACCGGTCCGGTGAGATTCGGAATACGCTGTATGCGACCCAGCAGCGTTGGGCGTCTACATGTCCTCAGGAATTCAACTACCTACTCTTCCGTAAAACTTGAATTATAATCGCGATGTAGAGAATTAAGAAAGTGGATATTTTCACTTGGAACAGGTGTGATGTAAGTGACGGTGGGAACGCTCTCCACACGGCAGCAGTCGTCATCTAGTGATCTCGACTCCGCCGCAGAAAATTGCTGCCCCATTGTTTGTGAATTACACAGGAAGTAAACAAATTCTCTTCTCTTATTAGTTTCCCCCCCTCCTCATGCTATGCCTACACAGCACTATTGTTGTGTGGTATAAGTCAGGTCAAACAATACAACCAGTACACTACTCCCTCTAGGAAACGTAAGGCTGGGCAAAAGGAAAGACTGAAGAATAAGAGAGTGAGAGAGAAAATATACATTTCTTACAGAGTAACAAACATTCATACCCTTCGTTGCTTTCCATATTTATTTTCTCTTACAGTAAGATACAGGGGTGCCATATGTACGACTATAGTCGTACGCTTACGACTATTTTGACTAATTGTACGAGGTACGACCGAACTCTAATTGGTACGCAATTTTGTACGACTATTTTACTGAAGGGACAAAATTATTTTGGAACTCACAATGTCGGACTATAATTTAAAAAAAATAACAGTTAATTTGCCCCTTTTCTAGACAAATTATCTTCATTCAGTATGTGCCTGATCACACACACACACACACACACGTACATATATACATATATATACAGGGTGTTTAAAAAATACTGGGCATAATTTCAGGTATGTATTTCCCACATGTAGACAATCAAAATAGTTCATTACAATATGTGTCCGGAAATGCTTCATTTCCGAGTTATGGCTTTCACAAAATTGAAATTCTCCGGAACGTTTTTCTTTCCGCAGGTCGTTGTCATTACAGAAGATGTTCAAAATGTCCACCTCCTACTTGAATACAGACCTCACATCGATGTCTCATTGACCTGCGAACACGATCCTAAACTCCAGGAGTATTGCGTATGTCCTCAGGATACAATTGATACTCTTTCAACAGTCTCCAGACAGTCGTATGAGGAACATTGACTTGCAACGCTACCCTTCGTGTGCTGATAGAAGGAGTCATGTTCACAGCCTCCAGAATCTCCTCTTGTACTTCTGGAGTTGTAGATCTTGGTCGTCTCCTTCCCAAACCAGGAGAGTTAAATTTTCCATACTCGCACAGACGGTAACGGAGACGTACAAATGTCTTCCGATCTGGACATTGTCGCTGTGGGTATCTCTCCTGGTACAATCGACGAGCCAGCGCAGCATTTCCGTCCGCCTTACCGTACATGAAGTGTATCTCTGCCAGCTCTTGATTTGAATACATGTCGCACAGCACAACACTGAATGTAACATTCACCTCGGAATGAACTGTCAGAGTGCCCTCTTAATGTCTCCTTTGACGGCAACGACCTGCGGAAAGAAAAACGTTGCGGTGAATTTCAATGATGTGAAGGCCATAACTCGGAAATAAAGCATTTCCGGACACATGTTGTAATGAACTATTTTGATTGTCTACATGTGGGAAATACATACCTGAAATTATGCCCCGTATTTTTGAAACACCCTGTATATATACACGTTAAAGGGATAGAAGATGCTTTGAAAATCAATATAGTGACAACACTTGCCATGCAAATCATAAATTTGTCATCCTGAGCTCCAAGTTTCAAGTACGGTGAGGTTATATCAAAGTAACACGAGTTCAGAGATCTGCTAACTTCATTGTATGTTCAGCAATGGAAGTATTTTTTATGAATAAAATATTACCGCGCTAGGATTAAGAAATCTAGACGCCCTAACCTTTTTGCGGTGTCGGATTTGAGTCGACTACAGGTGGATTAATTTGATGTAATCATCAGCTGCCTCACTGATTGATATTAAATATCTGCCGTTGCGCCGGCCAAAGATAAAGTTTCTGCTGGCTTTCAATATAATAATGTTGTTTCCGACCAAGCGTCATCATGCATGCTTTACCGAAAATGACAGTGTTGATGAAGAAATGGTAATTTGAATGCTAAATGCCATTGTGGATATCAAATAATTACTAAAGTCTTGATTGGATGAAGAAATGGATGCTGGAATAGAAAAGACTGGAGAATGCTGGGTTTGCAGTGAAAGATCTGCCCTTGGACAGAACAGTATGAATGAATGAATATAAATTTATAGGCCTATGAACCACTTTTTTTATGGATGTTATGTGAAATATAATTGTGCGCACTATCTATTATAAAATAGTAAAATGATGAATGTACAACAATTTTATGCTAAATTACGACATTTTTCATAAGTTGGTACGACGATTGCGTTTCATTTATCTGGCAACCCTGGTAAGATATTTAACCCTAGCAACGAGCTAGAAGTAGAATATAGAGTGGCGATTGCGCCGACATCTTTGAAACTTTTGAACCTATGTCCGCCATGTTTTAACTAGTCGAGAAGTGGGCGTGGTTCCTATAGCATAATACAGAAAGTGACTGTATAGAACATGTTGCAACTCACGAATCTTATTTTATATCGCATTAGCCTATATATTCCATTTTACTAACACTTCTTCATTTTAATAGCTGTCAGAAAACTCATGCAGGATCAATTTATTCCATTCACCTTACGTTAACATCGAAGATTAAAGATGTGGATACAAGTGGACGTGGTTCCTACAGGACGAGAATGAAAGAGAATGCTTAGAATATTGCATCTTGTTAATATTATTTTATAATGCAATAACTCACATAGGCCTATCCCATTTTTACCAGTGGGAAGGAAAAGCCACGCAATATTTTCTTCTACACATCTCACATTGACATTGAAGTTTCAAGATGTGGAGCATGTACAGAAGTGGGCGTGGTTTCTATAGGATGAAACGGAAAGGGTAGTCCAAGATAACTGCATCTTATGAATCTTATTTTATATTACAATAACTCGTATATCTCATTGTTACTAACACTTTACTTTTAATAGTCATCAGTAAACCCATGCAGAAACATTTTATGCCATACATCTTAGCTTAGCTAGATTAACATTAAAGCTTTTAGATGTGGAACTAGAGTTACACAATTTTTTGGCGAGATGAGATGAGGCCGAGGATTCGCCATAGATTACCTGACATTTGCCATACGGTTAGGGAAAACCTCTGAAATAACCCAACCAGATAATCAGCCCAAGCACAAATCCAAATCACCAGAGAAGTGAGTCTGCCGACTGAGCTATGTTGATGGCTCTACAAAAATATACAATACACAGCAAGCACTTGAACTATACAAAAACATACAATGTACAGCAAGCAGATTAATTCAGTTTGAAAGCATAAACAATTCAATCAGTTGAGCTATACAAAAATATAGAATACACAGCAAGCCGATTAATTAAATTTAAAATCATTAACAATTCAATCAACTAAGATATACAAAAATAGATAATACATATGAAGGAGATTATTATTCAGTTTACAAGCATAAAACATCCATGAGGTAAACTAAAAAATAAATGCAATACACAGCAAGCTACAATTGAGGGGCCGAGTGGAAAAGGAGCCCATGGCCTATTCCTGTTGATTTTTACACGCTTTCAATGGAAGACACGTAAGCTCCAGTTTCGTCGGACAGACATAGACTGCTTGAAGTCGTATTCATGTCAGTATGTTTTACAAACCTGAATTCTCGTGGTGTTCTATTAATATATACAGGATGTTTAAAAAATACGGGGCATAATTTCAGGTATGTATTTCCCACATGTAGACAATCAAAATAGTTCATTACAACATGTGTCCGGAAATGCTTCATTTCCGAGTTATGGCCTTCACAACATTGAAATTCACCGGAACGTTTTTCTTTCCGCAGATCGTTGTCATTACAGAAGATGTTCAAAATGTCCACCTCCTGCTTGAATACAGACCTCACATCGATGTCTCATTGACTTGCGAACACGATCCCAAACTCCAGGAGTATTGCGTATGTCCTCAGAACATGCCACAATTCGATTCCGAAGGGATTCCAAATCAGGCATGGGAGACGAATAAACCAATGATTTTAAATGGCCCCACAAGTAGAAATCGAGAGGGTTCAGATCAAGTGAGCGTGGAGGCCAAGCAATTGGGCCACCTCTACCTATCCATCGATCAGGAAAACTTCGATCCAAGTAGCCTACCTACACAACACTGAATGTAACCTTCGCCTCGGAATGAACTGTCAGAATGCCCTCTTAATGTCTCCTTTGACGGCAACGACCAGCGGAAAGAAAAACGTTCCGGAATTTCAATGTTTTGAAGGCCATAACTCGGAAATAAAGCATTTCCGGACACATATTGTAATGAACTATTTTGATTGTCTACATGTGGGAAATACATACGTGAAATTATGCCCCGTATTTTTGAAACACCCTGTATATTTTGTATCGAAATGTGCAGAACACAAAACACTATGTACTTTGGGAAACCATTTGTCTCTCTTCATTTGTGAAACCCACTGCTTAATCAACAAATAATTTTTCAGTGGGAATCTGTAAAAACAATGAACATGTTACAGAATCTATCTATCAATTTATAATAACAGTATAACTGTTATTATATGAATAGTAATACCAAATTATGGCAGACTACTTACCTGAAATATGAAATATTCTTTGTTTTGTCGCTTCGGTTGCTACAGTTGTAAGACGAGCACACAAGAGGCATCTTAATAGAGAATTTAAAAATCTCCACGTGCTTATACGCCTACTTCTGCTACAGCGAGATACTAGTTAAAACATGGCGGCCGGTAGTTCAAGCTAGTACCACAAAGAGCGCTGATACAGACGTGAACGCCACTCTATAGGCTATTCTACTTCTAGCTGTAACGTGCATTACCTACGGAGTGGGCTCTGAAGTCCACAAATATAATATTTATTTATTTATTTGTTTTCCAAATTATGCTATTTTGTTTTATGTCCATTAATTAAGACTTCAAATGTTATTTATTTGCTGTAATTCAAGAAACAACATACATACACGACTCAGTATTCATATCATAATAAATTATGAGGACTAGGAACGTAATACTTGGGAAAAAGCTCATTGAGCCTTTGAAATAATTTCCTCAGTGGTGCAAACTTGTCATTCTGGCGGTGTAATTTCCTTGTGTTCTTGTCGTTAAATCTACGAATTCTTGTTAGTTCAAAGAACAGAGTTCGACTCATTCCTCCGTAATAGATTTATCGACTTTGCAGGAAAGACCAAAGATGTTGAATTGGTACAGCCGTGTCGTGGTTTGTGTCATTACCAAAGCTCGGAACTTGGGAAATTGTGTCTTTGCACGTGACTAAGCGACCGGACTTCAATGTCAACATACCCCCGCTTCCAGCACGGAGGTACTGTCAGGTCTGGCTGCAACAACATATTGATAATATTATGGTAGGTTGAAACACGTAATTTCATAGCATATATATAATAAAAATAAACATGAGAAATATATCAAATTTACTGTTCTGCTGTGTACATTTTATTACAGTGTATGACTATCTACATTCGAAGATTTTTCGGTAGCAGACTTAAAATACTGAATGTTTTCACTGTTACTGTTTTCTGTTCGATTTTCAGCAGTTGCTAGCTGATCTCGTATCTGAGAAAGATAAGTATATCCTAAAATTTTCTAGAAAATAGTTTTCAATTAGTGTATCACTACTAGGGCAAGCCCCTCTACGTTTCGATCCATGGCTATGGACAGATTTTTCTACAATTTGAGGGACTGCAATGTCTTTCAATGAATTTCGTTTCCAGCCTCTAGTTTGTGTGTGTGGCACAACTTACAAAATATAAACTCTCCATTCGAAAAAAATAATATATCTACTCCGAATTCCCCACGAAATTCTGTTCTTAAATTTAAAACAAAATGTATTTTCAAACTTCTATAATACCCATTCGAAATAACACATATTTCCTATTTCCTCAAACAGACCGTTTACCTTTAATTCTCCGAATGTCATCGGCTTCGACATAACAGTTTCTTCGTCCGTCTTCCTGTCATTAGTTGCGGTCACTTTCTTAGTACATACGACTGTCCCTGAGCACTTGCAGCGTGAGCTTTGTGTACGTTGTACCTGTAACCGTACTCATGCACACGACACAAGTCCCCAAGTTCCGAGCTTTGGTCATTACCAACAACAAACCAATGCAGTAAAACAACTATGTGCTGTGCCTCATTGAAGTAGACTTTTATCCGATTCACAATATGTGGTGTAAGGAACAACTGTAGGCCTACTGTTTCCGTCATAGAATTTACTTTCCCCTGTCTACGAAGTCCCATTTTTTCACGTACAACATTCTGCGCAATCCAAATCTAGCTTTCAGGTATAGCTCTCTTTGAAGCTGAGTTGAATAATTTCAACGGAAAAATTGTTCCGGGGCCGGGTATCGAACTCGGGACCTTTGACTAAACGCACCAACGTTCTACCAACTGAGTTACCTACGACAATTTGTCAGCCCACTTTGAGATATGTGGATATAAAGGCAAAAATTGAGTCCCTGTCTGGTAGAGTTCTTGGGCAGCTCAGTTGGTAGAGCATTGGTGCTCTTAGCCAAATGCCCCGAGTTCGATACAAGGCCCCGGAACAATGTATCCCTAGAAATTATTAGGGTTAATAGTTAAAAAGCCAACTTAAAACAATTCAGTATGTTATTTTTTTTCTCAATTTATTGTAAGTTTTTATTTTTTAATTGCATTATTTTACTTAATTATATATTTACTTACTTATTATTACAGCAGAGCGTCTCGTTTAGGCACAGTCAAAACGTAAGCAAAGTGCAGGTAACGTATGGGGGAAGTACGAGCCGTACGATAAACACGAGGGATACACAAGATTTAAGTTACAACATTTATGGCGGAGCATTAATTGAAATTATATATTCCAAATACATACAAAACAAAGAACACAAATTGCATAACGTTATCATATACACATTTTAACAAAATGACAATTGTAACGTTGAAATAATTCAATATAACAAATAAAATTTTGCTAGTTATATGATGTTGCTTTCAAGCAGCATTTTTTACGGTCATGAATTTCATTCTCTCTATGACTAATACAGAGACATCATTTTATTTTTACTTCAATTTTTATTGTACCTGAGTTTTTGAATGTACTTCACTGCCACCGCCTCTACTAGTAAACTTACAACCGTGCTCCACACAGAACCAAGATCGCGTATGCAGTACTGAGTTAGTGAGTATAGTACGTTCAAGAAATATGTTCGCGTTTTCCAGTGACGAAAGAGCTTTCAATATTGAATCATATTTTCGCACAGGTACTGTAGTCCGTTTGCCTACGTCGCTTCCCGGTTTCCCCCAACTGCTTCTGTTCGCCCCTCTGTAAAGTCTAGTAGCTGGGCTGTCTTAGCTCTTTTCTGAAAACATTAATTTCTGTTAGGAATTGGAAGTCTACGTAATATTATACAACTGTTTAAAATAACTTAAATAAAAGGGCCTTTTTAAGCAATTAACTGTTACGTGATTTCCCACCCCCCCCTTTCTACGACCCTGCGACAAAATCACTTGAACGGACAGTAGATAGTATGTCTGAGTAATTTTATATTTTCGGATCGGGCAGAAGTGAAGATTAAATTTACAGTACCGTACGTAAGGTACTCTTTTATAGAGTAGGTATAGAATTATTTCAACATGAGTTACTAGTACGAAGGACGAAACTGGTAATTGGAATTAGGTACAATAGTCTATAGTACGATAACATGCACAAAAGAACTGAGGCCTATATCGAAATGAACGGCTACCATTTTCAACAATGTGTTTAAATGTCCGTATTATGATTATTTTTCCATTTAACTTCATTCTCTATATTGTACGCCAATGTGCTGTAACAGTACAATATACAGTGCATAATTAATACTTCCGAATGGATAGTTCAATTCGTGAGTAAAAACACTAAGTGTTAATACAATACTGTATTTTGATTAAACAAAAACCTAATGAAAATTATCAAACTCAAAATTTCGATATTTCCTAGTTTACATAAATGGATGAACTACTTTTCTTCCCTCCTATACCTAGTAAAGTGATTTGTATTTTACGGCAGTATCATCGAACTCCAATCTTGGAAGGGGGAGCAAGCGGTATTTCCGGTTCTAGAGTTTTAATCCAAAGGTATAGCCAGGTTAATGTTAAAAAATGTTAGTAAAAATAAAATGATGTTCCTGTATAATATCACCGTCGTCTGTAGCCGAATTAACAAAACTACTGTACTGTAATTATGTTTCGGAAATAGTGTTGTCACTTCAAAACAATATAGGCTACTGTAGTTTTGTTAATTCGGCCACAGAAGACAGTGATATATTGTTAGTCATAGAGAGAATGAAATTCATGACCGTAAAAAATGCTGCTTCAAAGCAACATTATGTAAGTAGCAACATTTTATTTTTTATATTGAATTATTTCAATGTTACAATTTGCTTGTTTGTTATAATGTGATAACGTTATGCAATTTGTGCTTTTTTGTTCTGTGTTTTTTTGAAAAATATAATTTCAATTAATGCTGTGTCATAATGTTGTAACTAAAACCTTGTGCACCCCTCGTGTTTATCGTACGGCTCGTCCTCCCCCACACAGTTCCTGCACTTTGTTTACGTTTTCATTGTGCGTAAACGAGTCGCTCTACCGTATATTTAATTAAATTATATTTATTTAATTGAATAGTTTTTATTTAAAAGAATTGTTCCCATTTAATTGAACTGTTTATATTTCATTGAATTTTTTCTACTTAGGCCTAATTTAATTGTTTATATTTAGTTGAATTGTTCTTATTTAATTGAAATGTTTCTATTTAATTGAATTATTTCTATTTAATTGAATTATTCCTACTTAATTGAATTGTTTCTACAGTATTTCAGTTATTGATATTTCATTTAATTCCTTCCTTATTATTAGAATTTAATTAAATTATGTTTATTTCATTCAATTATTTTAAGTTTATTGAATTGTTTTTGTTCAATTCAATCATATTCATTTATCTGTCTGTCTATCTCTCTATCTACCTACCTATCTATCTGCCTATCTATCTGTTCATTTATTGCTGATATCTGTAACTTGCTTTCTAATTCTTGTAGAGAAGAAATCTTTGTCCCGATATCGTGGATAGGATCCAACTTTTGATTTCATTAAAATGATTATAATCAAATTCGATTCATATGAGGGCATCTTTCGTAAAACAAAAAAAAATATTATATCACAGTCTGAAAGTGCAAGACCTAGGTGTTAGATAGATGTGCTAAAATCTCAGCATAGTAATTATGTCCAATTATTGTCCAATACATTTTTGATGATGATACATACTGTACAGTGAAGATGACAGTTATTCTGGAAAATAACAACCCTTACACTTCCTTAAATTTCAAAGTAATATTATGGGGAGGACATGTAGCCAGACTACCCGCCGACAGATGGGCATACGCCACTACAGTCTGAGACCGAAGGAGGGGAAGAAGAGGAAGGGGAAGACCAAGAAGGAGATGGGCACAGGACTTCGTTGACGTGATAGGACCGCAGTGGACGCATATTGCGAGAGACAGAGAAAGGTGGAAAAACACAATTTTAGATTTAGAATGAGTAATACTAGAACACAAAACAGTGAGGTGAAGTAAAGTAAAAGAAGTGAAGTGAAGTGAAGCGAGGAGATGCGAAGTGACTTAACTTTGAGTAAGGCTCACTCCGTGAGCAAAAGTAGAGCTGCCCTACCGATGGTAGGAGGTCCTTGCCTGCTAAGGATGTAATGAGCTTTTCTAATTTCTAGCAGTAATATTGGCTGCACTTTTTTCTCATGAAGTCGGTAAATTGTAGGTACTCACAGTGCAACTACCTCCCAGAAATACATAATAAATAACATCTTCAAGCTCTTTTTACAATATTTCAGAATTATCATTACCAGGGAAAGGATTTATATGTAAATACATATTTACTTATAAAGCTAATATAATTTATATTTTGCATTATCTTTATGTTTCACAATGTGTAGGGTTGAAAAATCCTACTTTTATTTTCCATATTTTTCCATATTTTAGAGTTTAGTACATATTTTCGTTAATTTCCATATATTTTCCATATTTCATATAAAACAGTCCATATTATATTAGGTTTAACAATAAAACAAAACAAAATTCCATTAACTTTTAAAAATACATTTCAACAATAGAGATTTAAACACATGTTCAGTAATCCCTTTAACATCAGAGTTATTTGAAAATTAGCAGTCCTATCAACAATGGGAAAGTAAGTTACAAAACTGTATTAATTTAATTTAAAATTTTTAACAGACTTCAGTTGTGCAGCTCAACAGTTAAATGCCAGTCAGAGTACACATAGGTTCAGTTTTGTAAATCATACTATAAAGACGGTAAATATGCCAAAAGTACGTCATTCAGTCAATTTAAAATCAAAACTAACAAGTTACATTTCAGAATTTAAAGAAGATGGTTTATCAACTGACAATAAAATATTATTTTGTAATTTGTGTCAGTGTGCAGTATCATCTACACAAAAGTTCCTGGTGCAACAACACATTACAACTAGTAAACATCAGGCCAACAAACAACTAAATTCCAAGCAGAGACAATTGTTTTTAACACAACCAACAACATCGAATGTAAGATCTGAGTTTAACATCGACCTGTGCCGTTCTCTCATCTCTGCTGATATTCCTCTCTACAAACTAAAGAATAAGGTCTTCAGGGAATTCCTTGAAAAATATACTCAACATACAATCCCGGATGAGTCAACACTTAGGAAGACGTATGCTCCATCCATCTACGATGAGACAGTACAGAAGATAAGAGATGAAATTAAAGATAGTTCAATTTGGGTTTCCATTGATGAGACTCCCGACAAAGAAGGTAGACTTGTTGGTAATGTAGTTATCGGTTTGTTAAGTGAACAATATTCTGAACGAATTCTTTTACATTGTGATGTTCTAGAAAAGTGCAATAACAAAACTATAGTTAAACTGTTCAACGAAGCTATGGGTATCCTGTGGCCAAAGGGTATTATGTACGATAATGTGTTATTCTTTATTAGCGATGCTGCCCCTTATATGGTCAAAGCTGGACAAGCATTATCTGTTGTATATCCTAAATTGACTCATTTTACTTGTGTGGCGCATGCATTTCATCGTGTGGCAGAAGTGGTCAGAGACAATTTCCCTAAAGTAGATTTGTTGATTTCATCAGTGAAAAAAGTATTTCTCAAAGCTCCCAGTAGAGTTAACGTGTTGAAAGAAATGTACCCTGAAATTCCATTGCCACCAAAGCCAATTTTAACTAGATGGGGTACATGGCTAGAAGCAGTTGAATATTATGCCGAACATATAGACTCTATTAACAATGTTCTCCTTGCATTGGACTCTGAAGATGCAGTCTCAATTGATACTGCGAAAACAGTTACCTGTGACATAAGTGTGAAGAATGACTTAGCTCACATTCAGCATACATTTTCATGCATCATAAAAACGCTCAAAAGTCTCCAAAATAGGCACCTTTCACTATCTGAAAGTTTTGAAATTATAAATAGTACTGTGGAACAACTGAATCGTGGTAGAGGTAAAGTTGCAGATGCAGTAAGAGCTAAGGTGGACACTGTACTTTAAAAAAACCCTGGATATGAAGAACTACAAAAGGTTGTTGCTGTGATGAGTGGTGAATCAACAGTGAAGATTAACTTGGACTTATCCCCAGCAGACATTGTGAAATTGAATTATGTACCAGTTACTTCTTGTGACGTCGAACGCTCTTTTAGTCAGTATAAATCTATCCTCAGAGACAATAGAAGAAGATTCACTTTTCAGCACTTGAAAGAAATGTTTGTAACCTATTGTTATGGTAACAGACAATAAAAATTGTGTTTTGTTGAAACTACATTGGAAGATAAGGTACGTCCATTATATTTTTTGTTTAGTTTGATTAAAATGTACCAATATTTAACGTACATAGTCATTTTTTTATAATTTTAAGTCCATATTTAATTCCATATTTTGGTAAAAATCCATATTTAATTCCATATTTTGGTAAAAATAACTACATATATATTTACATATTTCATATATTTTTAGTCCATATAAATCCGTTCCCTGATCATTACATTGCCCGCAGATGCATATATCTTTTGAATAAGTATGAAGAGTACAAAAAAATTATAGAATGAAAAATGAGGTGTTCCACTTAAAAACATACTTTGATTTGTTACGAAGTTATATTATATTCTGCATAATTGCCATCTACTCTAATTCATATATACAGTTTGTCCATCCATTAATTTATATAATCATCCATCCATATAAACAGGATGAACCTAAGTAATGTCTTTAATTTCAGGGAGTTGTTCTATAAGATATTCCAAACAAAAGAGTTTAATACAATTTTGCTCGTTTTTGATTCCATTTAGAGATAAAAATTGGTTTATATAAAACGTTTAATTGCGAATTTTTGGAAAGCAATTGATTTAATTCCCAGTATCCTTAGTCAATTTAAGATAGCAGTGTATTATGATAATCAAGCTTCGATCTTGGGCACAGAAACGCGTGAAGTTCGGAACGCACAGACGATAGTGTTGTGTTGAACGAGTGGAGTGGGGGATGGAGCGCGTCGTTACTTCGTGTTCCAACGTGTAAATAGTCCATCACAGTACGGCACAAAATATATTTCACCCTGTACAGATGCAGTATTTACAGTACATTCCTAGTGTAGACAATAAATGTGTACCATTAAAGTATTAACGTGAGTTGTAACCTTCAATCAGGTGTCCCTACGCCGAAGCCTGTTACACGTACCGCAGCCAAGCAGCAATAGGCCTACACACAACGGTAATGCACATTACGGACCCACCTGTGCTGTTGCAGTCGGGTGACTGCACACGGGTCATGACGTCATTTATACTCCGTGTACTCTAAACCTCATACTGGTTACTCTGTGTCCCTAGGCCGAAGCCTGAGTATAATAATTAATAGAAATAATTTCAATTTATATCTTTAAATGTAAAAATGCATTTTCAGAACGAAAAGTTACATTTGTTCAGATCAAATTTCTGCACATTTAAAGGACAAAATTAAATTCTTTCATTCATTTATTATTATGATACATTGCTCTCTGAAATTGACTGAGCGTATTGGGAATTAGTAGTTTTTCGAATACACGCTACGAAATGTTTCATATAAAATAATTTTTTTCTCGAAATGTATACAAAAACGAGCAAAATTGTATTAAACTCTTTTGTTTCAAATATTTCAAAGAATAATCCCTTGAAATTAATGACATTACTTACCGTTCCCCTACATGCATACCCATCCATCCAAGTATTATTATACTTGTCCATTAATCCATTATTCTAAATTTCAGGTTTTTTGAAAGCAGACTAGATGACAAAAACTTCTCAATCGAATAATAGCAGACATTGCTCATATGGTAGAAAAATTGGAAGTGTCTTGATTTTGCAAAAAAAGGCCATTAGAATTCCATGTAAATCAGACTATCTTGAACATTTTCGACCACTTTTCAAACCATCACAGATATTTACTGTCATAAATATATATATATATATATATATATATATATATATATATATATATATATATATATATATATATATATATATATATAGTCCTTTACACTCGACAAAATATAGACAATTACTCAATAGTGGCCAATTTACATGATCATGAAATTAGAAATAGTAAACAAATTAATACTCCATACTGTAGATTACATAAAACTAGTACAAATTTTTCTGTCATGGGAATGAAATTATATACTAAGCTTCCCAGTCAATATTATAAGTTAGCAACCAATAGTTTCAAAACTAGATTTTATAATTGGCTTTTAATTAATCCTTTCTACTCCGTAGATGAGTTTCTTAACATAAATGCAAACAAAATTGTTTTTAAATAAATAAAGTTATTTACATTTAGTTACAAATATTGCATTAAGAGTGAAAAGCTTTCAATAATTTTTAAAGTTTGAAAATGTTTTGTGTTTTCATTCTAATTAAACTTTACTGTTTATAATTATATGAGTACTTTCAAATGTATGTTTTTCCTCCCTTCTGTATTGTGACGAAGCCTATCACTGTATGTTTAATGGCTTAATAAATTGGATTGAATTGAATTTATTCTGCGTTAATTTTCTCTCGAGTGTCATTTACATTTGTGACTGTTGCTTCAAGGTATTTAAATGTTTCCACGTTTTCTAACACATGTATTGTAAATAACTATTTTGACATTGTTAATTTCGTGTTAATAGTCAATTTCAATTTTAATGATCATTTCTACAAATTGATTAAATCAGATCATTTAACCAAAAATATGCATATTAGGCGTGAAATTATCTTAGTCCATGATTATAAGATGTCTTAGGCATAAGGACTAGGTACTTCTTATTGCCTATATACAGGGTGGAAGGTAAGGTAGTACATTAATTGTCATGAGCCATAGAACTCATTATTTAGAGTAAGTTTTGTCAAATAAAAAAAATTATAGGACTTACGGATAGTGAGATAATTACAAGTGTTTCGAAAGCTCTGACGGAAATTGCAAGATGTCTCAATGCCGCAAAACATGCGGTCAGCGACTTGAAAGGGGAGGGTTAAGTTCAACGACCTTTCACCTTATACCTTGCAGCAGGTGAGGGTGAGAGCGGCAGCAAACAAAAAATGTACTGAGCTTCGGTGCAATACTTCGCGAGCTAATCTGGGGATAAATCTTCGCACAAAAATGACCTACGTAAACTCCGGATAGGGACGTAACTGTTACTTGTTTAGTTTGTGTAATTTAATGTCGTCCACACCTGTGGAGTAACGGTTAGCGCGTCTAGCTGTGAAACCAGGTGGCCCGGGTTCGATTCCGGGTCGGGACAAGTTACCTGGTTGAGGTTTTTTCCGGGGTTTTCCCTCAACCCAATATGAAGAAATGCTGGGTAACTTTCGGTGTTGGACTCTGGACTCATTTCACAGGCATTATCACCTTCATCTCATTCAGACGCTAAATAACCTAAGCTGTTGATAAAGCGTCGTAAAATAACCTACTAAATTAAAAAATTTAATGTCAGAAAATGTAAATTAATAACCCAAATGAACAAAATAGCTCGTGTTCGGGCGTAGTTCAACAATGAATACACACTAACAATTCAATACTAAGTATGGCGTAATAATTTTAATGTAAGCAAGAAATACATACGGTAATAACAAGAAATAACGTGAAAATCGGGAAATTATGTCCGAATTAGTGGAAACACTTGGGATTGAAGTTTCAGTTACAATTAATGAAAAAATAAAACTGATGTAACTTTGTGAACAAGATGTAATTAACATTACAGTTTGTTGTTTTACGAATCACTAATTCTGGGCGTAAATAATGAAATAAAGAGTAATCATCTGTAAACCACATTGCACTCACATCTTACATGTACTGTTCAAAATGTCCACCATCAGCTTTCACATCTTCTAGTCCAATTATGACGAACTCTGGCCAGTAGTTCTATTCCGCATTTCTTACGCGGTCTGGGTCATGTCTAAGTACTCACGATTTGTGAACTCTGGCATCTCGCAGTTTTGAAATGAACTAAACTGTGTCGCTGAACGTCCAACTGCACACTAGTGCAATGTGAACATCACAACAGCTGATCAGTTGCGAGTACTAGGCAAACTGTCTGCCGTCCGGACAGCGATGCCACATTTTTAGACCTTCTGTACGTGACTCGATAATCATTGTTTCCAATGTTTCTTCAATCGATTAATTTGAAATCTGTGAATTTTCTAATTAAAATTCTGCTGCAACGTGAACATAACAAACGTTCTCCTCTTTGTTATACAGGAAATTAAACCGTATTTTAAACAGTATTCGTAAAATTCGCGATCGAAATGTCGGCATAAAAGTATCATTTCTTCAAAAACCTCGCAAAAACGAGCAAAATGGTATGATACTTTTTCGTTCGTTATATTTTAAGGAATCACACCCTACAATTAATGTACTACCTTACCTCGCACTCTGTATAGCATGGCAGCATTACGAGGTGAAGTACCGTAGAAATGGGTATAGTCAATCAGTGGGTGTAAAATCGATTATTTGCGATTTTTATTGAAAATGATATATTTTCTCAGTTACTTGTTACAATTTTGTTATGCTGACTTCATTGTCTTGCATTGCAAATGTAAGCGAGAGGGACAACAAAAAGCCTGCGAATGCCAACAATGGGAACACTGTGTAATTACCGTTGAAGAGAAAATTGTTATTTTCAACTTTTTCTCTTAAATAAAAACAAAGACTTACAAATTCTAAATTATAGTCAGCAGTGAAAGGAGACAGGAAGTATACGCAATTACTTTTCGTCGAGATTGTATCCTGAAATAATAGTTTTGCAGTTCGTAAATGTTAGTATTGAAACTTATTATTTTAAGAAAACTTGTACCTTTGTAGGGTTAAGTCGATCATGCCATCGACCTATTCGAAACAGATAGGACCAGCAGGAAGAATAAATTGTTCACCGAAATACATCCAACTAACACTTATAAACAGAAAAGTGTCATAGTATACTGTAGCTTATATTGATGGGATAGTGGGGAAAAAGGAAGACGAAATTATGGTGAATTTCTTGCGTAAGAGAAGCACTGCCAAAGGAACATATTTTGTACACTCCTCTGTACCTGACTATGGGAACAATGTAGTTTCTAAAGTGGTATGAGGAGGGGAAGATTTCAAATAACATCTGATATAAACCTAAGAAAAGTTGAATTGCATTTTAGATTATAATTGAAGGGTGGTATTTCAATGTAAATTTTGAATTCTTAAATCTTTGTTTGTCGGTGTGTGAAGTATTAAAATGTGTTTTTATGTTTTATAAGTTGGCAATCATACTTACGATTGTACAGTGGAGACTGATAGGCCTAATTGTATCCAATAGTATGATCACAGTAACAAAAGGTACACTATATAATGCTATAGGCATACATTGAAGATTATTATTGTTTTTTACACCCCTTAGAACAAATAAAATATATGTAATACACTTAATTTGTTTTTTAAAAACATAAACAGTGATCGACTTTACTCCGCAATATTTTAAAATCGATCTTAAACTAAAAATTCAATGGTGATCGACTTTACCCTATTTAAGCAGGTAACTTCGATCACAAGTCAAATAAAAAAACCAGTTTTTTATAGATTGTAATTCAATTCTTGTAACGTGAAGGATATGACGACAAAATTATTTAAGATGTGCCTACTTTTCTTTCTTTCAGTCGATAATTCGATATGCCCTAATTTTCTGGGGAAATGGAACCAAAATTGGAAGCGTCTTGATTTTACAAAAGGCCATTAGAATTTTATGTAAATCAAATTATCTGGAACATTGTCGGCCACTTTTCAGATAATCACGGATTTTAACAATCATAAATTTGTATATATATGATCTAGTGCTTTACACTCGACAAAATATCGACAATTACTCATTAGTGGCCAATATACATGATCATGAAATTAGAAATAGTGAACAAATTAATATTCCATATTGTAGATTACACAAGAGCAATACAAACTTTTTAATTATGGGGATGAAGTTATATAATAAGCTCCCAAGTCAATATCATAAATTACCAATCAATAGTTTCAAAACTAGATTTTGCAATTGGTTATTAAATAATCCCTTTTATTCTGTTGCTGAGTTTTTCAACGCAAATTTGTATGAAATTGTATTTTAATAAATAAGTTTTAATTGCAATTTAGTAAGCTTTCTTCAATTTAAAAGTTTCAAATTATTTCATGTTTTCATTGTATTACTTAAATTTTACTGTTTCTGTTATTAGTGTTTTTTAAAATGTATTGATATGTTTTTTTTTAATGTATTCTGACGAAGCCTAAAACTGTATGTCTAATGGCCAAATAAATTGAATTGAATTGAATTGAAAATGCTATTTTCTGAGGAACTTCGCTCCATTGCATAACCTCATATCATTAAAAAAATTACAAAATATTGATCGACTTTACCCTCTTCTACGGTATGCCTTGTCTCTGGAGATATGATAGTAGTGATATTGGCGACCTGGAGACGACAACGGTTGTGACGAAAACGAATGTTTCTGTTGAAACAGGTTGTAGACACGCCCTCCGTATTTATGCAGAGACGACAAAATTACACGTCAGGGCTCTGCCGGTTCTCATTTCGCGAATCTGAAATTTGTGTCGTTTTAACTCAGTGTGATGAGCTAATTAAGACGCGGGAGAGCGTGACGTAGTGCGTAATTGGCAGGAGTGTTGCATATACGTAAGGACACGCTCCTTTAACAGGTACGAAACGCAGGTACTGGCACACTAATATTATACTAACACAAATCGAGGGTCTCGAATATCTACTTCATTAACAAGTATAGTCTTTCTTAAAATATTGGAAAATACTATAATAATGAAACGTTTTATTTAGATTTCGTGCTACATAAATTCATTCGATCACTATTAACTCCGTCATTCTGAACTTCTTCTACATGTACTTTCATGTCTCATATGTTTCTTTCTTAAGTTCTTTTTATATCCTGTACCAGTTTCTTCACCCTTCAGTTATTTTTCGTTTAATTTATATATCTAAAAACCTGTTTATTTTATTGTTATTTTCATTCTTATTTCCTCTAATCGGAATATGAGTTTTACTATCCAAAAAGGTATGTGTTGAGAATTAATATCCTCGACATTTCGGAACATTCCAACATCAGAAATGTTATTCTTCCTCATAAAGTCTAATGACACAAATATATTTTATTTCATTTATTGTATTTATTCTGGTGGAGTTAAGGCCATAAAGCCCTCTCTTCCACTAGAAACATATATACATAAAAAGGTTTAGAAGAGCAGCGAAGAAACTAATTAATAATGCTCAAATTACACAAAAACTTAGACACAAAACAAGAATGTTTACAATTACTGTAATACAAAAAAGATAATGCAAAAACATTCAGAATGTTAAATTTGCATACTATTAAACCAACCTTAAGATCTATATTAATATTATTAATCTAAATAGCTAAATGAGAAATGGCAACTAATAATTCAAACAAGAAAGAACACAATTATAAATCATTACACAAAGGATGCAATCAATACATCCAGTAACTCATTAATAATAAATTTAATTAGACAAAAAATATGCTTCTAACTTAATACGGCGCATACACTTTATCTTTCCACGCTCGCGGAATTAGAGTGAAAGCGGCAGTGCACAGCGAAGCTGTCTAGACACGGCCCGCAGTGAGCGCTCACAAGTAAACATTCTGATGTGGGCAGATAAAAAAGTTAAATTTTTTCTTCCACCATGTTAAGAATGTCAAAAAAGTGCTTATACAAATTTTGGCCACCCGACCGCAATTACGAGGGCCATAAAAATTAATTCGCGAAGGGTCGTTAACAGAAAAAATAACAATTTCATTGGAAAAATTTATTGGAACAGACACAGTAATTGTTCAGCTATATTTCAACATATCCCCACCGGAATTGAGACATTTGTCATATCGTGGGATCGACAGAGAGATGCAGACGGCTGTCACACACTGGTTCCGATCCCAGGCGGTAGACTCCTACGACAAAGGGATACAAAAATTGATCCCATGGTGTGACAAAAGTCTCAATTCCTTTGGGGGATATGTTGACAAATAGCGCAACAATTGCTGTATCTGTTCCAATAAATCTTTCCACGCAATTTCGCTTTTTTGTGTAAATGGCCCCAGGGAAATTCACTTTCTGGACGGCCTCGTTGAGTGGCCAAAATTTTTATAAGCACTTCTTTTGACATTATTAACATGGTGGAAGAAAAAAAAACTATATATGAGATAAATTTCTCCCATTCAAATAATAGTAATAATGTTGTGGCATCTGACATGGAGTCTAGACACCTTCCACTTACAGAATCACAAGCAGATATACACTTGAAAGAGATTTTACGTCACTGCTATTTCTCGTTTAAAGGCTAGAAATACTCCCTTTTTACATGCCTCATCTACAGTATTTGTTATTTTCATCATTTTAATTTAGCAATACTTCACTTTTTTCTGTCGGATGATAGCTTATCAGATCACATTTAATTGGATACTTAACAGTAGAAATGTGCTAAGTGCCAAAATGAAAAAGTGACATTTCACTAGAATGGTGCAAGTTGCCAAGTTGCATTACTTATCAACAGAGCTAGGTTCACAAAAATTGCACAGTATTATTAAGATCACCAAAAGATGGTAGTAGTGCAAAGTTACCAGGACTCTCAATAAAAAAAAAGGTGCAATGTGCCATTCGTTTTGATTTCCTTCCGTTGTTTATTTGTCGTGTTAATAGTGAAGTTATGACAAGACATTATTGATTAAATACCGAGGTGTTTTCTACAAACAGGAAGATCGGCAACACAATACGTAGGTAATGTAGGGCTATGAATTACATAGAAATATAATATAGGCCTATTACCTCTAGGTGACACAGCTGGTTTGTTTCAAACTTTACATTTCCTAGTGTTAAAGTCCATAAAGTGGGGGAATATCAAATTAGCACTTTTTCTTTATTGTTGACGGCATGAACTAATACCCAAGTAGAAAATAGCTTTATTTTCTAAGTTAAGCCTATATGACCAAGATTAATCAACACTATCAATATTTCTGTTGGGTCTCTTTACTGTTATACCAATACAACGAAGTCAACATAGAATGTATGATAATCATGATGAAAGTCTATGATATTCAGTTCCAAGTGATGAGGTTTATTTGCTTCCAGTCTGCAAAACCACTTTAATTTTTTTGCAGAAATTAACCGATCTGTGGATAATAAATGAATTACAGTACCTAAGAAATGTTTATGGAACTTAACACCTTTCGTAAATTCTTAGGTTTGTTTATCTCTCAGTGTGTTAATTTTAGTATTATCGTCAAACTATTGATAAAGATTGGTGAAACGTTGTCGTAAGTACTATCAAGTCAGTTGTAAAAAATATATTGTTAAAATTGGTCAAGACAAAAGTTATTTATTAATAAAATACTGTTCATAAATTTGGCATTTTACGCCTTTCTACTGTTAAGTATCCAATTATGAAAATGCAGCTATCAATTTCTTATGAAAATACAGCTATCAATTTCTTCTCTAAAATTCCCAAACACGTAGAATTTGTTCTTTATGTCCAATATGAGTAAAATGGTTAGAATTGCACGTACTATACTTTCACACGCATACGACGGATTACATACCAATGAAGAAATGTTTCAATTAAAGTCATAAATCTTTTCCCTACAATAACGTGCTGAATAATTTCCTTTTGTATTATACTGTAATTTGACGAAAGTCGAACCTCTGTGCTACTGGTTATGAGTGGTGCAGAGCTGCGACTGAACAGAATTCTTGCTCGGAATGTACTTTCTCTTGTAATAATATGATGCTAAGTCTCTCCGTGTCCCTCGAAGCCTTTACTTCTCCTTCTTTATATTGCGTCCCGGAAATTGCCAAGAACTTGGAAGAGCAAACATTTTAATTACATCCGAACACGAGAGGTATAAGATGGTGTCTCTGACTGTCGGCCCTACTACGGATTGTGGTCGTATCCTTCAAGGAACACCATATACACTACCTATTGAAGGCTTTTCCTATCCAGAAGCGGAAGAAAGTTTATCCGCATCTTTTCTCAACAACGGAGACTTAAACTACATTATAAGCGTTCAGATTTATGGCTAGTGAACATAAATGTCTTTTGAAGTTTGACTGTTGCAGAACACGCCTTTGACATCAAAGCAGATTCCGCCGCGAATTTGCGAGGGGGAGACATCTAAGATGTAGAACTTTTAGATACAGATTCCATATATTTTCAGAGATTGTTCTAACTAACTTCAACCTTCACTGGCACTAATTTTATTTCATAATTCCTCTGTAACCGGATCCCTTTAAAATCTTCAGTTAGCAATGCGTCTGAGCGTAACCAAGTGTACTTATTTGCGCATTCATAGTCTTGAAAGGGATTCTACTGGATGTTCCAAATTATACTTTACATATAGCTAGTTTAATAGAGGATTATTTTATTCTTTATTTTTATCACTAGAGATTTTGATTTATCTAGAGAAAATGAAAACTCGTGTGGGATTTAATTGATTATTTTCTACACGATTAGAAGAAAATATATAGAGGTTAAAAGAAATACAGTACTCTAATACAATAACATATTAATTGGCTTACTGAAATTCTATTTCACTAATGTTAGCTTCACCAACACATTTGAACGGAGTCGCCATTTTCAATTTACTGTCTATGCTGTAAAGCTGAAAGTTACAATTTATAAAACAGTTATATTACCGGTTGTTCTGTATGGTTGTGAAACTTGGACTTTCACTTTAAGAGAGGAGCAGAGGTGAAGGGTATTTAAGAATAAGGCGCTTAGGAAAATATTTAAGGCTAAGAGGGATGAAGTTACAGGAGAATGGAGGAAGTTACACAAAGCAGAACTGCATGCATTGTACTTTTCACCTGACATAATTAGGAACATTAAATCCAGACGTTTGAGATGGGCAGGGCATATAGCACGTATGAGTGAATCAATAAATGCATACAGAGTGTTAGTTGGGAAACCGGAGTGAAAAAGATCTTTAGGGAGGCCGAGACATAGAAGGGAGGATAATATTAAAATAGTTTTGAGGGAGGTGGGATATGATTGTAGAAACTGGATTCATCTTGCTCGGTATTGGCTTATGTGAGGCGGCAATGAATATCTGGATTCCTTAAAAGTCATAAGTAAGTAGCAAGTAAAGTAAATTCACTTATATTTCACATTGTACCTATTTTTCGGTTCTCTATATCCTCTTATTTTCTTCATGTTTTTTTTTTTTTTTTTTTTTTTTTTTTTTTTTTTTTTTACCAAGTAGTTGCTTTTATTATAGACTTAGTGGCGTTTTAGAAATCATTGCCATTCCTGTTCGTTTATTGACAACATCTCGACATCTGTTCTCAGTCGCGGATTTATTCGTTTCTTACAAACACAATGAGAATAATAATGCTTTGTTTTCAATGCTCTTTTCACCTAATAAAGAAAATTGATCTAATATTCGAAACGTAATACAGATTTTTTTAAATATTTTTATGCTCGACCATGCCGAAATATAATAATTATACACCTGGTAGTAGCCCTTTAATGCACCTCATTAAAGTACACCTATCAGTTGTTCAGCCAATGAGAAATCACCATTGTAGCATTATAAAAGCGCAAGTATCGATTATTCTCGGATATGCAATCGAAAGACAACTAGCGAAACGTCACGGAGGCTGGAAATCCAATACTGTCGCAGAAGGTTATGTTCTGTTACTATAATAATTAGCGTTAATTGTAAATAATATTCAAATAAATTCAATTTGCCATCTCCTTTTTCAATTCTAAATCAATTTCCAGGTTATATCAAGATTAATGTTCATGTTATTCTCTAAATTATATCAAGGTCAATGACATTCGTTCCTCGGAAAAAATCAAAACTTTCGCGTCTGCACACATCTCACAATTTAGAAGGTCAGTTCCGCTCCTCACTTAGATAACCATAACATGAATACTTATGAATAATTTCAAGTTAGAAATATGGTCGAGCATAAAAAGTCGTATGAAACTTGATTATAATGGTAATTAAGACGCTCGTATGAAAATTATGAAACTCGCTTGCGCTCTTTTCATAAACAAACATACTCGCGTCTTAATTACTACCATTATAGGCTCGTTCCATAATGTACTATTTTTATTTACCAGCAATTGGTGAAGTCTAAATAAAATCTTTTCCGAAGTTATTTTTAACTGCAGATTAAGTTATTTCTTACAAAAATATATTTTTACAGAATGACAACGCGTGCTAAATAAAAGTGAATTTCTGCCCTTGATTAGTGTGCGTGTGGCTTAGAAAAATAACACGGATAAAAAACAGCTGAAGTTTGTGATGTAGAGAAAGAGAGAAAAAAAAGGAGAGAGAAGAAGAGGATCTCACCTTTGAGAGTTGACGGACGAAATGGAAATGAAAATTGTACGCTGCAATTTTAATGTAACGGCCCCTTACAATACGAGACGCGCCCTCTACATACCGCTCATGGGGAGAGAACATGCAACAATGAAACGCACACACCGGCGGAGAAAGCATCGCCATATATGACTAAAATGTTACGGCTACACAAAGGAAATTGAACGTAGTAAAAAAAGAAATGGCTTGTCTACTCCGAGAATCACTCTGAGTAAATATGCAGCTTCGCCGCACTTGAAGTGTTCTTCAAAATACAGCGAACAGGTACATGCCTTCAAATGTTCATATGCATCTCCCTTGATAGCTAAGCTTGAGTGTGAAGGTAAAGGGATGTAAGATAACGAATAACACCTTGGTTTTAAAATACGTTTTAATAATTACTACATCTTCTTAACAGTAAGATAAAGTCGAGTGTTACATTGAATAATTATAAAAACACGTTATTTCCCAAAAGCATTTCTTGCCTCTGAAATGGTTCAAATCAAATCAAATCAAATCAAATCAAATTGATTCACAATTTACATTTTAAATGAATACATATGAATAGTCTAGATACCCGAAATGAGCATATAAACGTGCTCGGGTACAATCCAGTAGTCTACATAAATTTTACAGAGATCAATAATAATGGTGATGATAGAAATAATAGTAACATCAATAATAATAGTAATAATAATAATAATAATAATAATAATAATAATAATAATAATAATAATAGAATAACCGTGACTAAGATGATACAAATTAATAATAATAACTTATTTATTTATTTACTTATATTTAATGTGCTGTACATCAGCCAGAGGCCAATTACAGTTCAGCACAAAGAATATAACAAAAATATTAACAATAATTTACAATAAAAGTACAAAGAAATAATTAAATTAATGGCAATGAATTAAAATGATAATTACAAATGAAATAATGGAATCATAAAATGAAGAATGGAATCATATAAAATAGTATTACAAAGATATATAAGATTATAATACAACGACAATAAAGACATTGAATGGACGGAATAAAATGGATGACGAAACTACATAGCACAATGTGATTAAAAGTAATTGTACTTGAAAATGAAAGGATGGAATCAAGTAAATTAATAAATAACAAAATAATATAAAAGCTAGCGAGAATAAAATAAACATATATATTCAAACAAAAGATATAAATCAAAACTGATATAAACTCCAAAGTAGGCTATATACTACACAAAATGGATCCAAAATAATAATAATAATAATAATAATAATAATAATAATAATAATAATAATAATAATAATAAAATATTTACAATAATAATAATAGTAATAAAAATATTTACAATAATAAAAATAAATACTAAGACGGATAAAAATAAAATATAAAACCACTTAGCGAGAGTTAACGCAACTTAAATGAGCATGTAATAACCAGGAAGAAAATGATGAACTCGAAAATCAACATAACAGTTCCTTGTATCGCAGACGACAACAACCGCCGTATAGACATTGAGTTATGCATTATTGGTAGTAGGGGGGAGTCGAAGGTCTACGTAACTGCCGTTCTCTTCGAACTTATTTTGTTGTTTAGTAAACTCTCCGAAGACAGGTCTGGACCCCACTAGTAACACCAACAAGATCATTCAAGAGACAATTCGGCCAGGAGTTAATAGGTTAGGATGGCCAGTTCTTTTCCCCTCTATTGCACAAATCGCTGACTACTTAATCAATTTAGTAAAATTCAAAATGTAACATTAGGAGTGCCACAAGGTACTGTTCTGGGGTCAAGTTTTTTAAATAAATAAATAAATAAATAAAAATATATATATACATATGTTAACAGTTAATTTAGGAAACTATAGTGGCATTTTGCATTCATATGCTGATCACATAGTTGCAATTTTTTGCTGTTCATCCTCGATTACTGTATACGAAAATGCAAATAATGGTATAAATGTTATTAAAAATGGCTAGATAGTAATTTTCTTTCACTAAATGTTTACAAGATTACTTTGATTCCATTTTCCTTAAACTCAAGTGGTTTACAATAATTAAAACCTTGTGGAAGATCAAGTGTAATAATTCATAATGCTGGTTGTTCAATTAATGATAATTACAAAATGTCCTATTCTGAAGGAATCTACTGAAGTGAAGTACTTACGCATTACTATTATTGACTAGCATTTAAGGTGGGATAAACATATTCTTTCTTTATGTAACAGACTTCGTAAAACAACTAACAAATTTGTAATTTACATTCCTACTAATATTCTGCGATTAGTTCCAGTAGGTATAATTGGGTGGGGAGAAGCAATAAAATTTATACTATCTCCGTTCATATTGCTTCAAAAACGGATAAGTAAAGTTTGTTTAAACAAGTCAATTGATTATTCAACAAATTTTATTTATTCCAATTTTAATGGTTTGTAAATTGAACAAATATATAGATATACATTATTAAAATGTTATAATAAAGTCGTCTGAAATATAAAGACGAACATCACGTTTATCCTACCAGAAGAAATGCGTCTTGTACTTTAGTTGAACCTAAATGTTACACAACCACTGGGATAAATCATAGCAAGAGTTATGGGCCAAGGATATGCAACTCTATTTTGATAATAAATCCGGACCTAGGTTATACTGAGTTTAATAAATTTAAGAAAAAATATTAGTAATATTGCTCTCACGAAGGCAGCTGTTGTAGGAAAGTGAAATGACCGTTCTCTGCTTGCACTGCTCTCTGGAAGTAGTCCCTTAAACTATACGTGCATCGTTGTCAGATACCACACGTATGTAATGCTGAGCGATAAAATATGTAGAAATGTTCATGTATATTTTATAACGAAGAACATTTTTATTTTTTATTAAAAGGAGTAATTTTCCATGCGAATTATTCATAAAACCTGTTTTTTTGTTGTTGAAAATATCGTGATAATGAAGTAATTTAGTGAATTTGTGTGAATTTCGCGATAATTCTCCGACATATTTCATTTAATTTTGGACTTTCATTGAGGGATTTGCATTTTCCATGCATAAAATTAAGCTTTTAACACATTTAACATATATCGTTATTACCAAAAAATCACACCCCTATTCATTAATATATGCAAGTTTATGCAGGTATCTCGAAATGTCTCTAGATCACTCCACTCATCAATTCGCCATCCAGTGGCCGAAGAAATGATAAGAAGATGAGAATGAATGAAGATCTGCCGAAATGATACTAATGCCTATGAATATGCAAAAATAATATTACAGAAAAATTCCTCCCTCTTATATGGTATCTAGTAAGTTACTCCCTTCGTGACCAGAATATTGTACGAAATGGAAATATAAAAATTGCAAATTTATCTTTTGAAGAGATGGAAAAATTCAAATACCTGGGAGCAACAGTGACAAATATAAATGATCCTCGGGAGGAAATTAAACACAGAATAAATATGGGAAATGTCTGTTATTATTTAGCTGAGAAGCATTTATCATCTAGTCTGCTTTCAAAAAATCTGAAAGTTAGAAATAATAAAACAGTTATATTACCGGTTGTTCTTTATGGTTGTGAACCTTGGACTCTCACTTTGAGAGAGGAACATAGGTTATGGGTATTTGAGAATAAGGTGCTTAAGAAAATATTTGGGGCTAAGAGGGATGAAGTTACAGGAGAATGGAGAAAGTTACACAACACAGAATTGCACGCATTGTATTCTTCACCTGACGTAATTAGGAACATTAAATCCAGACGTTTGAGATGGGCAGGGCATGTAGCACGAATGGGCGAATCCAGAAATGCATATAAAGTGTTAGTTGGGAGGCCGAGACGTAGATGTGGAGATAATATTAAAATGGATTTGAGGGAGGTGGGATATGATGGTAGAGACTGGATTAATCTTGCTCAGGATAGGGACCAATGGCGGGCTTATGTGAGGGCGGCAATGAACCTCCGGGTTCCTTAAAAGCCAGTAAGTAAGTAAGTAATTAAGTAAGTTACTCCCATTTTCGGTTTTCAATTTTTAACATCTCACTTATTTTCCTTAAACGGAACGACGAAAATTTAAGTGAGACAAGTGGTCAATAGACATGAGCTCACATAGACATTTCCTCTCAATCTCAAATTCCTTAGCATGGAAGAACGATTACGTACATTCTGTTTTTCTTCTTATTTTCCCTTTTTCACTGTCGTTTTCATTGTCACACCGAAGAAATTCCCAACTTTGATCTTGTCCACCACAAGCGGTACTACAGATTTTTCAAATGAATTTCGCATTTCTTTCTGTGAAAGGCTGTTGATCTACACCAGGCAGCCACCGCAGATGTGTCCTTGATACATACTTAACTCTGGCTTGTGGCTGAGCGAAATCCTCGAGTCACATATAAGCCTGCATGATGCTTCGTGACATACGTTATTTACAATAACATTACTGAAATGGTACGCTGCAAGAATTGCTATGGGGGTACAAGAATAAAGGAGCAATGTTTTGCGTTTTAAGGGAGACGAAATTATAATAAAAGAGTGGCAGGCAAGGGAGAAGAAGACTCCGAGGGTTGTTACGAAGCAAAAAGGGGTAGATAGAGGGGGAAGAGGAACAAGGAACAATTTCCTTTTGCCTTGAACTATATTATAACAATGGAAAGTTCACAGTAAATTAACTTCTCATTCATAATAACACAATGTTCTAAATTAGCTTCCAACTTTCCCACCCCACCCCTCTAATACAACCCTCCCCTCCCGAACCTACCAACCGAATCTACTACGACCTCTGGCACCCTTACTGCAACGAGCAATTTTTATGAGGTCTGAAGAAATATGGTATTAAAATAGGCAATGTTAACTTCCATAACGCAATCCAACCTTCTATTATACCACTGACTTCCCCCACCACAATATTAGTTATTCTGGTTAAAGAAATTTTATTTATATATAGCTGTATATTTCCCTCCTGGTAAGCATTTCAGTGGGAAGTCGTGTTTTCATACAAAACGAGCAACAAAACATCGCTTGCGCTGCATTCCCTGCATAGAAAGCCGAGTACAAAAACATTTATCATGTTTTTGTCATATCTCAACTGTCACTTTTTGTCTAGGATTAGGAAATGAAGTAATTAATTGAAAATAAAGATACCACATGCTAATATAGTTGCGAGGCACTCAATAGGTACTGGATTATGATTATACTCGGACAGCAGGCCTGTAGTCCGATCAGCTTACTTAATACCCTAAGCTTCAAAACCTAACCATTATTCCGCTATTACTAATACAGGGACATCATTTTATTTTTACTTAAATTTGTATTGTACCTGAGTTTTTTAATGTACTTCACTTCAACTCCTCACTAGTAAACTTCCAACTGTCCTCCACACAGAACCTAGGCCGCATATAGTAAACAATACTGAGTTAGTAAGTATAGTACGTTCCAGAAATATGTTCGCATTTTTCAGTGACGATAGAGCTTTCAATATTGAATCATATTTTCGCACAGATACTGTCGTCCGTTTGAATACATCGCATCCCGATTTCCCCCACCTACTTCTGCTCGCCCCTTTGTAAAGGCTAGTGGCTGGGTTGTCTTAGCTCTTTTCTGAAAACATTAATTTTTGTTAGCAATTTGACGACTGCGTAATATTATACAACTGTTTTAAAATAACTTAAATAAAAGGGCCTCGTTATTTAATAAACTGTCACGCGATTTCCCATTTTTCTACGATCCTGCGATATAACCACTTGGACGGACAGTAGATAGCATGTCTGAGTAATTTTATCTGTGCGGGTCGGGCAGAAGTGAAGATTGAATTTTCAGTACATAAGGTACTCTTTTATAGAGTAGGTACAGAATTATTTCAACATGAAGGACGAAACTGGTAATTGGAATTGGGTACAATAGTCTACTATATAGTGTGATAATATACACAAAAGAAATGAAACCAGTATCGACATGAACGGCCACCATTTTAAATAAATGTGTTTAAATATCCATGTTATGATTATTCTTCAAATTACCATATTTTCTATATTGTACGCTAATGTGTTGTAGACAGTATAATATACACTGTATAATGAATACGTTCGCATGGATAGCTCAGTTCGTGAGTAAAAACACTTATTATTAATACTGTACTTAATTTGATTAAACAAAAACCTAATAAAAATTACCAAACTCAAAATTGCGATATTTCCTAGTTTACCTCCCTCCTATACCTAGTAAAGTGATTTGTTTACATTTTACGCCAGTATCATCGAACTCCAGTCGTGGAAGGGGGTAGTAAACGGTGGGTTCCGGTTCTCAACCGTTAATCTAAATGTGCAGTCATGTTAATATTAAAAATGTTAGTAAAAATAAAATGGTGTCCCTGTACATAAGGCTAGTGGATTATACTGATTTTCTAGATGCCAGTTGAATTTTCTTTTACCAATTTTGTTTCGAATTTCGAGTAGCGACAAATACAACAACTGGCAGTTATTTTCTAACTTTTTTAGTAATTTTTTTAAATTCCAATATGTCAAGTAATAAATTCAAATAGAATTATATTCAATCATATGATTAATCCTTGATATAAAACAGGTACATTACATTTAAATTTTCTAAGTATGTATAAAAATGTATTAGGTTTAACTCGAAATCTTGCCTTCAGTATAATATAACAAAGTATAATTGCTAGCCACATCTTTTGAATTACGTAACACATTTAAATACGAAATTTATGATTCATTAAATTCATTCATAATATATAACAATCAACAAACTTTAATAACTTCTCGTCCACACATAATAGTCACATCGTAGTTAAATAAGAAAACGTTGATATGATTGGTTGTAACTTAGTCTTAATTTGTTTTTGTAAAAATATGCATATTTAATAATTTTACATATTTAAATAGTAGTCAATAACCACTTTTTTATGTACGCAACACATCCAAACACAATTTTTGTAATCTTTCTAAATGATTCTTAATAGCGCAATATAAGTGATATACGCATTTGGTTAACAGTAGGCCTATCCATGTACATTTATTAATAGCATAGTATGATATAGTCACTTAATTTGATTCTGATTAAATATGCATACTTGAAATTTTATTTTAATTGATAACTTACACTTAAGTGTTTTACCCTTTTTAATTTTTTAATATTGACGTCAACAATCTATACTTTGATATTATATAAAAATCTTCACTGCAATTTTAATGCAATGTTTGTTTCACAAGATATCTCTTGAATAATTTCGAGGGAAAAATTGTTCCGGGGCCGGGTATCGAACCCGGGACCTTTGGTTAAACGTACCAACGCTCTCCCACTGAGCTACCCGGGAACTCTACCCGACACCGATCCAATTTTTCCCTCTACATCCACAGACCTCAAAGTGGGCTGACAACCGTCAAGCAACCAACATTTGAGTGCACACTAACTCTGTGTGACTTAAAATTGTGGTTTTCTGTTACGTGCAGTGACGTGTATTATGCAAATTAAGCTTTCAGGAATAACTCCCTGTAAAGTTAATTTGAATAATTTCGAGGGAGAAATACACGTCACTGTACGTAACAGAAAACCACAATTTTAAGTCACACAGAGTTAGTGTGCACTGAAATGTTGGTTGCTTGACTGTTGTCAGCCCACTTTGAGGTCTGTGGATATAGAGGGAAAAATTGGATCGGTGTCGAGTAGAGTTCCCGGGTAGCTCAGTGGGAGAGCGTTGGTACGTTTAACCAAAGATCCCGGGTTCGATACCCGGCCCCGAACAATTTTTCCCTCGAAATTATTCAAATTAACTTTACAGGGAGTTATTCCTGAAAGCTTAATTTGCATAATACACGTCACTGCACGTAACAGAAAACCACAATTTTAAGTCACACAGAGTTAGTGTGCACTCAAATGTTGGTTGCTTGACGGTTGTCAGCCCACTTTGAGGTCTGTAGATATAGAGGGAAAAATTGGATCGGTGTCGGGTAGAGTTCCCGAGTAGCTTAGTGGGAGAGCGTTGGTACGTTTAACCAAAGGTCTCGGGTTCGATACCCGGCCCCGGAACAATTTTTCCCTCGAAATTTTTCAAATTAACTTTACAGGGAGTTATTCCTGAAAGCTTAATTTGCAAGATATCTCTTATTATCAATGCCTGAACATGCCATACTGCATGGCGAAAACGTTAACAATTTTAAAATACAATGTAAATTTATAATTGCATAATTTACATTAAGATAAGTCATATGATTGAATACCTTTCTATTTGAATTTATTTTCTAATTGGTATGTTGGCAGCAATAATTTTTGTTTGCAATAGAAGGTAACTGACGAAATGGAAGTAACTAGGCTTGTGAAATTTGAACGTGACTAACAAGTAGTAATACCGGTATTAATATTAATCCGTGGCGCTATAGCCCATGAAGGGCCAACATCGACCAGCCAGCTGCTAGCCTCACATCCACATGCCGAAGCAGAGGTGGACGATCACCCAACCAGAATGGAGGTATCGTGTGGTTAGCACGATGATCCTCCCAGCCATTAGAGCTGGTTATTAATATTAATATCAATACATAATTCAGTAGTGTTGCATTGTGATTTCAATTCAACACTATATTCAGATAAATGTAATTAAATAAGATGTAACTTGTAGACCGACTTGGTATGAAACTTTCAGGTGGCTATTGGACACATTTTTATTAAAATATCCAAAAGAGGAAATAGCATGGTAGCGACTTAGGAGTATGTATATTAAGTAGGGTAAGCTTATACATTTCAAAGTGTTATTGCGTTTTCGGAATTCGTACTAATCATTTTACGTGATCTAACAAAATACAATTTTTAGATTAGCTCTCATGAATCGTAAACTTTTAAATCAATGCAATGAATTTCTTGTTGCCAGACAAAATACATTTCAATATTAGATCATACTAATTTACTAATTACTAACAATGTGCGAGAGGTCCAGGAGAAAAATATACTCTTTCAAAAACTATTGAACCATTTAGAAAACACTCCTAACAAAGCTGATATATGTAAATAAGTAAATAAGAAAAAATTTGTTATTGTTAATACTATAACAATAATAATAATATAATAATGTTATTATTATTATTATTATTATTATTATTATTATTATGATTCTTATTATTAATTATTATTATTTCATTACATGGTATTGTGGCTTTCTTTACCCTCTCTTGTTATATCTCCTATTAGTTGGCAACAATCCACACCTGTGGAGTAACGGTCAGCGCGTCTGGCCGCGAAACCAGGTGACCCGGGTTCGATTCCCGGTCGAGGAAAGTTACCTGGTTGAGGTTTTTTCCGAGGTTTTCCCTCAATCTAATATGAGCAAATGCTGGGTAACTTTCGGTGCTGGACCCCGGACTCATTTCACCGGCATTATCACCTTCATCTCATTCAGACGCTAAATAACCTAAGCTGTTGATAAAGTGTCGTAAAATAACCTACTAAAAAAAAGTTGGCAACACTGAAGAGACGGCCAAATTATATTTTCAGGAACTACTCTTACATGATTCTCACTAAAGATACGACAGCTGTAATTCGCAAAGTAGTAAATATGGTTGTTTCTAGAACTTGAATGCTTCATGATGTACAGCAATTAATAATAATATGAGATTTAACCGGGAAGAGGAAATGATCATCAGTAAGCTTTACGTAAACGAGGTGATTCGAAAGTCTAACAAATACCGTATAATGGGGGAACTTTGGCTAGTGGGTGTAACATTGGTATATGTTGGGGGAATTTTGGCAACAATGTTTCTATTTCCGCTGTTTCTTATTTTCTCATATTAATAACGGTTACAACAATGACTTTTGGTAAAACAAACATAACTGAATCTTTACCAATTCCTTCTAATGAGGAAACTCTGGAGCGCAAAGAATTTAAACTTGCCTGGATATCGGGCAATTGGATTTGTTCCATTCAATCCGTCAGAGATTTTAAATAAAATTCCTCACATCGAAGGCGCAGGAGAAATTAGATCACTTGATAAATGTGTGATAGTGTTGCTGCAGGAATTTAGAGGCAATGAAAAGGAAACCGGAATCCAAAGAAAACGAGAGAAGAAAATACCAGTAGCTCTAGGTCAAAATTTGGCTATTTGTTTTATCTGAAAATGAGTAAGAAAAGGTAAGAAAACCATTGCTGTGTTTGTTCGTATCTCTGGGATAATAAATAATTATGATTAGGTTAGGTGTGTGCTTTGTGCAATGTTTCGCTGAGTATTTCGAGTTTGCAATGGGATACTACAGACCCTCACTCTCAATGTCCCAATTGCTTTGATTCTGTCTAAATAATGAAATAATAATTATTGCGAATTGATTTATTTTTATTAATTTTTTTTTAAATTGTAATTTCATGTAATTTCAAAACTGTGTGTTGTAATTTTATAATGATATTAATTATGATTTAATGTTATTTCAAAACTTTGTGTTTGTTTATTTTTTAAACAGCTGTAATTTTGTAATGACTTTTGTATTTTCATTGGATATGTAAATTCCAACTCACTGGTTGTGAATGCTTAATTAGCAAAAATGACGAAATATTAAAAAAAAAACGTATTTAGGCGCTAAAGTTAACCCTACTGAGCATATTATTGTTCAAATAAACCTTTGAAAAGAAACTGCCAAAGTTACCCGTTTACGGAGTAACATTGGCAGGTTACAAAAATAAAAAATTAATTGTTAAAAGAAATGGAAGAAAAATAATTAATGAGGAAATCAAAGGATGGTTTGAATGTCACATTGCATTATAACAGGAATTCTTGTGTGTGAATTTGGAAAACTTGAAAAAAGCATGAAAACACCTGCTAATGTCATCCCATTTTACGGTACTACATGGGGATAAAAATATTAAAACGATAATATTCTTCTGCCACAGGTTAGGACGACCCTTTGCACGTCGGCAATACTGAACCCTATTGTGCACCCCAAATGTTATGGGATGACTGAGGATGTGGGTGTACCAGCCCACCGGCCGCAAGTGAACCCTCACTTTCTCATCCAATGGGAGCCTCTTAACCTCCCCCGGTATAAGTTCATACCGCCAAGAGGTGACAAAGTAACACAGTATCCATTCCAACGGCTCTTCAAGATGTCGAAGCGACCTTGTAAGTGCTCTTAAGGAATGAATCCTGGCAGAGATATTGCGGAAGGCTGGGAACCCAGGAACGGTTGCGGAGAGGACGCTTCCTCCCGTAAGTGGATGAAGACATTCGTCTTGACCTGAATATGTTTATTGAATGAGATGAGGAAGATGAACGATGTGACATGAAATCTAAATTCCCACCCAAGCGTTCCGGTATTTCGTCATAGCGAATTTGTCACTCCTATTATTGGTACGCGTGTCATAATAAGCCGATTACGCACGATATTGGATGTAGTAACAACCTGTTTATAATGCTAGGATGGCATAAACTATATTAACAAAATAAAGGAACATTTGTAACACAAAATTTGATACCTAAGGTATAACTAGAATTTGTAATATCTGCAAGGTCATCCACTTCTCTTTATTGAATGAATGTCAGGCGTAACTAATCGATAGGAACATATTATGAAGACTTTGGCAGCTATGGGTGCGAATTATTTCATAATTTATTTCCTACAATTTATAATACTAAGATGTCATAAAGTATTGTATTCAACTCGTGGATAATCTTATTATGACAGTCGTGAAAATTGTCGCACTCACTGTCGTTAGTGCGACAAACATTCACTCATGTCACAATCATCAAGATTATCCACTTGTTGCATTAATATCTATGAAAGGTTTGCGTAGTTAAAGCACGATTGGTCCTACAGGCTCGTGCGAAGGACCATCCTTAGACACGGAAAACGTTCGCTCTCCTGTAACGTGAATTTGTCGTAAGTATCGTTAGGATTAACGCGCGATTCACAGTCAAAACGACAAAAATTAAGCATCGAGGATGAAATCAAGTCGTAGCAGCAACATAATAATTGTATGTCACGAAATACAAAGCCTTTATGGTCTAGCAGTAAAGCTCTTTCTTCTCGTTTTAAAGACTGGGGTTCGAATCTCTTCATGAAAAACGCAACGCGTGTAAACATAGCGTACACGATAATTCTCGAGCTAGTCCGAAGTGGGATTTAGTCTTTGGACAGTGACCAATTTCCGTGTCAAAGAGTGTAGGCCTATATGTGTTTCTATCCATCATATATAAATAAGTGCACTTTATTCATTAAATAATACCCGTATATAATTTGCACTATTTATAAAGATCCGGACATAATAGCCTTAATAAAAAGTCGAAGACTACGTTGACTTGGACACGCTCTACGGCGTGATGAAGACTCACTTCTACGTAAAGCTTTCGACTATTCTCCAAGATGTAAGAGACCTCTTGGTAGACCTCGTCTCCGTTGGCAGGACCAAGTATATGATAATCTTTGTACAGTGGGAGGACGACAACAAGATGCAGAGAACAGAGATGAATGGCGATGTATCGTGAATGAGGCTAAAAACCACTTAGCTTTGGAAACGCCCTAAATTGATTGTTTGATATAATTTGCACATTTCTTAATTCAAATCCTGAATCGTGCCAAATATGTTTTATCCATAATCTGAAGTGACATAATATTTCTTATAATATGTAAGTTTAGGTAGAATTTCCTTGATGAATTCTGATCATATGATCCGAGTTTAATAAGGTTAGATAAGTTAACTTATGAGGTCTCTTGGGGATCCTACAACATTGGTAAGACTGACTGAAATGATGTCACTAGGTGATACAATTCTTGTGAGACCACTCTCTGCCCTACTATTTCAAACACAATTTTACGTATATTTACATTAATTTATTTCTAATTAATCTTAATACATTATTCACTGCTTTGAAGCTCTGTCGCTTAATTGTTGTTTTCACAGAAAGCTGTCCCTAACATTTCTAAACAATTTAGCACCGACCGCCGTTCTAAATTCGCCCGACAAATGCACGAGAATCAACATTACCAACCACTGAAACAGAGATCATATTGAAAGACGGAACAGTCTACCTGTGTCACATTGTTTTCTCTCCGGTGAGAAATGTGGAATTAGAGTTTGAGAAAACAATATACATCCCAAGGATAGCCTATCTGTTCTAGCATTTTCTGCGTCCAACAAAAGGTTCGTTCCAACAACAGTCAGGTAAAGTCCGTAACCATCGTGAGCATGCGCAGTACAGAAGAAGCGTTCCAACACAATCCGAACCAGTTCTGAACCGGAAACATGTACTGCAATCGGGCGTTCCAACAAGCTTTTGACACGGGTCCGGAACGGTCCGAAATAGTCCGCGGATTGAGGCATGTACGGAAGAGTACGCAAGACGCGCATGCGCATAAGCTCACCAACGTCTCCTGGATACTGAAGAAAGACATGATCGACTGTTCACATCAATGAGGTTAAAGATGAAAAGTGACAGTGCAGACGAATAATAAAGCTAGAGATTTAATTTAAATTTTCACCAATAAGAAAGGGAATGGAAATTATTTGGGTATTGAAATAGTTAATTACAATTTCAACATGCAGCTTTGATTAAAAGTATAATAAATAACGTACATACATTAATAATTAGAAAAGAACTATTTTTAGGTGAGAGTCTCCCAGTACACATTGAATTAGCGGAATTCTTGCCTTCCATCATTTTTATCATCTTTTTATAGAAAATGATCGAAATTCTAATTTCTGCAATTAGAATTAGCTGCGAAACGATAATAATAATAAGCATCCCGTTCTTAGCAAAGATGATCACAGTTATAGCATCTCTGGATTTAGTACATAACGATCCGCGAAAGCGTTCCAACGGCGTCCAGTCCAGTTTCAATCCCATAGCAGATGCTCAACTAGCGCATGCGCATAAGATGGTACAGGAACCGTACATGAACTGATCCATGAACCACTTGTTGGAACGAACCTAAAGAGTTCCACGACGAATTGCCAGGAATTAATCCCTTGTCTACAGCGTCAGTAGTCCAAAATCTAGCAAATTATCTGATGGTGTATCTCACTCTCTACTTATATAGCAAAGAAAGTGAACACAAGTGGGTGTACTACTATATTTGAAAGGTGAATTATGTATTATTTCTTAAGAATATGTTAAATATCTGGTGCGACTTACTGCTCACAGAAGAACCTTGATTATCTCAGGATATCGTGAAAACAGCTTACCTGGAACATAAAAAAGCGAAATGATATATTGAGCCCATTGCAAATTCAAAAGCATCAACATGAGCACATATATTATTAAAAAACTGACAGGTAACTTAATTTCAAGGAATCCCAATTACTGAGTGAAACGTATAATATATACAGGGACATCATTTTATTTTTACTAACATTTCTAATATTAACCTGGCTATACCTTTGGATCAACGATTAAGAACCGGAAACACCGTTCGATACCTCCTCCTTCCACGGCTGGAGTTCAATGATACTGGCGTAATATACAAACAAATCACTTTACTAGGTATAGGAGGGAAGAAAAGTAGTTCATCCATTTACGTAAACTAGGAAATATCGCGATTTTGAGTTTGATAGTTTTCATTAGGTTTTTGTTTAATCAAAATACAGTACATTATTAACAATGAGTGTTTTTACTTACGAACTGAGCTTTCCATGCGGACGTATTCGTTATGCAGTGTAGGCCCATATTATACTATCTACAGCACATTAGCGTACACTATAGAGAATGAAATTAAATTGAAAAATAATCATAATATGGATATTTAAACACATTTTTGAAAATGGTGGCCGTTTATTTCGATACAGGCTTCAGTTCTAATGTGCATATTATCGCAATATAGACTATTGTAAGTAATTCCAATTACCAGGTTCGTACTTCGTATCAGTAATTCATGTTGAAATAATTCTGTATCTACTCTATAAAAGAGACCCTACGTACTGTAAATTCAATCTTCACTTCTGCCCGATCCGAAAAGGTAAAATTACTCAGACATGCTATCTACTATCCGTCTAAGTGGTTACGTCGCAGCGTCGTAGAAAGGGAGGAAATTACGTGACAGTTAATTATTTAACGAGGCTCATTTATTTATGTTATTTTAAACAATAATATTACGTAGACGTCCAATTCCTAACAGAAATTAATGTTTTCAGAAAAGAGCTAAGACAGCCCAGCCACTAGCATTTACAGAGAGGCGAATAGAAGCAGGTGGGGGAAACCGGGATGCGACGTAGGCAAACGGAAAATGATGCAATATTGAAAGCTCTTTCGTCATTGGAAAACGCAAACATATTTTTGGAACGTATTGTTTACTATGACCGTAAGGCTATTATGACTGTATATACGGTCTTGGATCTGTGTGGAGGACGGTTGAACTTCATTAGTAGAAGGAGTGGGAGTGAAGTTCATTCAAAAACTCAGGTACAATAAAAATTGAAGTAAAAATAAAATGATGTCCCTGTACTTAATTAATAAACACAAATTGTACTTTTTTTTAACTCTATAGTATAATGTATTTTGTAACCTCGTTCAGCTTAACAAAGCATCAATCGTACACATTAACATATGAAAATAATGTAAATAACCCTAGATATTAATGAACTCGTCCACGTACCTTACATAATAAAATTCACCCTGTGTAACAATAGAATCGTCCTAGCAGTTCCCCTTATATTATCGTGTGTGACGTAACCACATTCTGAAAGTGGAAGCGACCTCGAGCAACGTTAATTAACTGAAATTCAGTAAGAATATTACAATAGTCTTGTATGTATGTATGTATGTATGTATGTATGTATGTATGTATGTATGTATGTATGTATGTATGTATGTATGTATGTATGTATGTATTTATTTACACTGCAAGTGGACATGCACCCGGTGGCAGTGGTATACACAATATAAACAATACACAATAAAGAACAATACACAATAAATAAACAATACACAATAAAGAAACAATACACACCAACGTCTTCTGTTATTAAAGAAAATCTTTCAAGTCAAAACGTTTCAATTTTCTCTCTCTGTAGGTCGAGTATAGGCTAGACGTCTTAAGTCAAAATTACTATTACGAAGATGACAATATATACCGTACATTCTCACTATATGATATGTTCTGGGCAACAATTAAATTTCATTTTCTTGTCGCGAATGATCATATAAAAGACATGTACAGGGACATCATTTTACTAACATTTTTAATATTAACCTGTCTATACCTTTAGAGAACCGGAAACACCGCTTGCTCCCCCCTCCAAGACTGGAGTTCGATGATACTGGCGTAAAACACAAATCACTCTACTAGGTATAGGATGGAAGAAAAGTAGTTCATCCATTTACGTAAACTAGGAAATATCACGATTTTGAGTTTGATAATTTTCATTAGGTTTTTCTTTAATCAAATACAGTACTGTATTAAGAATAAGTGTTTTTACTCATGAAGTGAGTTATCCATGCGAACGTATTCATTATGCAGTGTATACTGTCTACAGCACATTAGCGTACAATATAGAGAAAGAAGTTAAATTGAAAAATAATCATAATATGAATATTTAAACACAATTTTGAAAATGGTGGCCGTTCATTTCGATAGAGGCTTCAGTTCTTTCGTGCATATTATCGCACTATAGACTATTGCATCTAATTCCAATTGCCAGTTTCGTCCTTCGTACTAGTAACTCATGTTGAAATAATTCTCTACCTACTCTACGTAATGTGAATTCAATCTTCACTTCTGCCCGACCCGAAAATATAAAATTACTCAGACATGCTATCTACTGTCCGTCCAAGTGGTTAATGCCGCAGGATTGTAGAAAGGGAGGAAATCACGTGACAGTTAATTACTTAACGAGGCCCTTTCATTTAAGTTAAATTAAACAGCTGTATAATATTACGTAAACGTCCAATTCCTAAGAGAAATTAATGTTTTCAGAAAAGAGCTAAGACAGCCCAGCTTTTACAGCGGGGCGAGCAGAAGCAGGTGGGGGAAATCGGGATGCGACGTAGGCAAACGTACAGTACCTGTGCGAAAATATGATTCAATATTGAAAGCTCTTTCGTCACTGGAAAACGCGAACATATTTCTGGAACGTACTATACTCAGTAACTCAGTACTGCTTACTATCTGCGGTCTTGGTTCTGTGTGGAGTTGGAACTTCCTTAGTAGAAGGGGTGGGAGTGAAGTACATTAAAAAACTCAGGTACAATAAAAATTGAAGTAAAAATAAAATTATGTCCCTGTACAAGTGTACTCATTTATTGTGCACCGACATCAGAATATAATTTTCGTTTCTGAATTCAATACTAAAATGCATCATTTATAGTTACAAAGATGAAATATGTTAATTCGTATACAAAACTCAATTGTTTAATAAACGAATGTAATTAATTTTTCACAAAATTGTACGATACAGCTAATTTGTGAATTGCATTCGCCTCTAATATTGCTTTCCTCTTTATGAAAAAACAGTATTTAAATTTGAATATCAATATGTAAAAGTGTTATTCCTTTATAACGAAATTCTGTGTTACTCTTCGAGAAAGTACTTTTACAGGCAAACACTCAAGCAAAAATGATTTATGAACAAACCTTCTCTTATGCAAAACACGTGTTTATAACTGACTGTCGTAACTAGGCAACTATCAAAAACAAAGAGCACCCCTTCAATTACACTGAAAATATTTGTAGGGAGATATTATATCAAGAGCTAATGTCTAATATTCTAAGAGATAAAGGTAAGCGTCCTTAAGAAATAATAACCAAATATAATAGAAATTTTCATATAGACAGTCCTCTTTCATTGACGCCATTTTCTAGCCTAGGCCAGTTTTCTAAACCTACACAGCCAGCAAATCAGTTGTCGCGGGCAGACAGTTTTAAGCTGTCGCGAGGCGTTGTAAAGCAAAACGTAGCGTCGCGTCTGATTCTGTGTGCACCCTGCCTTATAGGCTACATGCTATAATTTTAATAGAAGAATAGAAAAAAAAAATTGGTAGGAAAATTAAATTTAACCAGAATTTCACAATACTTTACATTGTTACTATAAATGACCTTTCCGATTACAAACTTGAATAACTATCTTTAGGAGACACACTTAGAAACATGATATTGGTATCAATGGAAAGAGATACTCAAATATTTTTGTTATGTTGGTGAACCTGTCGGATATTTATTAATTTCGTTGCTAGGAGACGATATAACAGAAAAATGGCTGCAAACGAAGACAGGAGGGCATTTTTTGTGCTAGATTTTCACTTATCCCAGTCTGTTGTCAGCCGTGAAAAGGTGTATGGCCCTTTCTTCTTTGTCGAGCCGACAGTCACAGGTAATTCCTACCTAGACATGTTACAGTTATGGCTTCTTCCACAACAGGACATCGAAGGTCTCATTTTTCAGCAGGATGGGGCACCACCCCATTACCACTTACATGTCAGAAACGAACTGAATACACAACTTCCAAGGAGATGGACTGGACGTGCTGGCCGTGAAGATTTAGAATGTTTGTGTTGACCTCCACGTTCACCCGACCTCACTCATTGTGATTTTTTCCTGTGGGGTTTTATGAACAACAAGTGTATCAACCACCATTACCATCTACCATTGAGGATCTTCGTGTCCAGTGGATGATCCAGTGCTACAACGTGTATGGCAGGAAATTGACTACAGACTTGATGTGTGTCGTGAGACACTAGGAGCTCACATTGAGCAGATGTGACTTACTTACGGTTGTGAACCAAATGTTTCGGAATTTACGTATACCTTTCGCTAACTCAGGTGTTCTCAACCTTTTCAAAATTCTGAGCACGGACCACATGTAAACGAAGTGAGCGAGCACCATGAAATCGGATAAGTTTAATAGGCCTATTATAATACATAAATAAAATAAACAAACAAGTAAATATAATTTTTAAACACCTTACCAGGATAATCATGTTCTTGAACTTGAATGTTACTCGAAATTTCAATGATGTTCCCTCCACTATTTGGAGTCTTTTTGTATCTTACGCTCTCCAAAGGCTATGGATTTCTGCTTATAAAACAAATATTTCAGAGCTAAGAAGGACTGGAGATCTATCAATAAATTGAAGTTTCGCACAAGGAGTCATAAATTATTCTCTTGAATAATATTGATTTTCCTGATTAAGTCCATACTGAAATCAAAGCAATTAGGCCTACACACTATGAAACACGGGAAGGTCTGTCAGTTCTCTAAGATATTAAAATGGATGGATGCAACACTATTTGTTTCGGCTCAAACAACTAAGTTTGAGTTGAAAGACCAGCAACAACAGCCAGTTCTGAAGATGACCAACAGCAGGCCGAAGCATGTTAGCAAGGTAATAAAGTTTAACACGTGAGTGATATAATGTTAAAAGTTGTGTAATCAAGATGTATAATGAAAAAGGACCTCAGGAGCGTTCGTGCTCGCGAGCACTTTTTACTCGCATGGCGAGAGCACCAAAGGTCATTAAAGGAGCACAAAGGTGCTCGCGAGTACCAGGTTGAGAACGCCTGGGCTAACTCATGACGAAGCCGAGGATAAGAAACGTGTTTTTTTTTTCGGAATTTGCATAGGCTACACCTATCCCACCCCTAAAATTATGTTTCATGTGCATCATTCTCAGTTAAATTGAGTAGTAGATACTAGATAGAAGCAAAATTCTTACATAAATTTAGGATAAATCACCACACACCAGACAGACTGATATACATATAGGCAGATGGTATGACTAAAACTATTCTTTCGCCACTAATGCTCGATTTCTGGTACACCTCAGTTAATTGTCAGTTACTTTAACTGCACTGATAAATTTCATGAGTTTCCGGAAAGTTAAATGTAGTTTTATCAGATCTTATAACTAACAGTTGAGGTAACTTCAAGTTCAGTATCTCTTGATGTCCATAGATGTCTCCACTAGTATTTTGTTGGTGATTTTTTTTTTAGTTATTTATAGTTATTTTTATTTGCAGAAGTTTTCAGTAGTAATATGGCAGTGAGCTCTGTATTAGTAGGAGCAAGGTTTTTTTAATTAAGGAACCGTGTGATAAACGATAGTGTACATGTACACTTCCATCTCAATTGTAATATGATTAAAAGAGCAATAGTTGTTGGTATTTTGAGTGATCATCGAGGTAAATAATACTTGTGGAGAGGGGGCTAGATGTAATTTCTGCTACAGAACTGCAACCACAGTCAGCTGGTAATGTAAAAATATGTTACATTCATCCATATGAATGCTTTCATGTGTTGAAATAGACTTTTCTGAGACCGAAATACCATTGGCATTGGTAGAGCACCCAAGAATAAAATATTCCTTGACTGACGACATAGAATCTGAAGTTAATGACGAAAATTAAGCTTAAGACATTCGAAATTCTTTACACACATTATTATCCTAATATGTCATAGAAAGTAGAACATTTACCATAAGTTACGTAAATAAAACGCCAAATTTTTAAACTATACCGATAATATGATTGTGGTGTATATTATTATTTAATATCAGTTATTATAGTTTACGAAACAGTAATGCAGTAGCGCAGCATGTCGGTATTTGTTCGAATCAGTACTAACAGCCAGGTAACTACAGGCCGAGGCACAGTTTCCAGTTGACGCACAGATAACTGTAAAGATGACTATAACTGTTGTTTCGGAAACTCGTTTCAAACATATCAGCGCGTTAAATCGTAGATAACTCTTTACGTACAGGTAACTGTCTTTCCGGAAACTGGGCATAAGAATGCTAAGATACTTTGTAATACTTTACTTCCTCCTTTTTACAATACGTCGCAAAGTGAAAAGTATAAAATGAATTCAACTAAAGTACTTCAACCACTTTATTCAGCAGTGGCGATGTGTCGATGCTAGTGTTGCAGGTTCCCGTGATATTCGTACCAATTTATTCCTACGCAATTTGCATGTCGTACACCAATAATTCAGGTCACGATTTTAATTATAAAAAATCAATGCTTCCTGCAACGTGCTAGGCTTCCTCGCCCATACTCAATTAAGATTCACACGAATTAGGGAACAGACAAGACGTCAAGAGCTTGTGAACTTCCAACTCGGGCTCTGCGGACGTCCACAATTAGAACTGAACTTCTCTCACAAGCATAATTTATCAAGCTCACTAATAAACGAATAAGTGTTTTGTGATAGGTCTATTAACTCCACAGCTAGCTGCTATATGATATATCCCTAATGGCATACAGTCGTAAATCTTATTACTCTAAAAAGTTTCTGCACTGGCAAATAAAAGTGAACAATTTCATCATTATCAGTAGCAGTATAATAATTACGATTAAGATTTGAAGAACAAAGACTACTTTTTACCAGTTCCGGCCTTAGAATTCGCCCGTCAGTTTCTTCATTGGTCTGTCTTGCTTTTTATTGTGATAATATTCATGTCTGATACTTATAATACCAATGTCTGATACTGATAATAGCAATGTCTGATACTGATAATACCAATGACTGATGGGCATAATACCAATGACTAACGCTGCTAATACCTATGTCTGATACTGATAATAGCAATGTCTGATACTGATAATACCAATGACTGATGGGCATAATACCAATGACTAACGCTGGTAATACCTATGTCTAACACTGATAATACCAATAACTGATGGGCATAATACCAATGACTAACGCTGGTAATACCTATGTCTAATACTGATAATACCAATGACTTATGGGCATAATAACAATGACTAACGCTGGTAATACCTATGTCTAACACTGATAATACCAATAACTGATGGGCATAATACCAATGACTAACGCTGGTAATACCTATGTCTAATACTGATAATACCAATAACTGATGGGCATAATACCAATGACTAACGCTGGTAATACCTATGTCTAACACTGATAATACCAATAACTGATGGGCATAATACCAATGACTAACGCTGGTAATACCTATGTCTAATACTGATAATACCAATAACTGATGGGCATAATACCAATGACTAACGCTGGTAATACCTATGTCTAATACTGATAATACCAATAACTGATGGGCATAATACCAATGACTAACGCTGGTAATACCTATGTCTAATACTGATAATACCAATGACTGATGGGCATAATACCAATGACTAACGCTGGTAATACCTATGTCTAATACTGATAATACCAATAACTGATGGGCATAATACCAATGACTAACGCTGGTAATACCAATGTCTGATACTGATAATAGCAATGTCTGATACTGATAATACCAATAACTGATGGGCATAATACCAATGACTAACGCTGGTAATACCCATGTCTAATACTGATAATACCAATGACTGATGGGCATAATACCAATGACTAACGCTGGTAATACCTATGTCTAATACTGATAATACCAATGACTGATGTTGATAATACCAATGTCTGATACTGATAATACCAATGACTGATGGGCATAATACCAATGACTAATGCTGGTAATACCTATGTCTGATACTGATAATACCAATAACTGATGTTGATAATACCAATGTCTGATACTGATAATACCAATGACTGATGGGCATAATACTAATGTCTGATACTGATAATACCAATAACTGATTTTGATAATACCAATATCTGATACTGATAATACCATTGACTGATGGGCATAATACCAATGTCTGATACTGATAATACCAATGGCTTATGAGCATAATACCAATGACTAACGCTGGTAATATCAATGTCTGATACTGATAATACCAATAACTGACGCTGATAATACCAATGACTGATGGACATAATACCAATGACTAACGCTGGTAATACAAATGTCTGATACTGATAATACCGATGACTGATGAGCATAATACCAATGACTAACGCTAGTAATACCTATGTCTGATACAGAAAATACCAATAACTGATGGGCATAATGGCAAAGACTGATGCTGACAATACCAATGACCAGCTGTGATAATATCAACACTAAAGGTGGTAATACAAATTACAGTTAGTATTATCAATGAATGGTGGTGCTAATATCAATGGCTCATGGTGATTATTTCAACTGCCGACTGTGATTATGTCAATGGTTGATAGTAGTTATTACAACGATTGATGGAGATAATGCTAGTGAGTAATGGTGATGGCAATTGATGATACAGACTAATTTATCGCTGATGATGCCTGAGGATGGTAGATAATTTATATGATGATGATGATAATGTTGCTGATTGAGGATTTTTATCTGTGAAGATAATAAATGGTGATAAGAATGAATATGATACTGGCCGAAACTCACGTTACTCACATTTTGTTTTTACCCTCGTATCTTGAATTAACTGATTTCAGTACAGTTTATTAGAATATTGGGTTGTATAAAATCAGTCAGGATGTAATGGGAATTTGTGCACCGGTCACTGCATGCATAAATAAACCACAAATCACCGAACTAACATAATGTATTAGTACAATGCATAACAAATATTACAGCTTATATATTTGCAACTAATGAAACGACAAATGTGAATAGTGCCGCACGTAATAGAACTATAAATATATTATCAAATTATACGTGTTTTCAAAGCTATATATTGTGTCAAAACAATTGATATTGTTAACACCCATAATAACTAACACAATCAGAGAGAGTCGAGGACACAAATGGACGAACGAGAAAGTGATGTGCTGTACACACAATTTTATAGACCAACAGAGGTTGTAAAATATACAATCGAGGTTACAATTATAAACAAGCGAACGGCATAAATAATGAGAGGAATTGTACATTTTACACAGAAGTTCCTCACTCATAAAATTGGTTGCCTGTACCGGGTGTTAACCAATAAGCACCCGAATTATTCAATAAGAGGATATATAAATTGTATATGCTTATATTTTCTTATATATGTAACATAACTAACAGAATACTCATTGCATAAATTTGTCATACTATACAAAATGTTCCGGTGAATTTCCTATAAAATTTTGTAAATAATAACAGGTTGGCCAGCAACTGAAACAAATTTTAATAACGAATCCAGACACAGAGCAATTCCAGTAAGAAGTCACATGCTCTTGAATATTTTGTGTTTGACAATAAATTGGCT